>NC_140374.1:5257500-5275000 GCF_054491055.1 Hypomesus nipponensis | reverse complement strand
TCTGTTGAACATCTCCACAACTCTGGTGAACATCTCCACAACTCTGGTGAACATCTCCACAACTCTGGGGAACATCTCCACAACTGTGGTGAACATCTCCACAACTGTGGTGAACATCTCCACAACTCTGGTGAACATCTCCACAACTCTGGGGAACATCTCCACAACTCTGGTGAACATCTCCACAACTCTGTTGAACATCTCCACAACTGTGGTGAACATCTCCACAACTGTGGTGAACATCTCCACAACTCTGGTAAACATCTCCACAACTCTGTTGAACATCTCCACAACTCTGTTGAACATCTCCACAACTCTGGTGAACATCTCCACAACTCTGGTGA
The DNA here is from genome assembly GCF_054491055.1 of Hypomesus nipponensis. Classification (NCBI taxonomy): domain Eukaryota; kingdom Metazoa; phylum Chordata; class Actinopteri; order Osmeriformes; family Osmeridae; genus Hypomesus; species Hypomesus nipponensis. Next base: position 5,274,656 of record NC_140374.1, on the reverse strand, counting down.
ACATCTCCACAACTCTGTTGAACATCTCCACAACTGTGGTGAACATCTCCACAACTCTGTTGAACATCTCCACAACTCTGGGGAACATCTCCACAACTCTGGTGAACATCTCCACAACTCTGTTGAACGTCTCCACAACTCTGGTGAACATCTCCACAACTCTGGTGAACATCTCCACAACTCTGTTGAACATCTCCACAACTGTGGTGAACATCTTCTTCACGAACATCTCCACAACTCTGGGGAACATCTCAGGAACTTGTGTTCTGGTTCTGGTTTTCCAGAACAGAAGTCTTTATCAGACCAATTGTGGTACATCCTCCCAGTGTTTGAAGTATTCAAGCCAACCATGCTGTAGATTCCGAGTGTTGCTCCGTCTGATGGGATGTCGTCAGTGTAGAGAGTGACCTGCAGGCTGTTCTCATCTTCTTCTCCTGTCTCCCTGAAGACTGGAACTGTTGACACCGACGTTCTGTCAGTGGAGGAGGAGGCCTTTGAAATGCAGCAATCATCGCAGCACATCTCATTACGTGTCTGCGACCTTTGACCTTTCACCTCCAGCCCTCCCTTCTCTCTCTCTCATTAGTCCCATAATCTGTTGTCATGGCTACGGCAGGCTCCTGGTACGATCCTGTGTCGCTTGGAAGCCGATGAGTTATCCATCATGTAGAACGAGTTTTTTGTTGTTGTCACAGATCCATATCTGGGTGTTGAACGAGTGTGTACAGTGTTTTATGATTGATGTACGGGCCGGTAGCTTTCTAGGGTATACTCTGGTACGTGATAGAAAAACCAGGGTATAGTCTGGTTCATGATGTAAACAGTGTGTCTATGTACATCTGTCTGTGTCTATATACAGTATGTGTGTGCATGTATATCTGTGTGTATGTATATCTGTCTGCGTGTCGGTTTTTTGGGGTCACGGTTTCGGTTTTGTTTCGCAAATTAGGGGAAAGAAAAAAACATGACCATTTCAGTGTTCTCTCTGTATTTTCGGTGTATTTTCTGTATATCCGGCGCAGTGTGAGGTCCCAGAGCGCAGAAGGGGGGTGGATCCGGCGACTCAAAACGGGGGTTGGAGGAAACCGAAAAACCGAACACAAAAAAAGACACTGCCTTACATAGCTTCTCTGACTAAAAAAAACAGTTTGTGCATCAGGGCAATGTATATTTACACTGCAGAGCATGCACGGCATGGGTGTGAAACATTAAAAGTAAACACTGCAACAATCGTTTTTACAAGCAGTAATTATTCATCGGATAGTCGTTAAGTTGGCAACACTGCTCTGTGGGTGTTCGGTTGTGTTTAAAAAGAAAAAAGATAGATCCGAAAAACCGTGGTTACATGTAAAACCTAACTGTGGATAAAGTGTTGGACGGTTTGTTTTTTTTCGGTTCGGTTTGGCAACCCTAGTAAGTATATAGTTGTGTGTGTTTGTTATAGTAATATATGTGTGTGACATAGCTGGCTGGTGATTGGCTAGTTCTCTGCTTCCTGGTGGTGATGAGTAGGCCCGGTAGCTGAGCACTACATTCCTGCATTCCACATGGGGGGAGGGGACACTGGGGGGCTCGCTGTGTGAGGCCGGGCATGTGTGTGAGGCTGTTTGAGGCCGGGCATGTATGTGAGGCAGTGTGAGGCTGGGTATTTGTGTGGATGTCTGAGCATCACAGTGTTGCGGAATAAGAGAGCGGTATTCTGGCAGGCAGCTGAGAGTCTCAGCAAAGAGAGGGAACAAGAGAGAGAGGGAACAAGAGAGAGAGAGAGAGAGAGAGAGAGAGAGAGAGAGAGAGAGAGAGAGAGAGAGAGAGAGAGAGAGAGAGAGAGAGAGAGAAAGAAAGAGAAAGAGAGAGAGAGAGAGAGAGAGAGAGAGAGAGAGAGGGGCAGAAGGAGAGAAAAAGAGAAGGAGAAAGAGAAAGAAGGAGTGACAGAAGGAGACAGAGACAGAAGGAGAGTAATTGTTCAACAAACCAAAAAGGCCTATCTGGAACATTGGAACAACCAAACCAAAACACTAAACAAACTAAGTTGCTATCAGGCCCTAAACAGAGATTATGAATTGGCTAAATATCTTTATACTGTCAAAGATATAAAACAAAGGCTGATCCTGACCAAGTACACAATCAGTGACCACAGTCTAGCCATTGAAAAAGGCAGACACAAAAAAAGCTGGTTACCAAAATAATCCAGATGATGTGGTCACTGTATGACAGGTGAGGTAGAGACAGAGATGCACTTTCTACTACAAAGCCTACATTACAGAAATACCAGACAGCATTTCTTTAATACATTTGAAACCCTTATATGATCGTTCACCGTACTGTGACACCACAATGATGAAAAGATGAAAGTACTCTTAGGGGAGGGGCACACAGCCTCCCTATCTGGACGATTTCTTAAAGAGTGCCATGACATGAGGGCCTTAACATTTGACCTTTTATTTATTATATGTATTGTCCATTTCACTATGTACTATTCACTTTAGTTATTTTTGTTTTGATTTTGTTTTTGGAGGTGGAGAGAGAGAGAGACAAACAGACAGACAGGTGGAGTAACAGACAGACAGACAGGAGGAGAGAGAGAGAGAGAGAAAGGGAGAGAGAGAGACAGACAGACAGACAGACAGACAGGTGGGAGAGAGAGAGAGAAAGAGAGAGAGAGAGAGAGAGAGAGAGAGAGACAGACAGACAGACAGACAGACAGACAGACAGACAGACAGACAGACAGGTGGGGAGAGAGAAAGAGAGAGAGAGAGAGAGAGAGAGAGAGAGAGAGAGAGAGAGACAGACAGGTGGAGAGAGAGACCGACAGGAGGAGTGTGTAGCTGAGGACCCCGACAGAGACCGAGGGCTTAGTGAGCTAGCACTGATTAGGGTATTCACTCTGTGGTTTTTAATCATCCCGCAGAATTAACAAGCTTTGCAGATAAGACTAACAAATAGAAAATGAAATATTTGAAAATCACACAATAAACAAATGCAATTATCTATGGAAATGAATAGGAAGTGTGAGCAGATCAACCCTGTTACCCCTGGGTGGAAGGGAGGCACACGTGTGTGTGTGTGTGTGTGTGGGGGGGGGGTGTATGTGTGTGTGTATAGGTGTGTGTGTGTGGGGGGGTGTATGTGTGTGTGTATAGGTGTGTGTGTGGGGGGGTGTATGTGTGTGTGTATAAGTGTGTGTGTGGGGGGGTGTATGTGTGTGTGTATAGGTGTGTGTGTGCTCGTCCGGGGATTACAGTTGTCCCATAAGGGGGTTTATGGTCTGTTTCCTGAAAATTACAGATAGCAGTCTTATCCTCTACGAGATGAATATACAGTACGTGTGTGTGTTTGTCTGTGTTTGTCTGTGTTTGTCTGTGTGTGTGTTTGTGTGTATTTGTGTGGGTTTTAAGCTTTCCCCTAGGGTCTAAGCCAGTCAGTCTGAGAGAAACTGCGTGCTGGCAATATGTGTGTGTATGTTTGTGTGTATGTGGTGCATTTTTTGTGTTGTTTAAGGATTGTCATAAGCCTTTGAAATGCCTCATGATGGGCCATGCAACAGGACTGAATCACTGACTGAATCACTGACTGAATGTCTGACTACCAAAATTCAGATTCAAAACAAGATAATTACAGTAACTAAACACACTACTCTTCTTAATGACTGACTCACTGACTGACCCACTCACTCACTGACTGACTGGAAGGGCAGGTAACAAGGGGTTAACAAAGTAATCAACAACCAGCCTGGATCAGCAGAGTACAGGCACGTGCATCCACACACACACACACACACACACACACAGAAACACACGCACACAAACCAGAGATGAAGAATTAATTTCAGATGTTGATGATTACAGGGATTCCGCATTCATAGCAGCAGGGGGGGAGTGGTGATGTTCCTCCAAGACCAAGCAGTAGATCTACGAGCTTGTTTACTCTACTGGACTCTACTGTACTGTCCTCTACTCTACTGCGCTGCTGATGAATTCAGAGAAAGACAGCTGCACTCGCCAGGAAACTGTATCTCTATATTTCCATATTCACACTGTGACCCACATCCCCACCAGCCTCAATGATAACTCTGTCCTCAAAGAGAGGGTGAAAATGTGTGTGACAGAGAGTGTGTGTGTGTGTGTGTGTATGTGAGTGTGTATGGTCGTGTTTGTGTGTGTGCGTGAGAGAGAGTGTTTGTGTGTATGTGACTGTGTGTGTGCGAGAGCATGTGTTTATATGTGTGTTTGTACGTGAGTGTGTGTGAGAGAGCATGGGAGTGTGTGTGTGCTTGTGTGTGTCCGCCACCAGGGGTGGCTGGCTGGCAGAAGCAGTGGACCAGTGTGAAGGTGGGGGAGGGGGGGCTCTGCGGGGTCATGCAGGGTGAAGCAGGGAGGGACAGGGTGGAGCCAGTCAGATGTTGGATGGGCCAGTCAGGTACAGTAGATAATACTGTCAGAGGTGAACCGTGGGTTGGACCTTGGTGGTGACGTGTGTGTGTGTGTGTGTGGGGGGGGGGGTGACTGTGTCCAGATGTGGGGTTGGGGTGGAGGCGGGAGGGACACATTAGCTGATTGCTGATGGGGGCCTGGCAGAGATGGACAGACTAATTGGATTGGAGGGTGAGGCGATGGCGTAATCTCTCTGTGTTGGTGTGTGTGTTGTGTGTGTGTGGCGTGTGTTAATGTGATGGTGTCATGTCATTTCTGGACTGGCTCTGCAGGTAATTGGCACCCATGATCTCACCCAGAGGACTGTGTGTGTCTGTGTCTGATTGTGTTGTCTAAAGGACGCCCTGGAAGAGCCTAACTTAAAGCAGGCGGAACACACACACGGTGTCAGTGATGCGGAAGAGCAATACGAGGTGTTCAGTGGATCTAACTGTGTGTTTTAGTGTGTGTGTTTGTGTGCGAGAAAATGTAGAATATGTGGACTATAGATTAGAATAATACAAGGCAAGAAAGACGGTGTCTACTAAACGTGTGTGTGTGTGTGTGGCATGTTTGTGTGTGTTCCCGAGAGCTGCAGCTGAGGCAGTGAGCTCTCTACACAGCCAGGGGGAGAGAGAGAGGGCAAAGCTCATTAGCATAAGAAGAGGACCTTCGGCCAATCGTAGACCGGGAGAGGGAATGTCGGGATTGTGCAGGAACTGGGGGGGGGGGGGGGGGGTGTCGGGTTACTGCGCATTCTTCCTCAGGCTGGAGAGAGTCGGAGACAGAGAGAGGGAGTTGGAGAAAGAGAGAGAAGGCAAGGGGGGAGAGAGCGATAGCGAGTGAGGGCAGAGAAAAAGGTGGGGGAAAGAGAGACAGAGAGAGAGAGAGAGAGAGAGAGAGAGAGAGAGAGAGAGAGAGAGAGAGAGAGAGAGAGGAGAGGGAGGGAGAAGATAGACAGTGTCATTCTTCCTGTGTGAGATCACAGTAGAAGGAGAATGTGTTAGGGTCTGCCTCAGCCAGAGATTGCCAGCCAGGTTCACACAGCCTGGGAAGTTAGCCTGCTGGTAGCAAGACAGGGAGAGCAGGCTACGCACGGGGTGGAATCTCAGCCCCGGACTCAGCTCCCTCACACGGACCTCACCACCGGGCCCAAAATGAACTATCTGGTGAGTCTGTCCTCTTGAGTGTGTGTGTGTGTGTGTGTGCGCGCGCGTTTGTTTGCGAATGTGTGTGTGTGTTTGCTGTTCTCGGAGCTGTGTGAACGCTTTAGCAGGACATGCTAAATACCCCAGCTGTGAACGAGAGGAAAAAGGAGAGGGAGGGAAGGAGTCTGAGGGAAGAAAAGGAAAAGAAAGAAAGAGTGAGTGAGAGAGGTAGAGAAGGGGAGGGGGGAGAACTTGAGTTAACATTTTTCTGTGGATTCCTACCTTTTGTTGGTTCCCAGCAGGGGTTTGAGTGCTGTGCCATTATGTGCTGGTTTGGGTTGTTGGTTTGTCTGAGTGTAATGGCTGTGTGTGTATTCAAGAAAGGTCGAAGACATGTTAGCTCTAACAAAGTGCCTCAGTCATTTACTGAAGTAAATGTGGTCAGGAGTAGAATAGTTCAGCATTACCTAGCTCAGCCGAAGTAGTTCAAGTAATAGTAAGTCATAGGATTAAAAGTAAGTAATACAGTTGTAGGGTTTTTTTTTGTGTCGAGTTTAGCCAGTGTGTTTGTGTTTGGTTCACTTTCGGATTAAACTGTGCGGTTGTGTCGCAAAAAGCCTCTGGAAGGGAGGAGGGGAGGGTGGAAGACGGAGAAGAAGATTGAAGGAGAAACACTGGAGAGAGAGAAATGCAGAGAGAGAGAGAGACGTGGAGCTCTGCTGTGCTGCCCTGGACTGCTGACTCAGGAGAAAGGCCAGAGAGATTAAGGTTTTATGGCGAGCGAAGGAAGAGAAAGACAAAAGTAGAGCAGAGAATAACGGGGTCAGGGGAAAGCTGAGGTAGAAGCAGAGCGATGGGACCGAAGAGGGAGAGAGAGAGAGGGTGAGAGAAGGAGAAAGAGGGGCAGTGTTGTGGTCTGGGCATTGGCAGCGGTGGTTCGTTCCTTGCTATTGTTTGAAAGTGTTGGCATTCTGACAGCTTGTAGTGCAGTAACTTGACAAGGGAGTCATTCTACATGGGGGAGAAGTAGCTACATGGATAGTTCAGCATGGGGCTGGGATGGACCCATCTTTTGTCCTCCGTGATTGAACAGTCACACTCGTAACTCGTAACGTAATTGGCGGTAAAAGGACCCAACCAGTCCTGCAGAACTGTTACTAAGGAAACCTGTCCGGGTTACGACCGATTATAAGCGTGTAATTATACAATCAGTAGCCACAGTCGTAGCTATTACACTAATGGGGCTGTGGAGTCGACCAGGCAGGAAGTAAAGCAGTCTATGTATAGGAGGGAAGGGTTCCCCCCATACCTTAGAGGGGGAGGGAGGGCCCGTAGCATGTTAGAGAACGGTGGGGGGCCGAGGGGTGAGGTTGACGGGGGGTCAAGAGGTTGAGGCAGGGGAGGCGGGAGAGTGTTGGATATGGAAGATATTTGGTGGGAGTTTTAGGAGACATAGATTAGGGTAGGTGGGGTTAGGAGTCGGATGGCTGAGCGGTGAGGGAGTCGGGCTAGTAATCAGAAGGTTGCGTCTTTGGGCAAGGCACTTTACCCTACTTGCCTCGGGGGAATGTCCCTGTACTTACTGTAAGTCGCTCTGGATAAGAGCGTCTGCTAAATGACTAAATGTAAATGTAATGTGTGCTGAGTTGGGGTGGGTAGGGTTAGACAGTCGTGTTGGGGGGTGGTCCTGGCTATCTGACTCAGCCCTGGAATGTCCCAGGAATGTCCCCACCTCCGTGGAAGCCCTGTGATCCGCCGTGAACTCTGCGCTGTCTGTGACTCAGCCCCGGGGGTAACGTCTGACTCACACAGGTGAACGGGTCCGGTTTGACCCGCAGAAAGACACACACCTGGGAATGACACTCTCCCAGCGTTGAAGTATACCCACTCACTGAGTCATGTCTGCAGACGTGTCGCCGTGACTCGGACACATGTGAACGATTCGCTCACAGTCGGCTCGGTGTGCGATGTCATCGTTCACAGGCTGTCTCGTCCCTTTATAGATGTGGGACGTGGTCGTTTCCGAGTCACTCTGCCACAGCTTCACTTTAAGCTGGTACACATTAAGCCCCACAAGTGTGTGGGAGCCATTCAGACCCTGGTGTGTGAGAGAGAGAGAGATAGACAGAGAGAGAGAGAGAGAGAGAGAGAGAGAGAGAGAGAGAGAGAGAGAGAGAGAGAGAGAGAGAGAGAGAGAGAGAGAGAGAGAGAGAGAGAGAGAGAGAGAGAGAGAGAGAGAGAGAGAGAGAGAGAGAGAGAGAGAGAGAGAGAGAGAGAGAGAGAGAGAGAGAGAGAGAGAGAGAGAGAGAGAGAAGGGGGAACCCTAGTCAGTGTCAGGTCTTGCAGTGCTTTTAGATTCAGCCCCCCCCCCCCCTCCTTTTTGCAGACCACTGGAATGTTTGGCTGATGTTGCCGTGACGTCGGGCCTGTGCAGAGGGATTGCATCCACTCTCTCAGTCCTGTTATTATGGGATTTATGACTGGGCACTGAGCAGATTCTCAACATGTTTTGACCATTGCTAATGTGTTTGAGATGGAGAGAGCAGAGGAAGACAGAGAGATTAGTCATGTTTTTTGACCTTGTCCTTCGTCTTTTACTGTGTGTGTGTCACACTGTGTGTGTGTGTGCGTGAGAGATACAAAGAAAGCCTTCAACATTATTTGAACAACAATAGTAAAACTTCACAGCTGGCTAGGCTAACCTAACTTGGACAACAGCAGACATGCTGCCTCTGTTTTCACCTGAAGTTAGCTAGTTCGCCTTGCATAGCCTGTCTGTGTGCCACAAGTTAGCCTAGTGTCACCTTTCTGTGTTTCACTGGTTAGCTTAGCATAGCTTGTCTATACCCCTGGTTATCTTAGCATAGCCTGTCTGTGTCTCATTGGTTAGCTTAGCATAGCCTGTCTATATGCCACTGGTTATCTTAGCATAGCTTGTCTATACCCCACTGGTTAGCTTAGCATAACCTGTGTGTCTGCCACTTCAGCGTTGAGCAACAAGCAGGCCGCCAGGCAGCCGGTCACACCCCCAGCCTTAGTCATAGCCTGCAGCTATAGGTTTTGGAGTTGTTTTCCTGTGCTGTTCAAACTTGACTGGACAGGAAAAAGGATCGTCAAGAGAGAGGTTTGTAATCTGTTATGACACCTACAGATGAGTCACTGCTCAGCCAGCAGTGTGGAGCACCTTAGCAGAACAGTAAAACCGGACTGCGTAGGTGCTGGTCCTCGGTATCGCGTAGGTGGGAGTGCTGATGTTTGACTGAGGTACGGTGCGCTGAGATCAAACTTGGTTGGTCGATCTCCCTTGGTGTTGTGCGTATGGGTGTTGTTCTGTTTTGTGGAGCTTGCATGTGTTTTGAGGGTTAGTGTGGGAATGTGTGTGTAAATGTGTTACAGTCCTGGAATGTGATGGAAGGAAAGTAACTGGAGAGGTGTGTGTGTCTGTGTGAGGTTGTGGAATGTTCCGGTAAGGGGGACGCACTGGAGCAGGAGGGAAACGGGTTTGGGCTTGCCCTGTGAATACCAGGGACACACACACTACCTTAGAGGGTCACACACACGCTACCTTAGACAGTCGCACACTACCTTAGACAGTCACACACACACACAAACACACACACACACACTACCTTAGACAGTCACACACACACACACACACACACACTACCTTAGACAGTCACACACACACACACACACACACTCACACACACACACACACACACACTACCTTAGAGGGTCACACATACACTACTATAGAGGGTCACACACAAGCACACGTACACACTCACATACACACACGTTCACACACACGTACACGCAACCATACCTGCTCGACACACATCCCGATGTCAAGGCTTCTCAGCAATATGAAAACATGATCACTTCATCCATTATGATGCTCATGTTCTCCACTGGGACAGCGTGGAGAGCTGCTCTCCAGCCAGGTGTGCTCTCTCTGGGCTGTCCGTGTCCCGCCTGGTCCTCCAGTCTCCTCCAGGGCTGTGTGGCTTCCAGCAGCAGACTGGCTGTGAGCATCTGTTCACTAACTATGGGTAGCCACATACGGATAGCTGGGGTTATTATGGGCTGGTCTCTAATTGCTGTTTTCTGAGAAGGAGCAAATCCTTCAGCTTATGCTGTGGGTATATGTGTCTGTGTGCAGGTGTGTGTGTGTGTATGTCTGTGTGTGAGTTTATGTGTGTGTGTGAGTTTATGTGTGTGAGTTTATGTGTGTGTGTGAGTTTATGTGTGTGTGTGAGTTTATGTGTGTGAGTGAGTTTATGTGTGTGTGTGAGTTTATGTGTGTGTGTGAGTTTATGTGTGTGTGTGTGTGTGTGTGTGCCTGTGTGGTGTCTGAGTCTTTGCTGATAGACAACCAGCAGATCCTCATCAGACAGTCTGAGTCACATCTCTCCATTCACTCAGGTCCTGTTTGCGACAGCCAGACATGTGTGTGTGTGTGTGTGTGTGTGTGTGGAGATGACGGGCAGACTGGGGGAGTTACTGTGATCGACCCCACACCCATAACTAAACAGTTCCTTCCAGCCCCCTAGCCTCCCTGCGTAGGCCTTTTGCGACGTCCTCGTGTCCGCTCTTCCTACCTATAGTGGTGGGTCCCGTCATGTCATCAGTGGAGACGAGGTTGTTTTGTCTACCAGGTCCATCTGTTTTCAACCAATAAAACTGCCTGGAACTGTCTGGCTGTTTGTTTAAAGGAGGGAGGGAGTGAGGGAAGGAGAGACCAGAGAGAGAGAGAGAGAGGAGGGGGGAGGGGGACAGAGGGAGAGGAGAAGAAAGAATAGAGGAGAAGAAACACAAAAGGGAGAAATAGCAGAGTTGTCTGCCAGAGATGACTTATAGCGGTCCTGCTTTTGTTGGGTGTAGGAGGAGGTGGGGAGAGAGGAGAGGAAAGTTCATGAGGCTTTTTTTCCCCTCTGTGTGCCCAGGTCCTGTGCCTTTAGGACAAATACACACACGACACACACACACACACCCTCCTGTTAGCCAGTGTTTGTCCCTTGGGGTCACGCAGAGGCAAAAGACAAAGGCCACCCTGCCCCTCCTCCCCTTAAACACACACACACACACCAAACACACCACACACACACCAGCACCATGCCTTCCCATCCTCTGACCTGTCGGCACTGAGCGCGCTCCACCAGCTGTCATGTTACTTCCTGTTCAGTGGCTGTGTGAATGAACGGCCTCCACTTCCCCTCCCTACCTCCATCCCTCCTCCATTACTCCCTGCACCCTTACTCTCTCTCCCTCTTTCTCTCTGTCTGTCTGTCTGTCTATATCCGTGTCTCTTTTTCTCTCCATCTCTCTTTCCGCCCCCCTCTCTCTCTGTCTTTTTCTCTCACTCTCTCTCTTCTCTCAGCTCCTGACCGTACCTCAGTCCCAGGTTCTTCCTCTGTCTCCCTGCTCCTGAGGCAGGCAGTGTTTAGGGGAAGGCAGGTCTATGTCCATGTGGACCGTGTGCTCTGAGACCTGTCCTCTCAAGTCTCTCCCCAGCCAGAGAGCCGCTGCACTCTGCTGCCCCCACAGCCTTTTAAATGCAAATCAATGAACTTTCAGGCCTTCAGACGATGAATATCCCTCTGTTGTGTTGCTTTCAACCTGTCTTTCTTCCCAGGAGATATAATAAAGTTTGGCGTCGGTCGGCTGTGGGGACAGAGAGAGTGTGTGTTTGTGTGTGTGTTTGTTGAGGGGGCTTAGACCAACGCATTACCATGGTGATTATCCCCATGGAGATATGTCATGTCATGCAGCCTGTATAGGGTTCTGGGATACCACAATGGCCGTATTGGTAGAGCAACGCTCACATTGCAAACCACCTGACTGCACAGTCACACAGCAAGTTAGTATGACAGACGGACTTGCATGCTGGTCCATGGATCCAGATAGTGGCTGGTGATATTAGTTTGTCCCTCCGTCCTGTTTCCACTCTAAACAGCAGAGTTCACAGCAGGTTTCCATGGTCACAGCAGGTTACCGTGGCCGCATGACCACCTGACCAGCCTGTTGTAGCAACAGCACATTCAAATGGCACATGCTGGTTTGACTAGTAAGGAGGGTTGAGGGCGGAAGGCTACCAGCTCATCACTGTCAGAGTTGTGTATCAGAGTTATGCGGTTGTGTGTGTCAACGTCCTGTGATTCGTTCATTTAGCAGATGGTTTCTCTTTACCTGAGACCTCTTGATTGGTTGGCAAATATTCCAGTCTGCTGTGTTCTGTGTAAATGTGGACGTGCCGATCTGAGGTCATCAAGACTCATTTAGAGTAAGTTGATGTTTATGCCTCACTGACGAAGACATGGTCATAAAATAGACTTTTTCTCACAAGGGTGTGGTATGTGTGTATATCGGTGTGTTGGTCAGTATTTTTGTGTGAGATGTGTGTGTGTTGGTGTGAGTGTTGGTGTGAGACTTGAATGTGTGTGTTGGTGTGTGTGTGTGTGTGTATGTTGGTGTGTGTGTGTATGTGCACTGTGTGGGTGTGTACTACAAATACAAGCAGGGGGATTCTAGAATGCAACGAGTCATTGACTCACAGCCAATCAGAGCAGCACGTGAATCACTCCCAAGGCACTTCCTGTTTCAGAGAAAGAGAGAGAGAGATCTAATGGGGGAGGATTTACAGCCAACAGACGAGCCTTCAAGCTTATGAAGATAAAAGTTCAACTCGAGGTGACGTCATCAGTGCTCCGGAGGCTTGGCTCCGCCCCACGGGAAGTGAACTTTTGAGGAAAGTGGACAGAAGAATCTCTTTCTTTCCCTCTCTTCTTTCTTCTCTGAGAAAGAGAGGGACAATCTGTATGACGCACAAGCCGACCCACTCATTATGTCTTTGTCCCCGCAACAAACTCACCCTGGTGAAACATTCCACATTACCATCATCTATTACCATCATCTATTATCATAATCCCCAATCCCTGTATGTATGTTCACCACAGCTTCACTGGGGACAGAGATTAAGAATAGGGATGTAAATGAACTCATTATAATTTATTACCCTTCGTTACAGCTCATTAGCTGTAGCTGCTCCCTGAACAGTAGCTAGGCTAGCCAGGATGTCTGTTGTGAGGCTAGCTCAACCGTTTTAGAGAGAAAACCCTCGATGGATTTAGCAGATCTGTCTTAGATCCAGTCTGTTGTGAGGAGAAAGACAGGTTTTGATTAGGTTTGGGTGAAATGTTCACCCTCGGACCACAATGCCCTTCTTGGTCCAATGGTAAACGGTATCTAGCGACTTGACTCAGGGAGCTAGCGAACCAGGTTAGATCCCTGCTGGTCACATTGAGCTTTCAAGAGATGGAAGAGCTACAGCTCAGCTTCTGCCAAGATGCTAGTGAGCTCAACTGGCCAGTTCTCAATCAGGCCATTCTGCTGGACGGGGGACTGAGAGACACCCATTATCTGACTGCTCTAAGACAGTCTGTGTGAATGTATGCCTTCTTGTGTGCAAGTCGGCTGTACTGTGTGTGTGTGTGTGTACACACGTGCACGGGTGCGTGTGTGTTTGGGCAGCATGGTGACATCGCAGACAGCTGCTAGACCAAGACCACCTCTCAGAGTCTACAATGAGCTGTGTGTGTCTCCGCGGTGCGTGTGTGACGATGTGTGTGTGTGTGTGTGTTTGAGCGAGTGTGTGAGTTTGAGTGTGTGTGTGTGAGAGAGAAACAGAGACGGGGACTAAGTGGGGAGACAGACAGGGCATTCATCTCAGGACAGAGGCTGGTATGTGCTGTCCTCTTCTCTCATCACACCACTCCTCAGACCATCTAGAGAACAGCTCCACGGTACTGGCCTCTCACACACACACACACACACACGCACGCACCACACAGTCACAAAACACACACACACACACACACACTACAGAGATACACATACACCACAGTCACACACCACACACATCACACACACACCACAGTAATTGATAACTGACACAAGCATGATGACCATTTTGTAACCAGCACCACTGACAGCAACAATGGCTGGCTAACCAGTATGTTGTCTGTTCAACTCCCTGTGACTCCCTGTGATTCAGACCAAATAGACTCTCTCCTCTTCTCTGCCTGATAATAAACTTGGAAAGGCACTTCCCTGCACAACAGGAAACGACAACATCAATCAGGAAGTGCACCCTCACAATTAACCAATCAGAAGGGGCCCATTCAGACCAGGGACAGTGATGGAGGGCCGTCTGCGACCCGAAGCCTTTGTGTTTGTTGGAGAGAGAGAAAGCTGGCCTTATGCCAGGCACGTTCACTCCTCTATAGGACTAGGGGGATTCAGGGGGAGGGGGGAGGGAGGGAGGGAGGAGGGAGGGAGGGAGGGAGGGAGGGAGGGAGGGAGGGAGGGAGGGAGGGAGGGAGGGAGGGAGGGAGGGAGGGAGGGAGGGAGGGAGGGAGGGAGGGAGGGAGGGAGGGAGGGAGGGAGGGAGGGAGGGAGGGAGGGAGGGAGGATACAGGCAGAGGGAGGGTGTTGCTGGTCACAGAGAAACAACAAATATTGGTTTAGTTTCAAAGAGTCCAAGAGTGAGTGGGTGGCTCTGTTTGCTCATTGTGCTGGGCGAATGGTTTGTGTGTGTGTGTGTGTGCTGTTTGACGTATTGTTATTTAAACCAACAGGACTAGCTTTAAACAGGAACCCCTGGACATACTATCACTGATAGTTTCCCTCCTCTCCTCTGTTATTTTAGTTAGAAACATCTAGCAAAGCCTTCTGTGTTCCGTCCAAGACACCCAATGTTGGTGTTTGTTAGTGTCAGTTCACGCTGGTTAGCAGTCTAACCCTTCCTCCTCTCCTGTCTTTCCAGAACGTTCTGGCCAAGGCGCTGTACGACAATGTAGCGGAGTCTCCAGATGAGCTGTCCTTCCGGAAGGGTGACATCATGACCGTCCTGGAGCGCGACACCCAGGGATTGGACGGCTGGTGGCTCTGCTCCCTGCACGGGCGCCAAGGCATCGTCCCCGGCAACCGCCTCAAGATCCTGGTGGGCATGTACGACAAGCAGGCTCCTCCCACTCCCCAGACCAGTTCCGGCCCCGCGCTGCCCCGCCCACCCCTGCAGGGGGGCTATAGGAAGCCTCTTCCCTCCTCCCAATATACTTCCATGCACCCTGCCTACTCCACGCCCGGCCCCGCCCCTGCCACGCCCGACAGCATCTACATGATGCCCCCCTCCCCACGGCAAGCCCTCCCCCCAGAGCCTGTACCAGGTCCCTCCAACTCCCCAGGGCCCGCCCAAGGCCCCCCAGAAAAAACACCAACCTGTAGGCCAGGACATCTACCAGGTTCCCCCCCTCCGTAGGCCCAGCTCCGAGCCAGGACGTCTACCAGATTCCTCTCCCAGCCGGGGGGCCTGGTTCTGGGCAGGACATCTACCAGGTGCCCCCCTCTATGAGTCAACCTCAAGACATCTACCAGATCCCCCCTTCTCTGGAGATGAGGAGCTGGGAATCCTCCAAATCCCTGGGCAAGGTGAGTTACGACACCCAGAGAGACGCTGGTGCAGCCCAGCACACAGACCGCACACTCGCCACTTCCCTGCGCAGTAACTCAGACATCCTCTCCCCCTGACTTCCTGTTTTGTGTCGTTCGCTTGTTGTTGTTCAACCGGAGAAAGAAAGAAATGGGCTGTTTTCGTTTTGGTAAACAGCTCACGGTTGTCTATCGCTCAGGCTCAGGGAAGAAAGGAAAGACAACAGTGACAGACGGATCGAAAAGTGGGGTTGGAGAGTAAGACGGATACACAAGAATACGTAATACAGTCTTTAATAATTCAAGATATTTCCCGGGGGACAGTGTGTAAGCGCTTAGTCTTAGGCTCCAGACAAGAGGGAAAATGAATGTGTTTATGTGTGTGTGTCTCCTGGTGTGTGTATGTGTGTGTGTGTGTGTGTGTGCTGGTATTCTCCAGGGAACACCCTTCAGACCTGTTAAGGTGCACTGAGCCATACTGTGAACAACACTGTGAAGTGGAGTGTGATGCAGTGTGTGCGTGTGTATGTAGTGGAGTGTGATGCAGTGTGTGTGTGTGTAGTGGAGTGTGATGCAGTGTGTGTGTGTGTAGTGGAGTGTGATGCAGTGTGTGTGTATGTAGTGGAGTGTGATGCAGTGTGTGTGTATGTAGTGGAGTGTGATGCAGTGTGTGTGTGTGTATGTAGTGGAGTGTGATGCAGTGTGTGTGTGTGTAGTGGAGTGTGATGCAGTGTGTGTGTATGTAGTGGAGTGTGATGCAGTGTGTGTGTGTGTAGTGGAGTGTGATGCAGTGTGTGTGTGTGTAGTGGAGTGTGATGCAGTGTGTGTGTGTGTATGTAGTGGAGTGTGATGCAGTGTGTGTGTGTGTAGTGGAGTGTGATGCAGTGTGTGTGTGTGTAGTGGAGTGTGATGCAGTGTGTGTGTATGTAGTGGAGTGTGATGCAGTGTGTGTGTGTGTAGTGGAGTGTGATGCAGTGTGTGTGTGTGTATGTAGTGGAGTGTGATGCAGTGTGTGTGTGTGTAGTGGAGTGTGATGCAGTGTGTGTGTGTGTATGTAGTGGAGTGTGATGCAGTGTGTGTGTATGTAGTGGAGTGTGATGCAGTGTGTGTGTGTGTAGTGGAGTGTGATGCAGTGTGTGTGTATGTAGTGGAGTGTGATGCAGTGTGTGTGTGTGTAGTGGAGTGTGATGCAGTGTGTGTGTATGTAGTGGAGTGTGATGCAGTGTGTGTGTGTGTAGTGGAGTGTGATGCAGTGTGTGTGTGTGTAGTGGAGTGTGATGCAGTGTGTGTGTATGTAGTGGAGTGTGATGCAGTGTGTGTGTGTGTAGTGGAGTGTGATGCAGTGTGTGTGTGTGTAGTGGAGTGTGATGCAGTGTGTGTGTGTGTAGTGGAGTGTGATGCAGTGTGTGTGTGTGTATGTAGTGGAGTGTGATGCAGTGTGTGTGTGTGTGTGTGTGTGTGGGGGTGTGTGTGTGTGTGTGTAGTGGAGTGGAGTGTGATGCAGTGTGTGTGTGTGTGTATGTGTGTGTGTGTGTGTGTAGTGGAGTGTGATGCAGTGTGTGTGTATGTAGTGGAGTGTGATGCAGTGTGTGTGTGTGTGTGTGTGTGTGTGGGTGTGTGTGGGTGTGTGTGTGTGTGTGTAGTGGAGTGGAGTGTGATGCAGTGTGTGTGTGTGTGTATGTGTGTGTGTGTGTGTGTGTAGTGGAGTGTGATGCAGTGTGTGTGTGTGTGTGCGTGTAGTGGAGTGTGATGATGATGATGGTGCAGCAGTAAGGTACAGCTGGTCCCTGTAGGAGAGATGCCCAACCCCACACACACACTTTTCCTTCTTAATGAATTCCCCCTCTTCTCCCCCTCTTTACCCAGCCCTCCCTTCTCACCCCCCCCCCCCACCATGACCCCCCCTTCCCCCATATGTATGTGACAGTGTCACTGTAGCTACAAGCTAGCACAATCCGCACTGTTTTAGCACATTTAGCACAGAATGAAACAAAGTTCCATTCATGTATAGAAATCAAAGAATGTTTATGTATAAGACATACATTCATGCAACTGATCACAAACACTATATACAGTTTGATCAAGTATTGTGTGCTGTATGACCCAACAA
>NC_140374.1:4840000-5252500 GCF_054491055.1 Hypomesus nipponensis | reverse complement strand
ACACATACACACCGCACACACACACACACATGGTACACACATATTCCCCCACATATACACACACATACACATGTGCACACACACGCACAGCACACACACACCCAGTGTGAGGGCGGTGTGGGGAGTAAGTGGCCCTCAGGCCTCATCAAAGAGCAGGGCTATCAGAGATCACAGACGTCTGGACCGCCTTTGTTCTGGAAGACAAGGAGCTCACACACCACACGCACACCCACACACACTGCACACACACACCCACACACACTACACACACACACACACGCTCAAACATACACACACCACACACACACATGGTCACATACACACGTGCTCACACACTCATGCTCACACACACACACATACGTTCACACACACACGCTCACACACACTAACACACACAGACAGTCGTGAGGGATTGTCCTGTGCCGGTCCAGTTTGTCACCACTAGAGCTCCTATCTTCCTCCCTGCGTTTCCACGGTAACGCTGTCCTGAGCGCAGAGGGGCCGGAGAAGGGCTCAGACCTGAAGCTGGCGTTGCCAGGTGATGAGAGAGCGATGGAAAGAGGGATAGAAAGGCAGTGCACTAGAAAGAGAGAGAAGAAAGAGAGAGGGATGGGGGGCGGGGATGGACAGAGAGAAGAGATGAAGCAACTGAACGAGGGGAATCTGGAGTAAGACACTGTCACAGATGTGGGCAGCAGTAGAGTGTTGCTCTACACGCACACACACACTGCCCCCCCCCACACACACACACACACACTGCCCCCCTCCTACACACACACACAGCCCCCTTCCCCCAGCTCCTCCCCGGCCCTCTGGCCCAGCTATGTGGGGCATGTGGCTCCGAGCTGGGGGCTGTCCAGGGCGTCTTAGCAGATTAGTAGAACCCCCCCCCCCCCCACCCCACCCTGGGTTCAGGAGCCATGCAGCCGCCCCCACCCACCTCATGCCAGACTGCCCCCCCCCCCCCACCACCACCAAACGGCCCGTCCATGCGACCCACCCGAGGCTAAACCCAACGCTGCCACAGGGCACCAGGTGGTGTGACGGCAGGCTAGGATGGGCAGGGGGGCTGCGTGCCATGGTGCTCAGACAGGCAGACAGACAGACAGACAGACAGACAGACAGACAGGCAGACATACATACATACATACATACATACATACATACATACATACATACATACATACATACATACATACATACATACATACATACATACATACATACATACAGACAGGCAGACATACATACAGGCAGGCAGGCAGGCAGGCAGGCAGGCAGGCAGGCAGGCAGGCAGGCAGACAGACAGACAGGCAGACAGACAGACAGAGGGGCAACCTCGTGGAGGTCATCAGACTAGATAATCCTAGCACAGAAGACAAATTCAATTCGATTTCACAGAGGGCTTCACATATACCCATACCAACCTAAACCCTCAAGGAACACTTGAGGAAAAACACCCGTGAAAAGTGAGAGAGCGAGAAAATGGAGGAAACCCTGTGAGGAGCAAGTCAGTGAGGGATGCCTCTTCCTCCAGAGACGGGCAGTGACACAGAGAGGTGCAGACCACCAAGGGTAGAGATTCAAATACGGGACGAAACCCAGAGAAAAGCCAGAGGTCTGAGCTCCGTCGAGCATCCTCAGAGCTCAGTGTTGGCCCCCGTCAGTTCAGCCAGCGGTCAGCCACAGCTCTGGGATGAACAGGGCCAGAACAACACCACAGGATGGACAGGTAGACGGACGAGACGAGACGGGAGGGAGGGAGGGAGGGAGAAAGAGAGAAAGAGAGAAAGAGAGAAAGATCGACAGAGAGAGAGAGAAAGGGGGAGGGAGGTGACAGAAGGGGAGAAGGTCATCTGCTGAACAATGACTCCTGCATGCCAGCACACAGCCCCCCTCCTTACAATAACCCCCCCCCCCCCTCCTCCACCCCCCATGAAAGAGAATGGCCCAGCTTGTGCCACAGATGGCCTCCCTTAAGGCTGGAGGGAATTGTTTGTGTGTGTGTGTGTGTGTGTAAGTGACTGTGTGTAAGTGAGTGTGTGTATGCGTGTTCATGAATTTTAATCCTCCGACAAAACAGTGTGTGAAGTTCCTTCAGCTCAGCCCTCCTGAGTGTGCGTGTAAGGACTTTGGCCCCTAGGGTGCCTGCTGCTAGCCAGTCTCAACTCTCCCAGTGACCCCGGTCACACACAAACACTTCCTGCTAGCCTTATATGGCTCTTATCGCTTTCCATGCGTTCACATGACTAGCGCATTCTGGTTTATGTTGCTAGTGTGTTGTGGTTCACGCTACTAGCATGTTCTGGTTTATGTTACACGCGTGTTCTGGTTCAGCCTGTGTTATCCCCGTGTTACACCCTCTCTAACAGACATCAGATCATGATATACATTCTGGTACAGCAGGCCAGGTCAAGATGCAGTAACAGTAACAGGAACAATGCTATTGAAGGTTCTACTTTAGTCCTATACTGCAGCAGTTGAGTTGCTACCTCTAATTGATTCATTTGACTCAGTTGCCAGGGGTCACTAAGGGGTTCATCTGTCAGACGTCAGTGTTGGGGGGTGGGGTCAGGGTTTGGGGGGTCTCTCAGCTGGACGGGGGTAGAGGGGTCCGGACTAGATGTGAGGGTGGAGGCCCGCAATCTGTTCCTGTCACTGTGGCGACCCCTGCTATAGCAGAGTCTGAATGAGAGGAGCTGTTGGCTGGTGACAGGCTGGTCGGAGAACACTGTCCACACACACTCACACACACACACATACACACACAACCCCTTCACCGCTAACGTCATCCTCAACCTGGGCGGATAGAACGCTGACTGAATGATGTCACAGCTGGTGGAGTGCCACCCCCCCCCCCCCCACAGGCCCTCTTCATTGACAAAAACCTTTCACCAGTATTGATTAGCCAGGACACATACCCCTGATGCCCCCCACCACCAGCACCACCACCACCAGCACATCAGGCCACATCCCCCAGCACACATACACACTCACACACACACACACACACATACCCATAGGTTTACCCCTGAGCCTCATTGATCATTCATGATATTGATCCACCTCAGCTATGCTAGCTGCTTTTAGGAGGTTACTAGTGCACACGCTCACACACACACACACACACACTTACACACACACACACAAACACACACACACAAACACATGCAGGAACACCAACAGCACCTGGAACAGTGGTTGGTCAGGGGTGATGAGGACGAGGGCTGGGTTTAATCCTGTTAGCTGATCATTAGGCCGGGTCGATACAGGAACCAGTTAACTGCTAGATCTCTGCCTGTCACTTAGACCTGTCAATAACCTCGCAAACGCTCACTGTCAATGTGTGTGTGTTTGTTTTTGGGTGTGCAATTGTGTTACATAAACTGTAGCAGAGTGTGGTTTGTGAGTGAGACACACTGTGTGTGTGTGTATGTATGTGTGTGTGAGTGGTGTGTATGTGTTGTGACAAGTTTACCGTGTCGATAAGTGTGTGGGATTTCTGTTTTTCATGGGACAAATGTTTTATTTGACTTCTATGGGTGTGTGTGTGAGAGAGAGTATGTGGAAATGTGTGTGAGAGAGTGTGTGGAATTGTGTGTGTGTGAGAGAGTGTGTGTGAGAGAGTGTATGGAAGTGTGTGTGTGTGAGAGAGTGTGTGTGAGAGAGTGTGTGGAAGTGTGTGTCCCGGGATGTGTAAGTTGAGACCCCTGCGGTGTGTAAACGTGTGTGAAAGTGGCTCCACCTGAAGAGAAAGATCTTATTTACACACACACTGCAGAGCAGGGAAGGAGGGAGGGAGGGAGGGAGCAGAGGAGGGGGAGGAGGGGGATGCAGAGAAGGGCGGGAAGGGGAGGAGGGGGAGGAGGGGGAGGAGGAGAGAAGGAAGGAGGGAGAGGAGGAGGAGAGGAGGGGGAGGAGAGAGGGAGGGGGAGGAGGAGAGAGGGAAGGAAGGGGAGGAGGAGAGGAGGTGGAGGAGGAGAGGAGGGGGAGGAGAGAGGAGGGGGAAGAGAGGGGGAGGGGGAGTAGAAGCAGGAAGGTTAGAGACAGAAAGGAGGAACACAGACCTGGGGAGGATTTCAATCTTTTGTTCCGTGTGTTCTGGTGTGTTCTGGTGGGTTCTGGTGGGTTCTGGTGGGTTCTGGTGTGTGTGAGATGAGAAGATCAGGGAGAAGGGTTGTCCCTCTCCAAGCATGTGTGTGCTTGCGTCCATCTAGCTAAATGGAGATTGGATTGCTTTTAGTGCTCGTCCATTCTAGCTTATTGATAACTAGTGGATTTCGTTCTCTGTGTTGTCGAGTGTGAATCCATGCCCTCAGTATTATAGAACCCATCTGTCTAGCCAACATGGCCGATATAGCCAGGAGTGTGTGTGTGTGTTTGATGCAGTCGTTTATGACAGTGCACCACGTTGGTAGCCAAGAGGGATGATCTGAGATATCTGTCCTGACCAGTGGCCTTAGAGCAACTCATGATTCGATGAAAGATAAATGTTTCTGATTGGAGGACAGATAGCATTTCCTGACTGGTATCATCCTGGCCTGGGGCTGATTGATCGCTAGCCGAGATTACAGGAAATCAGAGGGAGCACATACATACAGAAACAGGACCTCAAGTACTAATATTGCTGCCAAACTTAATTTCACCAGAGTCTGAAAGTGTTATGGTGTAGGATGATACGGTGTGGGTTTTGCGTGTGCGCGCATATGCGTGTGTGTATGCTAGGCAGCTTGTTTCTCTTTCCCAGACGAGACAGTTGACTCTAGCCTGAGACTATAATACTGCGTTTTAACAGACACACAATAGGACCGCCCCTGTTCCCACGACAACCTGCCAGGACCCCTATTCTGTTGTTACAGCCTGGGCCCTGACCTCGTCCAAAACTCTGTCAGTTGGGGTGTGGGGGAAGGAGGGGGGGACTCTAGGGGTCAGGGGTCGCAGAGACGGAGCTGTGGCGAGGTCGGACTCCTCAAGGCAGGCTGGAGCTGTGTTGAGGTCAGACGATGAGGCAGGCTGGAGCTGTGTTGAGGTCAGACGATGAGGCAGGCTGGAGCTGAAGCAAGGTCAGACGATGAGGCAGGCTGGAGCTGAAGCGAGGTCAGACGATGAGGCAGGCTGGAGCTGAAGCGAGGTCAGACGATGAGGCAGGCTGGAGCAGACAGTGTCTGGGAGGGTGTGACTGGAGGGAGACCGAGCGCAGACGAGCATAGTGGCATCATAGAGACCGACATGACACTGGGGCGTATTGTGTATATGTGTGTCTGTCTGTCTGTCTCTCTGTCTATTTATCTTACTCTACATCTATCTATCGATACATATGGACATATTTACATGTATTCATTTGGCAGACGCTTTTATCCAAAGCGACTTCCAAGAGAGAGCTTTACAAAGTGCATAGGTCACTGATCATAACAACAAAACAACAAGCCCCAAAGCATTGTGGGTAGCCAAAACAAGAAGCACACATTGTGAACAACCCAAAAATAAGTGCCAAAGGGAAGAACCATAAGAGCATGTAGTTAAGCAAGTTACAATGAAACGACATTCATCTCATATGACATATTACGTGCATCATACTGTATACTTTCACCCTGGAAGATACTGTAGCTGGTCAAGTACCCCAGAGCATGATTAACCTTCTATCCCTCCCTCCCTCCCCCCTCCCTCCCTCTCTCCCTCCATCTCCAGGTGGTGGTTCCCACCAGGGTGGGTCAGGTGTACGTGTACGACACGGGGAAGGCTGAGCAGGACGAGTACGACGTCCCCCCGCGACACCTCCTCCCCTCTCAGGACATCTACGATGTTCCCCCCACACGCGCTCAGTACAACCAGCAGGTGAGACGCACGCACACACACACACACACACTCACACACACGCACACACACACACTCACACACACACACACACACGTTTTCGAAATCCAAGATACACACTCACACTCATACGTGAGTGTCTCACATCATCATTTGATGTGTTGGGAATATTGAGTATCCCCTTGTGTTTCTGTGTGTGCGTGTTAACTCAGGGCATCTGTCTGACTTCATAGCTATTTTTAGAAGAGGTCCTTCATTCCTGGCAGGGAGGCAGGGACGGATTGAGAGAGGGAGCGAGGGAGGGAGGGAGAGTGGGAAGGAGGGGAGGGAGAGTTGGAAGGAGGGAGCTGTTTCTGTGTCTGGAGGCGCCGAGGAGACAAAAGAGAAGCGTTTTTTTCACACGTAGCAGAAAGCTTTGGGAGCCTGAACATCCCAGTCTGCAGCTGAAGGTGATCCACTGTGTGTGTGTGTGTGTGTGTGTGTGGAGGGGGGGGGGGGTGTGCTGTGTCTTCACTGCCTCCAGCACACACTCTCAGGCTCACGCACGCACGCACGCTCCGGCTGGTGGAGCAGACAGGGAGGCCGCGCGCTGACAGGCCGTGCTCCTGCAGTAAAGGTCACGGGCGCTACGTCTCAGCAGAGGAGAACCTGCGGCTGGATGCTGGGCACGGTGGGGGGGGGGGGGGGGGGGGGAGAGGGGGGAGGGATGAAGTGAGGGAACGGGGGAGTGGGCAGGGACTGGGGGGGGGGGAGAAATTAGAGAGAGTGGGAGAGAGATGGAGAGACAAAGTGAAAAGGGGCCTGGACTTGGCTGATGTCTCTCCTTCCCCCAAGCCAGAGAGGCCAGAGAGATGGACCTCCATGGGCCCGATGTAGAGATCTCACCAGGACTGGTCCCTCTGGTGGAGCACTGCTAAGGACAAGGGGCTGCTAATGCTAAGGATACAGAAGCTCGAGGAGGAATGAATTGCCTCTGGTTTTTTGAGATGGGGGCGTGGAGATGAAGTGAGATGCATCGTGAAAATAGATGGAGGGAGAGAGGCAGGGGGAGGGAGGGAGGGAGGCAGGGGGAGGGAGAGGGAGGCAGGGGGAGGGAGAGGGAGGGAGGGAGGCAGGGGGGGGGGGAGGGAGGGAGGCAGGGAGAAAGAGAGAGGGAGGGAGGGAGGGAGGGAGGGAGGGAGGGAGGGAGGGAGGGAGGGAGGGAGGGAGGGAGGGAGGGAGGGAGGGAGGGAGGGAGGGAGGGAGGGAGGGAGGGAGGGAGGGAGGGAGGGAGGGAGGGAGGTAGAAAGAAAGAGAGAGGGAGGGAGGGAAGCGATGCAGGAGGAGGAGTCGGGACGACGTAAAGATTGTTTAAACATGCAGACAACGCATGGAACACATTGCTCATCTCCTCCACTAACATCACCAGCCCAGAGGTTCAGTCTACTGTCGAGAGTGTGTGTGCATGCTTGTGTATGTATGCATGTCTGTAAGTGTGTGTATATGTCTGTGTGCTTGTGTGTGTGTATGGTACGTGTATATATATGTGTGTGTATGCATGTGTATGTAGGCGTGTGTGTGTGTGTGCATGTACAGTATATGTGCGCATGTGCACTGTAAATGTGTGCGCATGCGTGTATTGTGTGTGTAGTGTGTGGGTGTACTGTACTGTACACTGTATGTGTGTGTGTGTGTGTGTGTGTGTGTGTTGTGCAGCGTTGGTCCTGCTCCACTGCTGTACCCTGGCTGTGTGCGTGTCAGGGAGTCAGACAGGAAGTCATTCCTCAGTGTGGGAGAGGGGGAGAGAGGGGGGAGGGAGAGAGAGAGAGAGACAGAGAGAGAGAGGAGAGGAGAGGGAGAGGGAGGATGGGGGGTGTCACATATCGTGTGTGTATCAGTGCTCTGCTTGACCTCTTCTCAGACCCAACCTCAATAACTCCACTGTCTGGCCCCATGCTGGAAGGGGAGGGGGAGGGAGAGGGGGAGGAGGTGGAGGGGGGAGGACAGGAATGGCAGCAGAGAGAAGAGGGCCCCCATGGGAGAGAGGAGATTAGAGGACAAAATGGGCAGAATTCCTCCCTCCCTTTTCTCATTCCCTACATCCCTCCCTCCTTTTCCCCCTTCCCATTTCTCCCTCCCTCCCTCCCTCCCTCCCTCCCTCCCTCCTTCCCTCCCTCCCTCCTTCCCTCCCTCCCTCCCTCCCTCCCTCCCTCCCTCCCTCCCTCCCTCCCTCCCTCCCTCCCTCCCTCCCTCCCTCCCTCCCTCCCTCCTCCAGACACATTTCAAATTACCCAGGATTAAACCAGCAGGTCCTCCAAAGCTTGATTTAATTAGTTCTTCCTGTTTAATATGCTCTCTTCAATAGACTCTCCTGCACACACAAAACAGTGCTGCTAGCTGATGGTGATTAGATGTGTGTGTGTGTGTGTGTGTGTGTTCATATGTGTGTGTTTGTACCGGCCCACGTCGGATTGTGTGCGCCTGACACAGTTTTGGATTGTCTGAGACTTTCATTGTGCTGAGTGAGGAAGTCATCATGTTGTGTGTTGGTGTGCACGTGTGTGCGTCTTCTCATCATGCCCCTCCCCCCCAGGTGTATGACACGCCCCCCATGGCTGTGAAAGGCCCTCCTAGTGGCCAGGACATCTATGACATCCCCCAATCACAGACAAGAGCCAGCTCATCTCACAGCACACGGTGAGGCCTCCCAGCCAATAGGAGAGCCTCTCATGGAGTGCGTTGCCCTCCCAACCAATAGGAAATCCCTGCACAGCCCCAAGGAGCCTTTGTGTCTCCGAGACAGGGAGTCTTCAGCAGATCCGTTCACGTGTTGATTCTACTAGAATCAATAGTAGTAATGAATAAAAAAAAATATATATTAATGAATATTAATGTTACCTCTTCATGCCTCCCCCCCCCCCCCCCACAGGTGTATGACTTCCCCCCCTCTGTCAGTAAGGACATCCCAGACGGGCCAATGAGAGAAGAGACGTACGACGTGCCCCCCCACTTCGCCAAGCTGAAGGGCGTGTCCGACCCCCAGGCGGCCTACGACCCCCCCATCCCCGAGGACGTCTACGACGTCCCCCCCACCCCTCACCGGCAAGCGCCGCGGCGACGGCGCCGGCCACGACAACCAGGAAGTGTACGACATCCCCGCCAGCCTGCGCAAGGGAGGCCCAGCCCCCCAGTCCAGCCAGGACGTGTACGACTTCCCCCGGGAGCGCTCCGCCCCCGGCGGCGCCGCCGAGGATTCCGGAGACTACGTGTACGACGTCCCGCCGCAGGTGGTCCGAGACGCGGCGGCGGCGGCGAGCGGCGAGGAGCTGGGCAACTCCTTCAAGCGCCTCTCCGCCTCGTCGACGGGCAGCACGCGCAGCAACCTCTCCTCCTCCTCCTCCCTGGACATGGTGCCCGTCAGGGAGTCTGGCCCCGCCCCCGGCCACGCCCCCCTGATGCTGGACCTGGAGCAGGCCATGGAGCGCCTGTCCCGCCTCCAGCAGGGGGTGGAGTCCTCCGTCTCCCTCCTCATGTCCTTCATCTCCGGCGCCTGGCGGAGCCCCGCCCAGATGGAGAGCAGCCTGCCCGCCCTGCGCCAGGCGGTGGAGCGCGTGCGCGCCGCCGTGCGCGACCTGCTCGAGTTCTCCCGGGGCGCGGTGGCCAACGCCGCCCAGGCCACCGACCGCTCGCTGCAGGCCAAGCTGGGACGCCAGGTGGCCAAGATGGAGGAGGTGTTCCAGGGCCTGGTCCGACACAGCCAGGCCCTGGACGCGCTGGGCTGGGTGCCCTCCAGCCTGGCCCTGGCCACGCCCCCCGCCGGCCAGGACGACTTGGACCGCCTGGTCATGTGCGCCCGGAGCGTTCCGGACGACACCAAGCAGCTGGCATCCTTTCTCCACGGCAACGCCACGCTGTTGTTCAAACGGACCAATAAGCAGCAGCTCCCGCTGCCGCCTCTGCCCCAGGCCGCCGAGCCGCTGGCCAATAGCAACCTCGCCGCCTACCAGACGGGGGCGCCGGAGAGAGCCAACATCCAGTCCCGCCCCCTGCCCTCCCCGCCCAAGTTCACGTCGGAGGAGGAGGCCCCGGATCGGCCCTACGAGACCACGGAGGAGGGCTGGATGGAGGACTACGACTACGTCCACCTGCAGGTAACACGCTCACCTGCACACACACACATGCTCACGCACACACACACACATGGAGTGTCCCTAGACTGCATCTCGATCATCGCCAGAACCTCTATGTGGGCCACACACACACACACACACACACAGACTCTGTCTGGTGTGATGCATATGCTGCAGGTATCATCATCCATCTTCCTTACTGCATGTGGAAGCATGTTGCTCAACATGCTACACAAATATCCCCTCCCCCCCCCCCCCCCATCTCTCTGCTGCTGGGCAGGTATGGACATGCTAGCAGGCCTCACAGAATGACTGAGTCACACCTGACAAGGACACATGCTCACCCGACACAGGGTTACGTGGCTAGGTCTCTAGTTGGCGTTGGGAAATTCATTCACAAGCCTTCAGAGAAAGTTGTTGAAAATGACATTTTTACTGACCCTTGTTTTTTTTTATTATTAAAACGTAACACAAATATTGACAGTTCTATGCAGTTATCTGGGGGGTATTCCAGAAAGCAGGTTATGCAACATAACCTGGTAAGTTAACCCACCAGCTGAGTCACAATGTTGCAGCAACCTACTGGCAATGTTGCTACAACGCTGGGTGTCAACTGGGTAGTTAATTTACCCGGGTATGTCACATAACCTGCTTTCTGGAATACCCCCCTGGAAGCCACACAGTGACTGTGAGAGTACCTCCAGCCAGCTCCAGAACTGTGACCAGCCCAGCTCCCTGAGCTGCTTCACAGTGCTGCAGGATCACACTGCCCCCTGCTGGACAAACAGGAACACTACCACAGGGTCCTTACTGGGATTAGAAGCTCCGGGTTGGAGTTGTGGATTTAATTCATAAAATGGCAGCTAGTTGGTGGAGACAGTTCAATACAGTTAGCTCCCATCCATCCATCTTTTGTATCTATCCGCCTATTCATCCATCCACTCGTCGATTCATCCATCCTCCTATTTTTTCAGATATATCTGTCTATCCATTTATCTATCTATTGATCTATCCATCTATTGATTTATCCATCTGTTGATCTATCTATCCATCTACCTATCCATCTGTCCATCCTTCCATCTCTCTTGGCGTGTGTCGCTAAGCCTCTGCTCTGGGTCGTGTCCTGCAGGGTAAAGAAGAGTTTGAGAAGAACCAGAAACAGCTTCTGGAGAAGGGCAGCATCATCCGCCACAAGCCCCATCTGGAGCACCAGCAGGTTGGTCTGCAGACGCGTCAAATCCATGACGTGTATTTATGGAGCCTATTTTTACGGCCATAGTCTCAAAGGGCTTGCCAGAGGCTCATATACGCCAATGTATTGATGTGTGTAGGAACATTCTAAACATAACCGAGGTATTCACGTTTCCCTGCCTCCTGTTGCAGCTGAAACAGTTTGAGCGCCTGGAGCAGGAAGTCAGCCGTCCAATCAACAACGACATCTCGGGCTGGACTCCGCCCCCGCAGTACCCGGCTTCCAATCAGAGGTCGAGGCTGTGCACAGGCGACCGGCAGCTCCTCCTCTTCTACTCGGAGCAGTGCGAGGCAAACGTGACCACGCTCAACAACGCCATCGACGCCTTCTTCACCTCCATCTCCTCCAACCAGCCGCCCAAGATCTTCGTGGCCCACAGCAAGTTCGTCATCCTCAGCGCCCACAAGCTGGTGTTCATCGGGGACACGTTGTCGCGCCAGGCCAAGTCCCCGGAGGTGCGCTCCAGGGTGGCGCAGCACAGCAACGCGCTGTGCGACAAACTGAAGGACATCGTGGTGAGCACCAAGACGGCAGCGCTGCAGTACCCGTCCCCAGGCGCCGCCCGCGACATGACGGAGCGCGTGCGGGAGCTGGCGGGGACCACGCAGCAGTTCCGGATGGTGCTGGGCCAGCTGCTTGCCATGTAAGCCCCTGGAGCGCGGAGCGGGAGTGGGGGGGGGGGGGGCACCAGAGGCACACCCCCCCCCCTGGACTGGAGGCTCCCACAGACCCCCCCCCGCCCCCCTCTCTGGAACCGGACCTTCTCAGAGGACCCCCCCTGTGCCCCCACCCCCAGAAACGCCTCATCCCTGCTCCCCCCCCCCCTCCTCCTCCTCCTGGGCCTATTACTGTAGAGACACCTACCTGAATGGTCTGGGCCATCGGTTGTAAAATAATCACTGTACATATTGAAGCTACTCTCGATATAGGGACAGAAAAAAGACTTTCTCTCTCTCTCTATATATATATATATATATATATGTTTTTGAAATCTTACGGAAAAAAATTCAACCTAATGTAGTTTTTAGACAATATCCCATCATGATGATTATTATTATTATTATTGCTATACTGTAATTATTGATCTGAATATGATAATTGTTATCATTATTGTTATAATGCATTGATTAAGGACGTGTATGTATGTTGTACCTATGTGCTGCATACGTGTTACATGTATGTAGCTGCTTTGCTGTCCGGATGGGGTTCCGAGGTGGAGGGTCTCATAGTAGACATGCCCTCATCTCAGCCTGAGGTGGAGAGACAGGTAGGGGATAGGGAGAGACAGGTAGGGGCTGGGGGAGAGACAGGTAGGGGCTGGGGAGGGACAGGTAGGGGCTGGGGAGGGAGACAGGTAGGGGCTGGGGAGAGACAGGTAGGGGCTGGGGGAGGTAGACAGGTAGGGGCTGGGGAGGGAGACAGGTAGGGGCTGGGGGGGGACAGGTAGGGGCTGGGGAGGGAGACAGGTAGGGGCTGGGGGAGGTAGACAGGTAGGGGCTGGGGGAGAGACAGGTAGGGGCTGGGGAAGGTAGACAGGTAGGGGCTGGGGAGGGAGACAGGTAGGGGCTGGGGAGGGAGACAAGTAGGGGCTGGGGAGGGAGATAGGTAGGTGCTGGGGAGGGAGATAGGTAGGGGCTGGGGAGGGACAGTACCTGACACTGAGATGGTAATCCCAGAGATGATTGTTATCTCTCTGATGATTAAAACGCCCCTCGTTACCAGACTGCTCTCTACCCCTCTCTCCCCTCATTGGGTGGGATCCCTCTCTCCTCTCTTCCACTGACTCCAGAATGGACAGATTCAAGCACAGTATGTGGGAAAAAAATAAGCGGTTTAAAAAATGTGACGAGTCAGCTGTTTGATTAAAGAGTCAGTCTGAATTTCTGCTCGACTTGTTCTTGAAAAGCACATGGCGCCTTGTCTGTCTGTGTGTGCAGCCCTGCCAGGGCTTCTTCATTTCCCTCTTCATCACACCTGATCCCTCTCTTCCTCCACCCAGACACAAAGCTGAAGGTGCTGCCTGTTCTCTCCCACAAGGTGGTCAGGAACTGACGGGTTCCAGAAGTTAATACTAAGGGCTGTGTTCTAGAACCCTGTTCTGTTCCAGAGTTCCTCGGGTCTCATTGTGGTTGCCTGATTCGTCAACCATCACTGCCCCCTGCTGGACCATGCCAGACAAGACCCAGGGGTGGAGTTAAGGGAGCTTTACTGTAAATGTATGAAAGAATGTGTTTGATAGACCCCTGTGCTTGTTGCTGCTGTGCTGTTTCCTTCTCTAGGGGGCAGTAGTGGACCAGTTTTCACCCAGACTCAAGGAGGATGGATGGATAGATGGATGAGGGAGTCAGGTGGCTGAACAGTGAGGGAATCGGTCGCCAGATTGATTCCCGGCCGAGCCAAATGACGTTGTGTCCTTGGGCAAGGCACTTCACCCTACTTGCCTCGGGGGGGAATGTCCCTCCCTGTACTTACTGTAAGTCGCTCTGGATAAGAGCGTCTGCTAAATGTAAATGTAACTGGATGGATGGATGGACAGGTCAGGAGAAGAAAGGAAGAGTGGAGGAGATGGAGGGTTGATGATCTGAACAGGGTGACCTGGAGCCATTCCTCAATCTAGTCCCCGAATAAGTTATTCAATCAGTTCATCAAGAATTGTATTATTATTTATTGATGTCTAACGGGAATGTTACTCAGTTTCATACAACTCTGTATGTTGGTAAGTAAAGTAGAACTTTGCTATGTCACTAGAAGGGCAATTTGTTGTGCAACAGTAAAAAAAGAAAAAAAGAAAAACGATACAAAACAATATCACAAAAATGCAACATCTATGTGAGAAAATGTTTTGTCCTTATAAACAGGTTGTGCAAGATAATGAGGCCCTCTGAGAGGTATTTAGCAAAACAGACAGCTCAGTGACAGTGGAATGTCACTTTCTGATTCTTAGAGCAGCCTACTAGTTTCCAGCTAATTATGTTAAAGCGATCTTTATCTTGCGCCATTTGTTAGTTAACAAAGCAGATTATGGTTTTGATTATTTAATAATATATTCGGCTCCGCCAATCTAAAACAGCTCAATCTGGACTGTAGCCAAGCAATGCAAAATGTTTCTTGCTTTACATTGCTTTGGCTCAATTCTTGAAACAGAAATTACATTCTCAAAGCTCTAAGTGCATTTGGCAAAATAGCTTATATGGTTCAGCACAACTACATAGATCACCTTCAAAAGGTCATATCTCATCTAAAACAGTTAACTCATGCTTCAAAACCAAATCATTTTCTCATATTAATAGTCAGTGCCCCCAAAATGAAAAGTTCATTTGTCGATTGCTGTCGCTCATATCGCTCTCGAAAAAAAGGACATTCTCAAAGTTATATATACAGTCGCCAAAATAACCTAGATGGCACACCTGCAAAAGGTCATATCTCTTCCAAAACACACAACTCATCAGTCAAAATGTAAACCTTTTCTCATACAAATAGTCAGTGCCCCCAAAAGGAAAAGTCCCTTTGGCATTGTGTAAACGCTGCAAGTCAAAATGTTTAGATGTTTTGTCAGTATGGCAGTGGATCCCTCATGTGTACTGTGCTACACTTCCTGTAGTAGATGTTTTCTTTCCGGAATACTATGTGTCTTCAATCTACCCAGACGCTCCCATGTTACTCCGCTCCTCATCTCCCTCCACTGGCTTCCCATCACGGCCCGTATCAGATTCAAGACCCTGGTACTGACCTTCCGAGCAGTAAACGGAACTGCACCCGACTACATCAAGTCTCTCCTCCAGCCTTACGCCCCCACCAGCCACCTACGGTCTTCTTCTGACAACCATCTGGTACGCCCACCGCTCAAGAGCGCCCTATCCCAACCCAAACTTTGATGTCTGGCCCCCCAATGGTGGAATCAACTCCCCACCTCCATCAGAGACACTGGCTGTCTCCCCACTTTCAAGAAAAAGCTCAAGACGCACTTGTTCCGGGAGTACAACGGCACTTAGGAATGATTTGCTGGACCTGATGTAAGTCTTTTCCTCCAGGGAAACAATGACTCTTATTGATGGACTTGTTGCTCTTGTTGGTTAGTTGTAACTGATTTACTGTAAGTTCTTGTACTCGCTGTGAATTATATTACTGTATTGTTACTTGCTTTCCTACAGGTACACTCAGGTTCATGTTGTTGTAAATGTAACTTGTTTAACTACATGCTCTTATGTTTTTTCCCATTGGCACTTATTTGCTTTTCACAATGCATGCTGCATGTTTTGGCTACCCACAATGTTTTGGGGGCTATCTCGTTGTTCATGATTATTGACCTATGCACTTTTGTAAAGCTCTCTTGGAAGTCGCTTTGGATAAAACCGCCAGCTAAATGAATGAATGTCAAATGTAAATGTGTATCAAACTGAAAAAAGATTACAGTAAGAGTAGCCTACAAGGTTTCACATCACAGCACTCATACTGCCATGGAAATTGTTACTGGAATTGCCATACATCGTGGTTAACAGGAAATGTGTACAGCACAATATACTGTCATACAATAAGCGCATCAAAACTAAAATGATGTATAGCCTACACTACCAACACATAAAGTAAGAAAGTAAAACAAAGCTGGAGTTTCAAGTGTAGTCGTCCTCACTCTCCTGCTCAGCCTCTTTTCTCCTGTCTGTCTGGCCACAGATTTCATCGACATCACATCTGATGTTCTCCCTTGCGATGCAACAGGGGAAGAATCGTTGTGCACGCCGCAACCATCCCCTACACTGATCTGCTGTGACATCATCACAAGCAGCATCCACTGCCTGGAGCAGGGACCTCTGGTTTTGAGCCCGATGCTCATAGACCCCCCCACCTCCATGCAGAAAAAAACTCCTCGATACGATTGAGGAATGGGGAGTTAGGTGATAAGAGCACCATCAGCATTCTTGGATGTGCAGTGAACCCTGATGAGTGGGCCCCGGTGGAAGCTTACATTGTCCAACACGATGACAAATGGAAGCAAGTGAGGCCCTACCAAACCCCTCTCAAGATCGGAGTGCAGGCGGTCCAAGAACACCAGGAGCTTCTGGGTGTTGTATGGGCCAAGACTGGGAATGTGGGTGCAATTTGATTACTGTAAACGTCTATAGTCGACTAAAGGTCGGCTGTACCCACGCTACCACAGGCCGGCTACTTCTTGGTAAACATCTGTGTTGTTATTGCCAAATGTCAGCCCTTGGACTGCCACTCATCCAATAAATTACTCTGAATGAATTGTTGATTTGTAACGTGACAGACTCATAGCCTACCACACTCAGTATGAGTATAAACTCATATCTGGCATCCTTATTATTCATAATTCATGATTACTTTATTTGCTCATTTGTATCTTCTCCCTTTGACAAACACAAACTGAAGAATCAAGCAAGCTAAATTTATTTTAAAGATTTATATATTTATTCATTTTTTCAACAAAGTGTGTCATATCTCATACATGGAATACATCAGCATTTTCAACTAAACATTTGATGTTGATGGAGTATTCCTTTATGTACTCTTATATGCAAATACTGCAGGCAGTGGTTCTGCAAAAACACAATTAATACTTCAAGTGTGCAACCATGACACACTCAGAATGTAATGTTACACATGTGGTCATTACCAGTGCAAATGGATAAAAGGAGAAAATAAATTAAGAGAACACAACAGCAACTGAATGTTTATATCACTCCTGGAAAACCAAAACACGCACGTCTCAGTCGTCATAGAAACAGGGATAAATACTAAAGTCTATATGAGTTTCGCTAAATCGAACACAATGATCATTCTTAGTGCAATTTCATGTAATACGCCCTCTAGTGTTGCCTCTCGTCTGCGACTTCCAGCAGACAGCCGTTACAAGCAGACCCTGTCCTAGTGCTGCCTAGGATGTTGCACCAGCTGGTCTAACCTTTCCTAG
This sequence comes from Hypomesus nipponensis, assembly GCF_054491055.1. Lineage (NCBI taxonomy): Eukaryota > Metazoa > Chordata > Actinopteri > Osmeriformes > Osmeridae > Hypomesus > Hypomesus nipponensis. Next base: position 5,235,396 of record NC_140374.1, on the reverse strand, counting down.
TACTGCCTAAGATGTTACACCAGCTGGTCAAACCTGTCCTAGTACTGCCTAGGATGTTACACCAGCTGGTCTAACCTTTCCTAGTGCTGCCTAGGATGTTGCACCAGCTGGTCTAACCTGTCCTAGTGCTGCCTAGGATGTTACACCGGCTGGTCTAACCTGTCCTAGTGCTGCCTAGAATGTTACACCAGCTGGTCAAACCTGTCCTAGTACTGCCTAAGATGTTACACCGGCTGGTCTAACCTGTCCTAGTACTGCCTAGGATGTTGCACCAGCTGGTCTAACCTGTCCTAGTGCTGCCTAGAATGTTACACCAGCTGGTCAAACCTGTCCTAGTACTGCCTAGGATGTTGCACCAGCTGGTCTAACCTGTCTTAGTGCTGCCTAGGATGTTACACCGGCTGGTCTAACCTGTCCTAGTGCTGCCTAGGGTGCCGTTTCTCTCCATACATTCCTATGGTCAGTGATGTATTGCAACCTTGTGAGTTCTCACTAATCTATTAGTATATCATATTGCACATCATCAGGTATCATCAGGTCTAGTGTCGTCTGGATGGCAGGCATCTCTGGGAGTCTGCCTAGGGGCCTTCTGAAACACTCTAAACATCCTTCCTTCATGCCTTCCTTGAGGTCATCTTGGGCCCAAGTTAGAATAGAGTAGAGGTGAACGCCTGTGGCCTTCTACAAAGCAGATGAAGGAAGGGTGCATTTGAGACCCGGGGGCGGTCCTGTTCCTGACAGCTACTTCCTCTCAGTTTCCTGCTCCTGAGCTGTCTACTTCCTGTCTGCTTGCTGCCTCGCAAGCCACCTGGGCAAGCTCTGCACCGCACGCCCACAGAGACAGCGCCCCCCTCTGGGGAGAAAAGTCACTGTTTTACCATTAAGGATGAATGATAAGTGATTGAAATTGTGCAAAAAAGCAATGCATGGTTTCTTCGTGGATTCCCAGATGGAAGGCCTATCATCCGACATCTCCCTGACCTCCCACACTACAACGTAGAGAAGAGAAGTAACACTATCTGTGTGGCCGTCATCATTATCAATAATATATATAATCTCCGAAGTACAAATAAAGTATTTTGTCAAGATAAGAATATAGTAAAAATCGGGCGTTCATACACCAGGTTAGGAATAAAACATCATTTCCACAAGCAGAAACTCTCACACACATGCTAAAGTGCTTGCTAGGGGGGAAACCCAGCGGACTGGTGGGGGCGGGGGGGGGGAGGGGGGAGTCAGGGTAAATCAGTCTGTGTGCCTCTGGATTTTCTCAGTTTCCCTCTCGTTGTCCCGAGGAAAGTCCTTGCACAACGCTGACATCTGGTTGGTCAGTCCGGCTTGACCAGGGATGGCTGGGGTCTGATTGGTCACTGCTCCTCACAGCCAGCTCCACTGAAGGCCTCAGCTTCCTGGTTCTGGAACATGTACTGGAACACACACACACACTCCACATCAGATGATCCCTGACGACAACACTCCATTTATGACCATCAGCCCATAAACAAGAGAGGTGTGTGTGTGTGTGTGTGTGCGTGTGTGTGCGTGTGTGCGTGCGTGTGTGACTCACTGATTTGAGATTGGACTCCATTTCAGAGAAGTTCCATTCAGTCAGAGGCAGGTTGAAGGTGAAAGGCTGAAACACATGGACCAGGTTCTGTTAACAAGATGTGTGTGTGTACCAAACACGTCTTGTATGGGCGTGTGAATGTGTCTGTTTGTGTGTTTGTGTGTGTGTGAGTGTGTACTCACGTCTATGACAGCAGTCCCAGGCTCCACACTGTGCTGGTGAGTCCTCAGCAGAAGCTGTAACTCCTCCAGGCTCATGTCCACGTTCTCCACAGCGTCAGACACCTCGGGCCTAAACACACACACACACACACACAGGTTTGTTTTACTATCCTAGTGAGGACTGTATTCACTCCCATTCATAATCGTCCCTAACCCCTAACCTTAACCCTTCATGTAGTTCTGTGTGTGTGTGTGTACCTCTCCAGAGCAGGTCTCTTGCTCCTGCGGTCCCCAGATCCCCGGCCCTCCAGGACGGACTGTACCATTGCGACGGGGAGGACGGGGGGTTCAGAGCACACCTCACAGGAGCCCAGGGGGACCGCCTCCCCGCGGCCCCGCACACCTGGACTGACCGGCTCCTCCTTGATCAGCATCATACACTTATCCCTGGGAACACACACACAGACAAACATAAACACACAAGCACATACGCACACACACCCACAGACAAACACATACGCACACACACGCACACACACGCACCAATCATCATCCACATGTTTGGACGTTGTCATGGTTATCATGCAATATATTTATCGTCCTGTTCTCCTTTCCCAACACCATGGTGGGTATGAATCAAGGCCAATAGTCTAGCCTAGTTCCTGGCTGTACACCTTCTTCAGCCTGGGCCAGCCTGGTCCAGCTCAGCCCAGCCCAGCCCAGCCCAGCCCAGCTCAGCTTCTCACCTGTTCTCCTCCGTCTGCATCTGCAGGGCCATGACGGAGGGCTGGGACATCTCAGTAACATCGGAAATGATTGGTCCTCCTGTCATGGCAGCAGACGAGCATGAGGCTGTCTCTGTGGATGGCTGTGGAGACACAAACACCACAGGTACACAGACTGGTGACCAGGGACCACATCTGTCACTGGAAGCTCCCTTTGTGTGTCTGTGTGTGTCTGTCTGTGTGTGTGTGTGAGTGAATGTATCTCTGTGTGTGTGTCTGTGTGTGTGTGTGTGTGTGTGTGTGTGTGTGTGTCTTACCGACTGAATGTAGAAAGGTTCTTGCAGGGGGTCCATCTGGGATGTGTGGCTGAACTTTTGGGCGGGTGGGCTGGAGGAGCCATCGTCCAGCATCAGGGGCCTGGAGTGACACACACACACACATATACACCCAACCACACATACACACAAACACAGTATGGGGGGACGGACGATATCGTTTTTATATCTATAGAGATACAAGCCACTGAAGTATAGAATGTGTGAGGTGAGATGTAAGTGGTGCAAGTAACAGACAGACTTTACACCAGGATTATATGAGGTAAGGTGTTTAGAATGACTTGTTTGGGTAGGTTGAGGTAGATGATGAGATCGTTTGAGGTATTTGGAAGTGTGTGTGTGAGGTGTGTTTTGGTGCGTGAGGTCCAGAGAGGTTTCCTGGTGCTCAGCTATGTGAGTGAGCTATCCAATCATACCCTGCTTGTTCACACACACCACTGAGCTGACAAGGCATTTCTCACTCAGAACAGTCATGCGCTTAGGTTCAGTAGGGTAGGGATATTGTGTGTGCGTTCCAGGGTATGTGCGTGAGTTCAGTGTGTGTGTGTGCCCGTGTATGTTTGTGTGTGTTAATGTGTGTGTGTACCAGTATGTGTGTGTGTGTACCACCGTTTTGGTGCGTATATGTATGTGTGTGTGTGTGTGCATGCATGTGTGCGTGTGTGTGCGTGTGAAGGGCTTAGTGTGTGGTAGGTCTGATTCAGCACTTGCGTCCATTCACAGTAGCAGGGATTGTGCTCTGGCAATCAGCTGATCCAGCCAGCTGACCCTCCCCTCTGCCCTGCTGTGTTTGTGTGTTCCACTTACTATTGTGACCAGGAGTGTTAACCGCTGTGTGTGTGTGTGTGTGTGTGTGTGTGTGTGTGTACTCACAGTTTTCTCTTTATTCCCACAGGGCTGGGTGGGTTGGACTGCATCTGACTGAAGAGGAACTGAATCAGCTTTTAGAGAGGAAAAAAACACAACATGATTCAGCAGCCCACCTCAATGCTACCGAGAAATGTCCCTTCCTCTCATCATCCACCCCTCCACCCCCCCCCCCTTCCTCCATCCACCCCCCTCCATATCTCTCTATCCTCCCCCCCCCCTTTCTCTCTCTACAATTTATTGTTCCACACATTCAGAGGGACGTCACCTACTGTAATGCCTGAGAGCCAGAGAATGGCATTTAAGTCAGAAGGGGATGGTTACCTTCTAAATCCCTTTGATTACATACAGGACATTCTCATACAGTACACACAGACAGACACACAAAAACACCTTCTTACCTTGTTCATAACCTTTTGTTGCTGGGTGTGGTTCTGCCTCAGTGAGACCACTTCCCTCCACAACACCTCATTCTGTCTGTTGGGGGAGGCGGAGCGAGAAGAGAAGGAGGGAGGATGGTGAGAAGAGGGGAGGGAGGGAGGGAGGTGAGAAAGAAGAGGGGAGGAATGGGAGAGAGGGAGAGGAGGAGGGAGGAAGGGAGGTGAGAGAAGGGGGAGGAGAAGAGGAGGATGGCAGGAGGTGGGAGAGAAGAAAAGGAAAGAAGGGCGGAAAGAAGAGGAGAGAGGAAAGAGGGGGAGGAGAAGGATTAGCGTATGTTTTCACAGTTTCAACAGTAATCGACTGTTTCAACGCTGGCTCACGATGGTTAGCAGATTAACTTGTTGACATTCAGTTGAGCACCTGGACCGTCTGTTGGAGATCGTGTGTGTTCTCCCTGATAAGAGTGTGTGAGGGGTAGATAATGCTGTCTCACACATCCTGCAGCACCTGTGGAATCACCTGGCTGACACACCTGACACTATTATGAGTTGCAGCGGTCAGGTGAGCAGCTGAATGTTCTCCTCAACCACACAATGGAGACAATACACAATAGACCAACCCAGTGACCACACAATGACCACAGTAACAGGACTTTTCCCCACCGAGGGTCGATTTTTAAGATGACTGTTTCATGTGTAGCTTTGTTATGGGGAAAGCTTAAACCTGTCCAATGGGAACCCAAAAATCGACCACAAACACATAGAGGAATTCTCAGACGTCTCGTGGCCAGGGTTCAGGGCCCTGCACAGTCATAGAAAAGGTTTTCTCCCCAGCTTGTGAAGATTTTTTTTTTAAATAAAACGTAATAAAAGAAAATAAAGTAATATGACAAATATCTATGTGTGTGTGACTCACTGTTTCATGTCCTGCATTTGACACTCCATGTTCTCCTGCTGGCTCCTCAGCACCTGGACCTCATACAGCAGCTTACTGAGGTCCTCCTGCCGCAGCTTGGTCTCTTCACTCTTCACAATGGAAACCTGCTCTCTCACACACACACACATGCGCGCGGACACACACACAAGCATAGATGGGTATGGTCAATGGGTTTGTGTGTGTTCAATGTTCTGTATGTTGTGTGTGTGTATGTCAGTAGATGTGTGTGTGTTTGTGCGAGATGTTTGTTTATGCCATCCAGTTGTTGTGCGTATGTATGTATGTATGTATGTATGTATGTATGTATGTGTGTGTGTGTGTGTGTGTGTGTGTGTGTGTGTGTGTGTGTGTGTGTGTGTGTGTGTGTGTGTGTGTGTGTGTGTGTGTGACAGTAGATGTGTGTATATGCATGCCAGTAGATGTGTGTATGTATGTGTGTGACAGTACATGTATATATGTATGTGTGTGTGTATGCCAGTAGATGTGTGTATGTATGTGTGTGTGTGTTCCAGTAGATGTGTGTATGTATGTGTGTGTGTTCCAGTAGATGTGTGTATGTATGTGTGTGTGTTTATGCCAGTAGATATGTGTATGTATGTGTGTGTTCCAGTAGATGTGTGTATGTATGTGTGTGTTTATGCCAGTAGATGTGTGTATGTATGTGTGTGTTTATGCCAGTAGATGTGTGTATGTATGTGTGTGTTTATGCCAGTAGATGTGTGTATGTATGTGTGTGTGTGTTTATGTCAGTAGATGTGTGTATGTATGTGTGTGTGTGCCAGTAGATGTGCGCGTGCGTTCCTTACCTTCCTCTTGATGTGCTCCAGCAGGTGTTCGTGCCCTTGGAGGAAGTAGAGGTGCTGGAACTCAGTGTCATCCCTCTCCGGCTTCACAAGCCCACTCTGCTCAATGTTCACCACCTTCCTGAAGCCATCTACAGGGGACACGCGCGGCTGTTACACACACACGGAGAGCAGAGGAGGGGAGGGGAGGGAAGAGGAGCAGAGAGAAGGAGAGAGGAGCGGAGAGGAGTGGAGAAGAAAGGGAAACTCACACATGTTGAGTTGTCGAACAAAGCTCGCCATGTTGTTGTGCTTAAAGTACTTGGGCAGAACCTCCTTGGCGAATCGCCCTTGATCGAACACATGGAAGCTGGTGCCAGTCTGAGGATAGAATCGCACAGACCATCAGAAACCTCCAATCAGACTGCTCAAGGACTCTGTGAAACATTTGACTAAGACTGCTTTTTTAAGACACCTGTTCTGTCGAACTCAAACCATTTCACATGAAGGTTCAACCCAAACCCCAAAAAAGTGTTCTTGATAGGAGATATCCTCCAAGACCAACCCCAGACCCCTCTGGGGCTAGCCAACCTGGAACAATAATCAAGGCTATTTCCTCTAGTGCCTGCGTTTGGCTTAGTACTGGATGAGATAAACAGTTCTACTGAGACAGATTTGACAGAACCTTCCTCTACTGTAATCTACGGTAACGCGCAATACATGTGAAACAGTTGTGTTATAGATGTGTAATACATGTGTTATAGGTGTATACTAGATGTGTAATTCATGTGTAAGTATCAAATACATACAATGATATAGAACAACAGTGATGTTCACTTTTCTTCAAAAACATTCTCAATGATAAGTAGGGACGTATCACCATTTATATTCCCAGCAGGATTCTTACCAACACATTTACAAGTGTTGTCTGAAACGGATAAACTGACTAAGAAACCTAAAGGAAGGTTCCCTGACTTGGCCTGATCTGGATAGACCGTTACAATGGAACAATCCCCTGCTCCAGGTCCCAGGCCCTCACCCCAGCCCCAGTCCCCAGGACCCAGCCCCAGGTCCTCTTCCTCTCCCCAGCCCCAGGACCCAGGACCCAGGACCCAGCCCCTCTCCCCAGCCCCAGTCCCCAGGACCCAGCCCCAGGTCCTCTCCCTCTCCCCAGCCCCAGTCCCCAGGACCCAGCCCCAGGTCCTCTCCCTCTCCCCAGCCCCAGGACCCAGCCCCAGGTCCTCTCCCTCTCCCCAGTCCCCAGGACCCAGCCCCAGGTCCTCTCCCTCTCCCCAGCCCCAGCCCCCAGGACCCAGCCCCAGCCCCAGGCCCTCTCCCTCTCCCCATCCCCAGGCTCCCCAGCTCCAGGCCTACTCACAGCACTCCAGCAGATGAGGTGGTTGGTGTCTGGGTCCTCCACCAACGTCCAGAGCTTGGTGAGGAAGGCCGGCACGTTGCTGCCATAGCCCCCGTCCACCCCCAGAGAGCCTGGAGACTCCTGCATGGCCAAGCCACAGGCACGGCAGAAAGTACAGAGAGTGTGTGTGTATGAGAGTGTGTGTGTGTGTGTTTGGGATTCTACTCCATCTCTCAGGTTCTGCTTGGCTCTCTTTCTCTTTCTCTGCTCTCTCTCTGCTCTGCTCTCTCTCTCTCTCTCTCTCTCGCTCTCTCTCTTTCTCTCTGTGTCTTTAGCTTCGGGCGTTTCTTCGTCCTTCTGTCCTCGGCCCTTCTGATGGCTTATCTCCCAGTCCTCCTGATGGTGTCTCTCCCAGTCTCTCTCTGTCCCTGGCTGGTCTCTGTGGTAGCTCTCCTGGTCCAGCCCTGTCGTCCCCACAGGTCCCCGTCAGCACAAACCTGCCTGCATCACTGCTGCCCTCCGGCCAACAAAGGGGGCCAGTGTGGGACAATAGAGGCCAGCACAAAGACCTGCATAATGCCTGCTGTCACACAGAGAAGGGCCATACACCGTTCTTTACACAGAGGTGTGTATGTGTGTGTGTGCGCGCGTGTGTGTGTGACTGTACATATATATATTTGCACACACACACACAGCAAATTGATGGACATGCAGATGCTCGAGGAGCCAATATATTTTGACAGATTACAGATGTGTTCTCGAGATACTCAGACAATGATAAAGGTGAGAGAAAGACAGAGAGAGAGAGAGAGAAATAGAGAGAGAGAGAATGAGATTGGGAGAGGAAAATGGAATGGGTCGACCAACCAATCTCAAGGAGGTGGTTTTTCAAACATTTGCGCCATCTAGTGCTCTTCACGGGGACATTAGTTTTCACGAAAAGTTAAATGACAACAATTACTTGTTTCTCCGATGCCTGGCAGGAAATCAATAGTAATAGCATTTAGATGTATTTCAGCCTCTTGTATCTGACAGATGGAAATAGAAAGCAATAAGAGAGAGACACACTGAGAGAGGATGCCAGTAGAAGGAGAGAGAGAAATCCTTGGAACTTGGTACTCCCCGGAACTACTTTTAATGGAACTATAATGCTCCTTCAGCTCATTGTTAGCCACATAACCACCTCATGTACTTTCAGAAAACTTGGCACAGTAGACTGCTGAAGTATGCAAAGTATATAAATAGAATTGAATGTAGAAAAGACTGGGATAGGGCCCACAGGCCCCGAACCCACGACCTCCTCTCTGCGAGATGCCAGTGCAAAGTCTATTGTGTTCCACTCGTGCTCGTTTCCATCATTACCTTACACTGTCATCAGAGGCATGATCCGACCTCCAACTTTGACACTCTAGGCCAGGGGGTTACAAACTTTATAATCTGCGTACCCCATTCAAAATAATATAGTCCACCACGTACCCCCATGTGATATAGTCCTATTTTAGAATATGTATATATGGAACAATAATGTAATACAAACAACAAAACAATGACCTAACTATTTGAAACATTTAAAAACTCTTCTGCTTTCATATCAGGCATACAGTGCATAGAGGCTTGTACAAAAAATCGTTAAAATAGTCTGCAAGGCAAAACTATGGCTTTTATTTGGTCATGCGTTGTGCATTTTGAAATGAACGAATTCACGAGTTCAGTGACACACCAGCAATTGAATAATGATGTGCTTTTATTGAAGCGGGGCTGGTAGCACAGCCAGGCCTGGTGCGGTTTGGTAGAGGCTGGTAGCAGAGTCAAGCCTGATGCAGTTTGGTAGAGGCTGGTAGCAGAGTCAAGTCTGATGCAGTTTGGTGGAGGCTGGTAGCAGAGCCAGGCCTGATGCAGTTTGGTAGAGGCTGGTAGCAGAGTCAAGCCTGATGCAGTTTGGTAGAGGCTGGTAGCAGAGTCAAGCCTGATGCAGTTTGGTAGAGGCTGGTAGCAGAGTCAAGCCTGATGCAGTTTGGTGGAGGCTGGTAGCAGAGCCAGGCCTAATGTAGTTTGGTGGAGGCTGGTAGCAGAGCCAGGCCTAATGTAGTTTGGTGGAGGCTGGTAGCAGAGCCAGGCCTAATGCAGTTTGGTGGAGGCTGGTAGCAGAGCCAGGCCTAATGTAGTTTGGTGGAGGCTGGTAGCAGAGCCAGGCCTAATGCAGTTTGGTGGAGGCTGGTAGCAGAGCCAGGCCTAATGCAGTTTGGTGGAGGCTGATAGCAGAGCCAGGCCTGATGCAGTTTGGTGGAGGCTGGTAGCAGAGCCAGGCCTGGGGTCCTGAGGGGACTAGAGTGATTACTGGGATGCATGGGAATGAATGATGTGAAGGGATATTTAAGAAAGGGAAGGGTGGGTGATAACATGCTAGCACAAGGACCAGAGGAACGGAAGAGACTTTATACAGAACTCGTAATTGAAAACGGGGAGTTCCTCCCTGCATTAACTGGGCGGATGTGTATGAGTTGATTGGAGCAAAGGAGGAGTGGTATCTTCATCCTGAAATTCAGTTACTGCATTTTCTTAAATATCGTTCAATTTTGGTGCAGCGTTTATTCAAGAGCGGCGTTTATTCCAGGGCGGCGTTTAATTTGTAAGAGAGAATGAAGAGTGAATTGTAGCTGCAGTGCAGCCATAGACAACTTTGTTGCTGGCATTGTGACAAATGAATCATGCAGCTAAAAACGCAGGTTTCATTTATTACTGCTGACCCCCTTTTCTATTCTGTGTTTGTCTATGAGTGCGGCAACTCCCTTTCTTATTGGCTATCTATTAGGTGTGCGTTGGTAGTACAATTGTCTCAAATACAAGTGTTCTAGAAATCTGAAGCAGCATGGCGAAATGTTCATACATGTTAGCTTTCAAACAGGAAGCTGTGCAGAAAGTTAGGTAGGCCTTCATGTGTAATAAATACAGGGGTTGAATTTAACTAATTAAATAACGGTTTTCAGATTTTTTGGTGCAGCGTTTGTTCGAGGGCGGCGTTCATTATACATTGTTCATTTTTGGTGCAGCGTTTATTCGAGGGCGGCATTTATTATACAACGTTCATTTTTGGTGCAGCGTTTATTCGAGGGCGGCATTTATGAATTCACAATTGGCTGGTACAAACACACAGAAAGAGGGATTAGACCTCCACCAAATCAGCCTGGCCAGTTGTTACTAACACATTTAAATATGGCTTCTGTTAAAAACAGGGCTAAATGAATATGGATATTTGACAATTGTGCACTGAACATTGGTAGTCAGGACGCAATTGAAACAATCTTCAACGCTTCTGAAGTTTATAGAACAGACCAAAACAGAACAAAAAACATTTATTAAATTGCCAAATTATAGTAAATACATTGCATTACACAGCATTAGGGATTTTTTTCGCATACCCCCAGAGTAGAGTTTGCGTAGCCCAAGGGGTTTGTGTACCCCAGTTGGAAAACCGCTGCTCTAGGCTCACCAGCCTGAGTTAGACGATACAAGTTTTCCACATGACTGTCAGCATGGCTACAGAAAGCAGATAAACAAAGTATTCTCTATCAAGAACCTCTTTCTGCTTTTGTGTGTGTGTGCGCGCGTATGTGTGTGCCTGTGTATGTGTTCCAGCCTATGTGTGTAATCTGGATGTCATGTGTTTTAATGTGGGTGGGGAGAAAGGAGGAGAGGATTAGAGAAAAACCAAAAGGAGAGTACAAGTGGTGGAGGAGGGGATAACAGGACGAGAAAGAAAAAGGGGGATGAAAGAAGGAGGAGACGGTGGTGCTAATGTAACTGCTTTCTCCTGAGAACTTCCTGGGAGGGAGTGTGAATTACATGGTTCCAACTTCATACGCGTGCAGCAGTACACGTCCTCTTTCCTGTCCTCTACTGTCATTCTCTCCTACTCCTCCTCCCCTTATCCTCCTCCCTTCCTCCTCCTCCCGTCATCCTCCTCCCCTCATCATCCTCCCTTCCTTCTCCTCCCCTCATCCCCCTCCCTCCCTCCCTCCCTCCCTCCCTCCCTCCCTCCCTCCCTCCCTCCCTCCCTCCCTCCCTCCCTCCCTCCCTCCCTCCCTCCCTCCCTCCCTCCCTCCCTCCCTCCCTCCCTCCCTCCCTCCCTTTCTCCTCCTCCCTCCCTCCCTCCCTTCTTCCTCCTCCTCCCTTCGTCATCCCCCCCTCATCCTCCTCCCTCCCTCCCTCCCTTCCTCCTCCTCCCTTCGTCATCCCCCCCTCATCATCCTCCCCTCATCCTACTCCCTTCCTCCTCCTCCTCCCCTCATCATCCTCCCCTCATCCTCCTCCCTTCCTCCTCCTCCCCTCATCCTCCTCCCTCCCTCCTCCTCCCCCCTCATCATCCTCCCCTCATCATCCTCCCTTCCTCCTCCCCCCTCATCATCCTCCCTTCCTCCTCCTCCCCTCATCATCCTCCCTTCCTCCTCCCCCCTTCATCATCCTCCCTTCCTCCTCCTCCCCTCATCATCCTCCCTTCCTCCTCCTCCCCTCATCATCCTCCCTTCAAATAAAATCAAATGTATTTGTATAGCCCTTTTTACACTCAAGCATGTCACAGAGGGCTTCACATACGCCCATAGAACTGCCCCTCAACCAACCTAAACCCTCAAGGAAGACATGGAAAAACTCCCAGAAAAACTCCCAACGGGAAAAAAATGGAAGAAACCTTGGGAGGAGCAATTCAGAGAGGGATCCCCTCTTCCAGAGACGGTTGGTAAGAGAGAGGAGCAGAACACAAGCTAAACATAGTCATACAATGTCAATGGGTTTTGAAACACCAAAATCCATTGTTTGGCTTTATAGACGTTGGATGGGACCGGGAAACTCGCTGTTGGCCATCATGGAGACTGGGTTCCGGTAGACGACCTTCTTTCTCCTCGCCTCATCCTCCTTGTCTCATCCTCCTCCCCTCCTCCAACTCCTCTCATCCACCCCTCATCCTCCCCTCATCTTCCTCCCCTCATCCTCCTCCCTTCCTCTTCCTCCCCTCATCATCCTCCCTTCCTCCTCCTCCCCCCTCATCATTCTCCCTTTATCATCCCCCCTTCATCATCCTCCCCTCATCATCCTCCCTTCCATCTCCTCCCCTCATCCTCCTTGCCTCCTCCAACTCCCTTCCTCCTCCTCTCCTCCTCCTCCCCTCAACCTCCTCCCCTCATCCTTCTCCCCTCTCATCCTCCCTTCCTCCTCCCCCCTTCATCATCCTCCCTTCATCATCCCCCCTCATCATCCTCCCTTCCTTCTCCTCCTCTCATCCTCCTTGCCTCATCCTTATCTCCTCCTCCAACTCCCCTCATCGTCCTCCCCTCATCCTCCTTGCCTCCTCCAACTCCCTTCCTCCTCCTCTCCTCATCCTCCCCTCAACCTCCTCCCCTCATCCTTCTCCCCTCTCATCCTCCCTTCCTCCTCCCCCCCTCATCATCCTCCCTTCATCATCCCCCCTCATCATTCTCCCTTCCTCATCATCCTCCCTTCCTCCTCATCCCCTCATGCATGTGTTATTTATTTATTTATATGTTTATCAGGGGCTTCACACAATACAACCGTTAGGCCAGAGATGGCTATGTGGCTAATTTACATTTGCAGTTCCTTGGAAGGAAGGTTATAAAAACACGATAGCACAATACAAACAATACAAAACAAACTCTTGAAAAAACCCTACAATTAGCAACATTTACAAATGGAGCATCACATATAAAGGAACATCATTCGAAATATATTCTCCATGGTCGAAAAAACACAAATACAAAGGTTTAGATCAGTAACTACCTGAATTGTTTGTGTTGATGAGTGTTGTTAAAAAAAAAAAGACTGAAGCTTTTGCAATATGGGGGGAACCGAGTTCCATTCATCTGCTGCTCTGACTGAAAAGGCTGAATGTCCAAAAGCAGTTTTCCTAAATTTAGCTGGTCAGTCACCTCTGACTGATTATCGTAAGCTATGAATGCATGCACCTCCAGGCTGAGCTCGATCTAAGGGAGAAGACCACATCTGATGAAGCACTGGAGATATGTGATGGCTATGCAAACCAAATTGAAGTCAGGGAGAGATTCTTCTGGTGCCCCGCCCCAAAATGGTTATTTCAGGCTTTGTAGAACAGTTGCATCATGCTTTTGTGTGTGTGTAAGTGTGTGTGTGTGTGACAGAAATCTGGTGATTGAGCAATGTAAGGGAGCTAACTGGTGTGTGGAAAGAAAGAGTTTCACTTCCCGCTGCTCTCACCAGGCCTTATTGGACGATGTTTGCATGAAAATATTCTGGCCTGCGTGGACATGCGGAGGGCATGCAGCGGGAGGGAGGATGATGCCCTCCAGCTCCAGGCCTCCAGTGGGAGGGAGGATGATGCCCTCCAGCTCCAGGCCTCCAGTGGGAGGGAGGATGATGCCCTCCAGCTCCAGGCCTCCAGTGGGAGGGAGGATGATGCCCTCCAGCTCCAGGCCTCCAGTGGGAGGGAGGATGATGCCCTCCAGCTCCAGGCCTCCAGTGGGAGGGAGGATGATGCCCTCCAGCTCCAGGCCTCCAGTGGGAGGGAGGATGATGCCCTCCAGCTCCAGGCCTCCAGTGGGAGGGAGGATGATGCCCTCCAGCTCCAGGCCTCCAGTGGGAGGGAGGATGATGCCCTCCAGCTCCAGGCCTCCAGTGGGAGGGAGGATGATGCCCTCCAGCTCCAGGCCTCCAGTGGGAGGGAGGATGATGCCCTCCAGCTCCAGGCCTCCAGTGGGAGGGAGGATGATGCCCTCCAGCTCCAGGCCTCCAGTGGGAGGGAGGATGATGCCCTCCAGCTCCAGGCCTCCAGTGGGAGGGAGGATGCCTTCAGGAGACACAGGCTGACAGTACAGCAGCTGCCCACAAACATCTGGAAGTGCAGTTTCTACTGTGAACCACAAGAGGCAATCTGTTAGCGTTCGAGACAAGAGAACTAACAAGTACTGTACATCTACACGAAGCCGACAAGTCAAATCAAACCAAGGCAAACAACGGTGGGCATTTATGGGAAAATAAAATGGTGAAGACTTTCCTTCACTGTCACACCTCTGAGCACACTCACACACACACACACACACACAGGATCCACAAAAGGGAGAGCCGTCCTATGTTCCAACACAATCTGGGTAGAATGGAGAGTTAGGGCCATAGTGGAGGGTGTAATTCATGATTTATTGTGGACTGAGAGAGAGAGCATGTTTTGATCTGTATCTGATAGGAGGCTGTTGTTGTGAGAAGGAGCTTGTGTGAGAGTGGAAGAGAGTTTTATCTTTCGGCTGTGTGTGTGTGTGTTCATATGTGTGTGTGTGCGTGTAGGCCTACGTGTTTGTAAACATGTGTGCTGAGGACGGTTAGGGTGCAAAGAGCAGACACTCGGCATGACGTCCTACCTCGTCCTCCCAGGCGGATGGATGTACTGAGTAATTAATATATTACATCTGCATTCAATAATAAATCTGACATGACCTACAAACAGCTGTCTTTGTAACATTTCGGTCAAACACCTCATAATCACACCATTTTGTGTTCAGTGTTCATGGATCAAAGTTATTTTATTGAAAGTGAACCATGACACCCATAGGAAACTTTAATGATTGCATAATTATAAGGTCCCACGAGATCCCAATCAGATTAATCAAATTGTAATCAGTTAAGAGTTGAAGCAGCTGACCGATACCGTGGTTCTGAACTCGCTCCATGCGGAGATGTGTATCAAATTGCCTACTGAACTGTGAATCACGACTGTCAGGACATATCAAACAGCAAGCTACTTATTATGACTCAATACAAGAGCAGCACTGAATAACGGTGAAGATCTGGGAGCGTATAACGGTACACCGCCGCTAGAATGGTTGCTCGAGCATGCTCGCTCGTTCTCTCTGGTCTTGACGTCAGCGAGATTGTCTGAGCCGCTAGCAGCGCACTCTACCAACCGACCGTCCATTGTGAACAAGCTGAACGATGCGAGCGCTCGACACCTTCGCCGCCGCCCTATAGAGATCTGTGGACCGAGCGCCAAACGTAGCGACTGGGACAGCCGGACCGTGTGAACGCTAAATACGGAGACAATATTTGTTTTTAAACAAGTGTAAAACGTTGTCGTGTCGGGTTTTTAATGCTTTAGTTAGTCACCGACAGAGCGCGAGCGAGAGGGAGAAAGAGAGAGAGTGTGTCTAGAGAGACAGAGGGACAGGGAAGAAATCCTACCGAGGAAAAAGGGGTTGCTCGTGTTTTGCACTTCGCCTATTTTGGATACCAAGATAGCAAGTTGTGTAGCCATGGGATGTACATTGAGCGCAGAGGAGCGAGCGGCTTTGGACAGAAGCAAAGCAATCGAGAAAAACCTTAAAGAAGATGGACTCACTGCTGCAAAAGACGTGAAACTCCTCCTGCTTGGTAAGATGCTTATTAGACTGCGGCGCTGGCCTTTGAGGCTTCCCGGGGGTTGAGACATTCACTTAATTAGCCTTTAAAGTGTCATAATAAGGCTCCCTCTGTTACCTTTTCACGGTTGGAGCCACGTTCATGATGCAGGTTGATTCTTTACGGTATCTTTTTCTTTTCATCAGGGGCGGGGGAGTCAGGAAAGAGTACCATCGTCAAACAGATGAAGTAAGTAATAGTTGTACGCTCGGATGTGTGAACTGATTTCTGAACACATAAAGTCTAACGTAAACGCACACACACAAACACACTAACTCACAGAGGCTTGTCAAGTGGCGTCCTCGGTCCGCCATATTTTCAGGGAGTTACAAGCTACCTTTGAAGTCGTAGGCTGCAGACAAACTCATTGAAACTAGAAGTGATGCGGGTTGGTTTGCGAGGAAGTGCACAGATGTTAAAAGAAAAAGGCGCAAAATTGCCAATGAGAACTTTTTTTAAAGATTCAAACATGGAATTTGAAGTCTTGTAGAACCATTTCTCAAGAGGGGTTAGGGTGTTTTAACTCGGCTAAATGCATTTTATTTCACAGCTTTCGTTGTAGCTACTCTAACATGCTATCGAGCCTATGGTGCTTGCATTTACACCTGCCGCAGGTTTTAGCTCCTGTTTCCTCGGTATAGCCTATTGCTTTAGAGGCTTTTTATAATTGTATTATACAGTCCAATGAAGAACATCTTAGTGCAAGAAAACTCACTGGAGTCTTTTGTTCCACAACCAATGGTTTCATCAACCTTCTTTGTTATATTTCTCACTGCTGTGTTGAATATAGGCTAGCCTACACTACATAAGCAATAGCCCAAACGATTAATAATTTAATGTATTCACATATGATCCTTTATCTGTCTTCTTTGTAAAATGTGTGTGAAGCGGACAGTTAACTCACTCCAACTTGTTCACACGGCCATCTTTACAAGACTATCCTACTTGTCTTAGCCAACACCCTTTATCTGCCAATTCGTCAGTTTGACGTCTTTGGAGCCAATCATTTAGTCAGATCAGGCACCGGAGGTGGTTGGGCTAAACTATGATGATAGATAGCCCAGGGGGATGTCATTGAAGTCTGCTATAATCCGTTGCTTACAAGCTAATTAAATGTCGGGCTTCTTGTGTGATTTCTGATGGTCAATACGCTGTATGTGGTATATTTGTTTCGATTGTAAAACGCTCAGTTCAGTGATCATGCTGGTGGATTGTTTGCTGGACTTAAAGAGACCGATGTTTTAATTCATATCATAATTAGGAGAGGAATGCTTAATCTCTTCTCATGATGTGTAGGCACCTGTCATTTGTCGAGTTTTTCTCACGTCGCTTAAACTAACGGAGTCGGAGCCTACTATCCGTTATGATTCACTTACGCTCTGGTGTTGCAACTGTGTAACCACCAAATAATGGACAGTTGATTACATAATTTCAGACGCTTTCGCTGGTGGACAGCGCCCAGAAGAATCTGTGGCAACTCGTTTCTTTTCGGTCTTTTTCGAGCCTCTCCGTCCGTAGACTCAAAGCTCTACAGTACCTTCGAACAAGAGTGGAAATCCTGGTGCGGATTTTCACAGCTCCGTAGCTATCTGGGGCGTGTACCCCGGACCGATGCTTTGTGTGTAGACAAACGCTACGCGTCCTTTGATTCGACAAGAATCTTAGATAGGAGTGTCACTTTGGTCATGTTGAGAAACGCTCTGTACGGTCTGTTTTTATAGCTTGGATGGTTATTCTGGGGTTCCCTTCCATATTGACCATTAATGATAGGAGATATCGTGTATATTTAGTCTTTGAAATGTAACTGCTCTGAGTATATTTGGACAGTGCTGAGTTTGTATGAGAAGTTGGAAGACAAGTGTGTCAGCTATTTTTGATGTACGGAAGAGACAGGCCTATTCAATGGTATCCCATAAAACTCTATGTGTTTGTGGATTTAATTAAAACTTCTAAACTGTTTGTGTGCGTGCGCATGTGTTTTTGCAGTGTTTTAGGTGTTTGACGTTTGAATACCTATCTCTGTAAAACGTGAGATACTTCCCAGTGTGCCCTTGTGGCCTGTGTATGTATTAGGGAAAGTGAGACGGGCAAACACCAAAAGGATCACTCAGAAAAAGAGCATAGAGAATGAGATGTGCTTTGTTCCTGCCGTTTTTCATTAACCCAATCCGTTCACACGCACACACACACACACACACACACACACATACCCATACCGGGTACTGCAGCTTAGTAGGTCAGTGTGAGGTGAAGACTGAGGTCGATCTGGATCTCTCTCACTCTTTCATTTCTCTCTCTCTTTCTCTCTCTCATCTCTCTCTCTCTCTCTCTCTCATCTCTCTCTCTCTCTTTCCTTCTCTTGTCATTGCTGTCAATTTTTTGTCTTCCTTTCGGCCTTTCTGTCTGTATATATTTGTGTGTGTGTGTGTGTTAGCGGGGCTGCCTAGCCACCCTCGATGACATGATTGGAGGAGACCGAGCGCAGAGAGAACAAACACTGGCCGTACGGTGTGGCTGCACTGGTTCTCAGAGCTGTGTGTGTGTCCCAGAGAGAGAGAGAGAGAGAGAGAGAGGGAGAGAGGGAGAGAGGGAGAGAGAGAGAGGGGGGGGAGAGAGAGAGAGAGAGAGAGGGAGAGAGAGAGAGAAAGGGGGAGAGAGAGGGGGGGAGAGAGAGCGAGAGAGAGAGAGAGAGAGAGGGAGAGAGAGAGGGAGAGAGGGAGAGAAGGAGAGAAGGAGAGAGGGAGAGGGAGAGAGGGAGAGGGAGAGGGAGAGGGAGAGGGAGAGGGAGAGGGAGAGGGGGAGAGGGAGAGAGAGAGAGAGAGAGGGAGAGAGGGAGAGAGGGAGAGAGGGAGAGGGGGAGAGGGGGAGAGGGGGAGAGAGCCATACAGTTCTGGACTGTTCCCATTGCCGACCAGTCCTGGCATGGCCTGTCTCCCAGTAGCACCCTCCCCCACCCTGGCCTCCCTCTATACCTAACCACCCACCCAGCCATCTCCAGAATGGAGGGTGATTAGGGTCTGAGTTGGGGCTAGGGGGTGAGGGAAGAATGGGGGGCTAGTTATGGTTAGAGCTGGACAAAGGAGGGGGCATGGAGGAGGAGGGGGTGTGGAGGGGGGTCGGTTTAGTTTTGGGGGGTACAATGGATGGGTGGCATGCTACAGTAGCTCGAAACATTATCATTGGTTGTTAGCTCTTCTCATATTCTGCTTAAACCTACTTGTTGTAGCCAACACCCTTTATCTGCCGAATCCTCAGTTTGCCTTCTCTACAGCCAATCATTCAGTCAGATCAGACACCGGAGGTGGTTTGGCCAAACTATGATGATAGATAGCCCAGGGGCTGTCATTGAAGGTTGATATAATCCGTTGCTTACAAGCAAATTAAATGTCGGGCTTGCTGTGGGAATTCTGCTGGTCACCACATGCAGCATAACTTTGCTTCGGTTGCAGAATGCTCAGTTTAGATATAGTGACCAAGATAAACGAAGATACGCTTGTATGTGTTGACAGCCACCTACTGGCTGAGGTCTCAAAAGCGGGACTGGGGTCAGTTCAACATCCGTTTCTTTTTTTTGTTCAATACTTTAGTGGCCTTTTTCAGCTTTGTTTATATTGAAAGAGACAGGAAAGGCAGGGAGGGGGAGGGGATGGCATGCAACAAATGGCCTGGGCTTGGACTCGAACCCTGGCCCCTGTGTCAAGGCCTCCTCTTTAGCAGTACACACTCCTACCCGGTGAGCCACTGGGGGTCCCGAACTTTTGCGTTCTATAACGATACAGAAGCACATGCAAATCCCACGGGTTAAAGAGCAGCATGCATACAGCAGACACATGAGTATGATAGACAGACCACTGTGTGTTCTGTCTGACCCCAGTCCTCCAGTCCCCCAGTCCCCCTGTCCTCCAGTCCCCCAGTCCTCCAGTCCTCCAGTCCTCCAGTCCCCAGTCCCCTGTCCTCCAGTCCCCCAGTCCTCCAGTCCTCCCAGTCCTCCCAGTCCTCCCAGTCCTCCAGTCCCCAGTCCCCCAGTCCCCCAGTCCTCCAGTCCTCCAGTCCTCCAGTCCTCCAGTCCCCCAGTCCCCCAGTCCCCCAGTCCCCCAGTCCCCCAGTCCCCCAGTCCTCCAGTCCTCCAGTCCCCCAGTCCCCCAGTCCCCCAGTCCCCCAGTCCCCCAGTCCTCCAGTCCTCCAGTCCCCCAGTCCCCCAGTCCTCCAGTCCTCCAGTCCCCCAGTCCCCCAGTCCTCCAGTCCTCCAGTCCTCCAGTCCTCCAGTCCCCCAGTCCCCCAGTCCCCCAGTCCTCCAGTCCTCCAGTCCCCAGTCCCCCAGTCCTCCAGTCCCCCAGTCCCCCAGTCCCCCAGTCCTCCAGTCCCCCAGTCCCCCAGTCCTCCAGTCCCCCAGTCCGCCAGTCCTCCAGTCCCCCTGTCCTCCAGTCCTCCAGTCCTCCAGTCCCCCAGTCCTCCAGTCTCTACCTGCCGTCTGACTGTCTGTCACTCATTAACTTCCATCTGGAACCTTCTGTCTTTCTCTCTCTCTGTTTCCCTCCCTCGCTGTTTCTGTCTGTCTGTCTGTCTGTCTGTCTCTCTCTCTCTCTCTCTCTCTCTCTCTCTCTCTCTCTCTCTCTCTCTCTCTTTCTCTTTCTCTTTCTCTGTCTTTCTCTATCCCTGTCTCTCTCTCCATTTACTCCAGTCTCTTACAGCTCAGTTCCCAGCGTGTGAATCTATCCAACCCTTGGCCCAACTCTGTTCAGCTCAGCTCAGAGGGGAGGAGTGGAGAGTAGAGTGTGTGTGTGTGTGTGTGTGGGAGCAGAGACTGAGGGAGCAGGGATAGGCTGTGTGTACGTGTGCGTGTTGGGGGTGCTGCAAAGGACTGACTGCTGCCTCTGCTACTAGGTTGTCTGTCGGGGACTATTAGAATCTATTAAAGCTTAAGAGGCATGTGTGATATTCTTCTGGTACTCTTCCTCTCTCACTCTCGCCCCTCCTCCCTGCTACTCCTGTTTCTCCTCCTCCCTGCTACTCCTGTTTCTCCTCCTCCCTGCCACTCCTGTTTCTCCTCCTCCCTGCCTCTCCTGTTTCTCCTCCTCCCTGCCTCTCCTGTTTCTCCTCCTCCCTGCCTCTCCTGTTTCTCCTCCTCCCTGCCTCTCCTGTTTCTCCTCCTCCCTGCCACTCCTGTTTCTCCTCCTCCCTGCCTCTCCTGTTTCTCCTCCTCTCTGCCTCTCCTGTTTCTCCTCCTCCCTGCCTCTCCTGTTTCTCCTCCTCCCTGCCACTCCTGTTTCTCCTCCTCCCTGCCTCTCCTGTTTCTCCTCCTCCCTGCCTCTCCTGTTTCTCCTCCCTGCCACTCCTGTTTCTCCTCCTCCCTGCCATGCTTCTGCTGTCTCTTCCATGTTTACACTCCAGGCTTGTGTGTGTGTGTGGTCCATGTGCGGGTCAGGTCCGTGCTGAGGAACAAAGGGCTGTTGTCTGAGGGAGGTGTGTGTGTTGGGCCAGGCAGCAGACCTCAGGTCAGGTCTTAAACACAGCCAGACAAAGGAGCCTTGTTGCTGGGCCACTCTCTCAGCTGCTCCCAGATCAGCTGATGCGGAGCGTGCCTCTGTTATGTCTGCCTTCCTAACATGGCTCAGACATGGAAAAAAAGCTCAAACACAGCACTCTGGCACTGTCAGACCCGCATCCAGCGCGCATGAGGACTAGAGGTGTGTGCGTGCTGCAAAGATCGATGCAATGATTGGAGGAGGTTTTGTTTGGGTGTTAACCTCTGATGTCACACTAAACCTTACCTTAGAGGTGATAAATTCACCTTTGCCTGTCTGGGGGAGGGAGGGGGAAGGAGGTGGAAGTGTAGCAGCACTCCTCCTTCTCCTCCTCTGTAGAACGTTGTTCCGGAACATGACATCAATCTACTAGAGAGATGAGTTTTATTCGCTGATACAAGTCGACGACACATTTGATGACTGCACAGGAAACACGGAGGGAGGGAGGGAGGGAGGGAGGAGAGCATTTAAGAAGACATGAGGCTTGTGTACAGGGAGGGTTGAAGGAGGAGAGAAAGGGGCCGGGTGCAGCGAGGAGGAGGAGGAGAGCGCGGTGAGAGATGACTGATACCGAAAGCCTTTCACAGTGACAGCCCTTACACAACCTGAACCTAATAACACAGGTGAGCTCTGCTCTGTTTGGTCCCACCTGTTATTACTGACCCTGTTCGCACGGCACAGGGTCACTCCTGCCTGCCTGGCCAGGCTTGGTTTGACCAGACGAGAGCTTTGTATACCACACAGTAGCGACCACCGCTGAATGTCAAAGCTTTCCCTTTTGTCCGTGTGTCGACAGCTCGTGTGAGTTGACATTTAAATAAGGGTTTAGACGTCGTTATTGCGAGGCAGCGCGAGCAGGAAGCCGGCGGCGGAGGAGACGGGGCAGGTCACTGTGTGGGCCAGAACACCACAGGAAGGAGGGACACTGTAATGAGGATGGTCCGGATGCAAGGCTGAGCTGTTATTATGCTGCAGATCTGAGGGATTCAGAGAGCGTCGTGCGCCTGTGTGTGTGTGCTCGTGGGGGTGTGTGTGTGTGTGCTCGTGGGTGTGTGTGTGTGTGCGCTTGCACCTGAGTGTGTGTGTGTCTGAGTGCATGTGACAGCAACAGCAACATTCATCAGATCAGTGCCACCCTCTTCTGTACCCAGCTGGCACACAGCAGCTAGAGGAGTGACAGTCAGTAATCTGACTGGCACCATCGAGATGGGCTGTGCGGAGGGAGAGAGGGAGGGAGGGAGGGTGGGTGGGTGGGATTAGGGTTGGGTACCGAAACCCGGTTCCTATGCAACCTGTAGGAATCGGACCGGATTAGAACGCAAATTTTGGTTCATCATTTTGGTTCCACTTAATGTGTTGACAGAAATATTTTTCCTCTGTCGCTCCGAAACGGATGTAAAAAAAATCCCACACTCCTGGGATGGTTGGGTGGGTTGGGGGGGTATCTTTCACATTGGTTAGTATCTGTATAGCACATCCATACTATGTATACATTTGGTCCAATATGTGCTGTAGAAAATGCTACATGGTTTAATGGAAAATCAATAAAAATTGAAAAAAAAACAACTAAAAAAACACTTTCTCTGTAGTTTACTGTTAGCTAGCTACCGTAAATGTAGGCTGCTTTTAAAATTACGTTTTCCCTCAGACGTTTCCTTTTACGTCCGTTTTCCAAAATGGATGTAAAAGCATATTAACCATTCACTTCACGTGATCACTAGTATACATATTACACTTGCTCTGTTTGTCTATCGTTAGCTAGCTAGCTTTTAGTGCATTTAAAATGCCTAAAGCGAAGCGGTCAAAAGTGTGGCTGTATTTCCCACCCAAAGATTCCGACATCGCAAAACGCAACAAGTGTTTCAAAACGATCAAGTGCAAAGGAGGAAGCACGTCAAATTTTTTGCGGCGACAGTCAGGAGAGGTGTCATATCACGCCAGAGAAGGCAAATATGGTAATTTTTCGGCGAAATAACCGCTAGAGTCCCCTAGGTGGGATAGAGGGATGGAGGGATGGTGGGAGATGGGGTTAAGGAAGGAGAGGGAGGAGGGTTGGAGAGGGAGGAGGGTTGGAGAGGGCGAGAGTTGACGCGTGTGAGAGAGCTGGGGGAGAGGGGGATGAGAGCACAGGGAGGAGAAGGTGTTGGCCGGGTCTGGGATGAGAGCACAGGGAGGAGAAGGTGTTGGCCGGGTCTGGGATGAGAGCACAGGGAGGAGAAGGTGTTGGCCATGTCTGTGCTTGACCTCCAGGGTGTGAGGGAGAGATTGTCGCTAGCGGAAGCAACAGCTGATGCTTGGGAGACCAGCGCTTCTCTGATTGCCGAGGTTATTAATAGCCACACACCCAGTACACACACACACACACACACACGTACATACACACACACACAGCGGGGTAAATTAGGTAGCTGTGTAATGCAGGCGATGACAGCGTCAGCACTTGAGGGGCCTCAGACAGGACAAAGAGGTTGGTCATCGTCAGCACGGACAACAGCGGTCAGTGGTCAGTTACAGGAGAGGCTGACACACCAGGCCTGGGACCATGCTATGGAGGGGAGGGACCAGGTCTGGGACCATGGAGGGGAGAGACCAGGTCTGGGACCATGCTATGGAGGGGAGAGACCAGGTCTGGGACCATGGAGGGGAGAGACCAGGTCTGGGACCATGCTATGGAGGGGAGGGACCAGGTCTGGGACCATGTTATGGAGGGGAGAGACCAGGCCTGGGACCATGCTATGGAGGGGAGAGACCAGGTCTGGGACCATGTTATGGAGGGGAGAGACCAGGTCTGGGACCATGCTATGGAGGGGAGAGACCAGGTCTGGGACCATGGAGGGGAGAGACCAGGTCTGGGACCATGCTATGGAGGGGAGAGACCAGGTCTGGGACCATGCTATGGAGGGGAGGGACCAGGTCTGGGACCATGCTATGGAGGGGAGGTGGTTAATATCTGCAGTCGAAAACAAAGTACTTAGTACCCAAAACATATTTAGGCCACGATGGAGGGAAGTAACCTCGAGATGTAAACAGTCAGATGGATTCCTTATCCAGTTTCTTGATGCCCAGATTCATGCATGGGACATACAGTATCCATCTTGGGAGCAGCTCTAGAAAGGCTAAAGTTAGATACCTGACTGACAAGACTGTCAGGCTAGCTACATTCCTAAATGCCATATTCTAAAACTGGTTGTTCCCATCCTTGATTGTGATTGGCTATATCGCGATCCATGCCGTTGTAAAATCCAGCATAACCTCACAGGTTGTCTTCATAACATTCTTTAACATTCCATATTACTACGCATCGAATATTTCAAATAAAAAAAGACGGCAAAGGTGTCCATCTGGCTGTTGCGTGCCAACAATTTATGTAGGAACTATACTTTGTAGTGGCGGAGGAATGACGGTTTATTATTAAACTATTTTGTTTTATAATTGTTTTTATTAATGAAACCACATCAAATATTTGTAGTAACAGTTTTAGAAAAGCAATAAGCCCCGCGAGTCTGTGTTTTGTGCTGATTGTAGAACAGGTAAGGGGGTTTCCGGCACTCCGCTTCGCGTCGTGCCTAACAACTCCCCTTACCTGTTCTAAAATCAGCGCAAACACGGCCTCTTGGGGCTTGTTGCTTAAGCAGTCTCTGGGCTAAAGAGCAAAGAAATCACATCATTTCCGAACTCCAACTGGGAAGTTTATTGAAAAAATACATTACCTTAAGCTTATGCCAATAGAATGGGGGGTATTGTTGGTGAATATCAGGGCAAGATTAAATAAAGCACTGGTAACACAAAGGTAAAGCTATGAATTCACAATTATATTGTGCTTGTGAATTCTTTTACTGACTCAATAAAGTTCTAAAGAGATCCTCTCCACAGATGGTCACAGGTGGTTGAAGGTTCACTGTTGGTGAGTGAGTGTGTGTTTGGGTCTGTGTGTATTTGAGTATGTGTGTGTGCCAATAGACAGGTCTACAAGACTTCTCTGACTTTCTACTTACTCAAGCCACAAAGCAATGTGTGTGTAATGTGTGTATGATGTGTACAGGTTTCTCTCTCTCTCACACGCACACACACACACACACACACACACACACACACACACACACACACACACACACACACACACACACACACACACACACACACACACCTGACAGAAGGAGGAGAGGCAGTAATGAGAAAATGTTCTCATGCATGAAGAGCCCAGAACCTTTGAACCACAGATGATCATTGGATTCAAAGGCTTTTTACCCAGTATGTTCCTTTCTCTCTCTCTCCTTCCTTTCCTCTCTCTTTCTCTCAACCTGTCTCTCTTTCCCTCACCCACTCTCATCTTTTCTCTTCCCTCTCCCTTTCCTACTTTGTTTCTTTCTTAATGACTGTTCTGTATCTCTTCCTGTCTCTCAGACCCACCCACACTCTGCAGGCCTGTCCCCTTCTCTCCCTCTCCCCTTCTCTCCCCTTCTCTCCCTTTCTCTCCCTCTCCCCTTCTCTCCCTCTCCCCTTCTCTCCCTCTCCCCTTCTCTCCTTCTCTCCCTCTCCCCTTCTCTCCCTCTCCCCTTCTCTCCCTCTCCCCTTCTCTCCCTCTCCCCTTCTCTCCCTTTCTCCTTCTCTCCCTTTCTCCTTCTCTCCCTCTCCCCTTCTCTTCCTCTCTCCTTTTCTCCCTCTCTCCTTCTCTCTCTCTTGCTCTCGTCTGCTAGTTAATGAGGGTGCCAGTATTAACTTTGAGGGAAGGCCAGGCGGAAAGACAGTAATAATGATCTGAGCTCTCCTGTGGTGTTTCACCCACACACACACTGACTATATGGTGCAGCTCCAGGAAACAAAGAGGAAACTAGACATTTTTAGTCCTGTTTAAGCAGACACACCCTTCCACCATGACTACAGTATACTGCTGCTGATTACCGTTGTTACCATGACTACAGTATACTGCTGCGGTCTACCTTTGTTACCATGACTACAGTATACTGCTGATGGCTCTCTACCATTGTTACTATGACTACAGTATACCGCTACTGTCTCTACCACAGTTACCATGACGACAGTATTCTTCTACTGTTTCTACCATCTTTACCATGACTACAGCATACTGCTACTGTCTCTACCATCATTACCATGACGACACCATACTGCCTCTGTCTTTACCATTGTTACCACCGTGACTTTGACGGCACCTGAACACCTTTTGAATATGATCAATACACCTGACACCTGAGAAGGAGAAAGGAACACACACACATACACTTAGGACTGTCAGTGTTGCTGTCAAACTCCATCTGCTGTGGCTGAAGCAGTGAGTGGGTGACCTGATCTGCTTGTGGCTTCAGTGGCCTCCATCTGTTCATCCCCGGTGTGTAGAGACTTCCTGTAGAACGCAGTGCTCCAGTCCTGTTCATCCCCGGTGGGTAGAGACTTCCTGCAGAACGCAGGGCTCCAGTCCTGTTCATCCCCGGTGGGTAGAGACTTCCTGTAGAACGCAGGGCTCCAGTCCTGTTCATCCCCGGTGGGTAGAGACTTCCTGTAGAACGCAGGGCTCCAGTCCTGTTCATCCCCGGTGGGTAGAGACTCCCTGCAGAACGCAGGGCCTCTCTGGCCAGACGTCAGGGTAGCGGCTGCAGTGTGGTGCAGGCAGGACACCACAAGGCCCTCTCATTCTGAGGAGCTCAGCTGGTCCACACGCTGTCTGGCTCACAGAGAGTGTGGAGTGTGCCCAACATCTACCTCCCACCAGCGAGCACACACAAACACACACATACCACGTTGCCCAGTCTGTGCTGCACTGTTTATTATACTACTAGATAAACCTGTCATGTCATGGTGGCATGGTAATTACTGGATGAGAGAGTGAAAGAGAGAGATAGGGAGAGAGATACACACACACAGAGAGAGAGGGACATACAGAGAGAGAGGGAGAGCCCCTTCTTTATGTGAAAGATGAATTATTAAGGGGTTGAACCATCTAAATCTTGGTGGGCAGAGTAGAGCTATTTTACCACGGAGATGACACAGAGATAGACCGAAGCTGGGCAGAGAGAGAGAGAGAGAGAGAGAGAATAGGTGTGTGTGTGTGTGTGTCAAAGCTAAAGTGAGGGAGGTTGTATCCCACTACCATATTAATGCACCTGTCTGCCTTACAGCAAGACTGTTGAGCTGTAGCCAACCCATTAATAAACACTCTCACACACACATGCACACATACATTCAAACACACTCTCTCACATACACACACAAATACAATGGACATTGCAGGTTAAGACTTGCCAGAAGGCTGATGAGAAGCAGATGCTGAAACGAAGGTGTGGTGCTATAAAGAGAGAGAGACATAGAGAAGATGTGGTGCTATAAAGAGAGAGAGAGACAGAGAGAAGGTGTGGTGCTATAAAGAGAGAGAGACATAGAGAAGATGTGGTGCTATAAAGAGAGAGAGAGAGACATAGAGAAGATGTGGTGCTATAAAGAGAGAGAGACATAGAGATGTGGTGTTATAAAGAGAGAGAGACATAGAGAAGATGTGGTGCTATAAAGAGAGAGAGACATAGAGAAGATGTGGTGTTATAAAGAGAGAGAGAGACATAGACAAGCTTTGTGGGGGAAAGCTGGGGGCTGGGGGGGGGGAGAAAGAGAATGACGGACAGTCTCTCTTACACCCCAAGGCTTAGGTCTCTTTCTTCCTCTCTTCCTCTCCCTCTCTCTCTCTCGTCTCTCTCTTTATCTTAGTCTCGCCTTCTTTATCTCTTAGTCCTCTTGTTCACCCTTCTCACAGTCGTTCTTTTAAACACTTGGTATGCTAGAGTGAACACACACACACACATTTTCCAGTTAAGAAACACTGAAAAGATTACAAGCTAAAAGAGTGGTAGAGTGTAGTTGCTGTGGGTCCAGGCCCGAGTGTGTGTGTGTATGTGTGTGAGAGAGTGTGTGGGTGTATGTGTGTGAGACAGTGTGTGTGTGAGACAGTGTGTGTGTGAGACAGTGTGTGTGTGTGAGACAGTGTGTGTGTGTGTGAGACAGTGTGTGTGTGAGACAGTGTGTGTGTGAGACAGTGTGTGTGTGTGAGACAGTGTGTGTGTGTGAGACAGTGTATGAGTGTTTGATGGAGCACAACCTCAACATCTGGACTGCTCTAATGTCGGCAGACTCATTCTTCCAGCATGCCAGTGTGTGCAGCCTACAGGCACCTACAGTACTGGGCCATGCATGGGGTGTCATGTACTGTACAATCCAGTCTAATGACTGTGTGTGTGTGTGTTTTAATCTACAAGCCAGTCCAGTGTGTGTGTGTGTGTGTGTGTGTGTGTGTGTGTGTGTGTGTTTCGAGGTACATGCCGGTCTGGCACGCGTGTGTTTTTTACTGCATTGCGTTAACGTGCGTGTTTGCCGTGTGTTCAGGATCATCCACGAGGACGGTTTCTCGGGCGATGATGTGAAGCAGTACAAGCCCGTGGTCTACAGCAACACCATCCAGTCCCTGGCGGCCATCGTCCGTGCCATGGACACCTTGGGCCTGGAGTACGGCAACAAGGAGTGCAAGGTCAGTAGCACACACACTCTGCACATCAACACACACACACACACACACTCTGAATGTAAACACGAGTGTATGCCACACACACATGGCGGGATTGAAACCGATCCCATTGCATTGGTTTCTGCTGCTGATTGTGATGTTGGTGGTGATGATGATGTGATGAGGGTGATGATTGTGATGGTGATGATAAGACGATTGATGAGGATCGTAATGGTGGTGATGATGATGATGGTGGTGTTGAGGATGATGGTGTTGATGAGGATGGCGATGATAAATGGGTGATGAGGGAGATGGATGGTGGTGTTAAGGATGATGATGGGGGTGTTGAGGATGATAAGAAGGATGATGATGATGATGGCGATGATGATGACTTCAGAAGGTGGTTTAGGAGGAGTGATACCGTGGCTGTATGACCCCTGGCTGAGGACAGGGGTGGAACATGTGACACCAGCTGCTCAGATTCGGTGTCACAATCTGTCCCCACCGGGTGTCCTGTACCGCCACCAAAACAGGATACGCATCACTGACACTGACCTTTACAGGAAGTCCTCTGTTTTTTTATCCAAAGCTATAGATACTCCAAGAAGAGATGGACTATTGATCAAGAGTGTGTGTGTGTGTGTGTCAATCTGATGTGATCTGCGATCGGTGTGGTCCTCAAACCTGCAAATACTTTCATCAGAGATACTGACCCATGTTTCTGACGGAAGGAGAGATTGTAGACATGACGCCGTCATTTCCTCAGAATTACGTGTGTGTGTGTGTCTGTCTCTGCGTGTGTGCGTCTGTGTGTAACCTTTGTAATCATTTCGAGTCGGGTCATACGGGTTCAGTGTCCTTCAGCACAAAGAGAGAGAAAGAGAGGGATAGAGAAATAGCTTCGTTTGAGTAAGACGGAGATTAGAGGAGAGGAGTGTGAGAGAGTGAGATGGAACAGAGAGAGGGTGTAAGTGAGAGAATGGAGAGAGGCCAGCTGCTGTGTGGAATAGCTGTTTAGACAAGTCTCCTTTCCCCCTCCCTCCCTCCCTCCCTCCCTCCCTCCCTCCCTCCCTCCCTCCCTCCCTCCCTCCCTCCCTCCCTCCCTCCCTCCCTCCCTCCCTCCCTCCCTCCCTCCCTCCCTCCCTCCCTCCCTCCCTCCCTCTCTCTCTCTCTCTCTCTCTCTCTCTCTCTCTCTCTCTCTCTCTCTCTCTGTCCATCTGGCTCACACCTCTTTAATCTGAGGTGTGAAGCTTTTATTGGATCTGTTCAACAGTCCCTGCAACACACTCTGCCCCCCCTCTCTTTTTTCCTCTATGTCTCTCCCTCTCTCATCTGTAATCTATTTGATTAAATCATCTATTAAATGAGCAGTCTTTCTCTGTCTGTTCTACTGTATCTATATCTCTCTGCCACTGTACTCAGGAGACAGGTATAGCACACTGGGAGAGTGTATGACGTAGATCAATAGGTTGGAGGTTTAAATCGCCCTTGTTCATTGTTTTGGATGGAAGAGTATGCTCAATCAATGAATTATTTAGTAAATGTCCCTCCTCCACTCTCAGACTACTTTTCCTTTTGTACCTCTCTATTCCTGTCATGATGAGAACTCTCTCATCCTCTTCCCCCCCCCCCCACCACCCTCCCTTTTTTCACTGTACTTGCCAGTTGCCATGACTACCCAGTGTTGTGCCTTCCTCTCAACACATACCGCAGGTGTCCAAGGGCAAAGTCGCACACACACACACACACACACGTGCACACACACGTGCACACACACACTTTTTATAGCGCTAGAAGAGTTGACACATTTTTCTTAATGGGAAAATCCAACCCATTTAAATTGCTTGTGTGTTTGTACCCTGACAGCAGTCCATGGACCTAACTGAATCCTTATCTCAGGTAAACAACACGGCAGGGTAATACGAGGGAGAGAGGTCTGCTGCCAGGGAGGTGGAAGAGGGAGAGACGGACAGAGGAGAGAGAAAAAATCATGTAGGGTGCTATATATTGGCCAAACAACCAAAACGAATTCCCCTATGGTTTAAAGGAAGATGGGAAACTGAACAATGTATCAGCATGAATCAAATAATGTCAATACAAGTATGATTCCAGTTATTTGACTCTAGGGGTTGAATCAGAGCAAGAATGGTCAAAGTAAGGTTAAAATAAAATACGCATTTAATAACATTGCAAATGAGTGAAATCAATTACAAGGTAAACATGTTTTCAAAATGAAGGCTTTAAATATTGCCTACTCTACCATGATCATTGTGAATCAGAGAGAAAGCAAGAGTAGGACAGTAGAAAAAGGGAGAACTGAGGAGAAGGTCTCAGGACATAAAGAATCCACAGAACAATGTATTACAATTCCCTTTATACACAAGACCAACCAATCTGACCAAATCTTGAATGGGGTGTGAGAGCCATCAAGTTGAGACCGTCCAGGAACTCCAGACTTTAGCATATGAGAGGTGGGGGCAGGTTTGACACCCAGCCTTACAATAATAAAAGGAAGGAAGGACAGAAGTGTGTTGTCCTCGTGATCAGCATGTGTACAGGTGTATGTGATTGTGTGTGTGTGTGTGCGTGTGTGCGTGTGAAGGACGATGGGCGTTTGTGTGTGACGACGCCCCACTGCTGATAACATTGCATCTCCTCATTAGGTGCAGCTACCACTGAGACGGGACACACACACTCTCTCACACACACACACACACACACACACAGATACGATGTCCCTCCTGGCTGCTGCTGTCCCTCTCTTCCTGCTGTTCCAATTAGCCTGGGTGGGCCATACATCACTGTCCTCTGACACTGCATGTGTTGTCCTGTGTTTGGGTGTTTTCAGGTTATTCTGAAGTGCTTGTGATGCTTTGAAGTGTATGTGTGTGTGTGTGTGTGTGTGTGTCAGTGTTTGTTTTGGGGTGATATGGCAGTATGGATTCCCCGGCCAGGTGATGAAGGTCACATTAGAGTTGGAAGCCCTCTACATTTAACACCACTTCCTCCTGCCTGAAGCTTCAACGCAGTCCTTTGATGTGTGTGTGTGTGTGTGTTTGTTTGAAGTGTGTGTGTGTCTCTCCTGTCATCTGGGGAACCTGCTGAGATGAGCACCTTTCATCTCCCCTCTCTCCTCTCCTTTTCTCTTCTCTCCTCACTCCTCTCCCTTCATCGCTTCTCTCCTTTACCCTTTCCTCCTCTCCTCTCCTGTCCTCTCCTCTCATCTCCTCCCTTTTGGTCTCTTCTCCTCTCCTCCTTTCTCCTGTCACAGAACCCAACGTCTACTAGGGTGTTCCTCTGTATCTATGTGAGAGAGGCAAAGAGAGAGAGATGGAGAGAGGGGGTAGGAGAGAGACGGGGAACTGGGGGGCTGACTGCTGTCAGATTGACTAACACCTGTTCCTTCCACCAGAATTGAAATATGAGCTGTATCTTAGCAACTGTGACAGTGTGGTGAATTCCCTGAAGGATGGAGTAAACCTCATCGGATCACAGTGTTAGTGTTGTGGACATTTGTGAGTTGTAGTCGTGGAGTAACCGTGGGTGGGGGTTGTGTAAGTGTGTAGATTTGCACATACAAACACACACTCCAGTACTGTCTGCAACAATATGAATGTAATGATGAATGCCCGGTCCTATATAGCTTCAGATGCGAATGAGAGGATATGTTCAAGGGACAGGAGCTGAGGTGAGGAAGTCCAGTTCCTGGCTGGTTGGAGGGGTGAAGAAGTCCGAGGTTGGAGGGAAAGGAGCTGAGGTTGGATGCATTTAGAGACAGGACCAAGGCAGGATTAGTCCTGGATTAACACGTGATTAAAGTCCAGTTAATTGATATAGAATTTTATAACAAACCAGTGGAGCTTCACACCGTCTCTCGTACATTTACATTTAGCAGACGCTCTTATCCAGAGCGACTTACAGTAAGTACATTCTCCCCGGTGAAGTGCCTTGCCCACAACGTCATGTGCACTGGCCGGGAATTGAATTTGCAACCTTCAGATTACTAGCCCGATGCTCTACCCGCTTAACCACCTAACTCCCCACTTTCACATGCAGGCACACACACATACACACATAGACACACGCAAATCCTGTAAAGCTCTGTACTCTGGAAGAGTTCTTCTGGTCTTCCAAGACGGCTGCTCTTATCCTATTAGCCACAGATTAATCCATTTATGTGTGAATATGGACGGCGGGAGGGAGGGACCTGAGCTCTCTGATCAAGACAAATGGGTCAGACCATTCCTGATATGTTGTGAGTTTGTTTTGGTGGAGAATTGTTGATTGACGATTGCAATATAAGTGTCAACAAGAATCATGTGATTGTCTTGAGTTGTAGTGAGGTTTACCCGTATAAGCTGTGATTGGTTGAGTAATCAGCAGGCCAGTAGGTGTGTCACTACGTTATATGGCTTAGAAGTCCTGCAGGATTGTAGTCCAGAGTGGGCTGGGCTGGGTTGGGTTGGGCTGGGCTAGTCTAGGCTGTGCTGTAATGGGCTGTACTGTGCTAGTCTGGGCTGGTCTAGGCTGGGAAAGGATACCCCTCTGACAGTAGTGGGCTAGGCTATGCTAAGCTAGGCTAGGCTAACCCTCTGGGCTAGGTAAACTAGAGACTAGGGGTTCTGGCCCCCCCCCCAGCAGCCTGACGGCCCTGCTGCTACCAGCTCTGTGCCAGTCGTGCCTGGCCGGTGCCAGCGCTGATTGGAGGAGCAGGAATAAAGAGATCAGAGGAATAAGCAGCATCACAGCCAGATGGCAAGCTGGACAACACACACGCACACACACATACAAACACACACACAAGCATACAAACACACATACACATATACATGCATTAATCACCTCTCACCACCTTTGCTGTGTGTGTGTTTGACTGTGTGTACGTGGCTAGTTTAGAAAGAGTGTTCAACTCTGTAGATACATAGTGCATCAGATGGAGGCAGGAAGGGATAGATGAGAATAGGGAGGGAAAGAGAGAGGGAGGGAGGCAAGGGAAGTGAAGGGAGGGAGGGAGGTAGAGAGGAGGGAGGGAAGGAGGGAGGGAGGGAAGGAGGAGGAGAAGGAGAGATGAGAATAGGGAGGAAAACAGGGAAGGAGGAAAGGAAAGAAGGAAGGAAGGAAGGAAGGAAAGAAAGGGGGAGAGATGGGAGGAGGAGAGGTACAAACCTGAGAGGACAGTTATTTTCACAGCTGTAGAACCCAGCACCCTCCCTCCCCCATCCACACGCCCCTCCTCTCCATCACCCAGGCAACCTCCACCCTTGGGTTACCTCCAGCCCTGCAGGCCAATCAGACGGCAGCAGGTGATTAACTAGCGGGTTGAGGGGTTTATAGGTGGTGGGCCGCAGCTCAAAATCGTGCATTTGAACGATCCCTGGTGATGGAGGAGCTGGATTTTTCTGTATCGCTTTAAAACTTTTCTACAACCCTTAAAAAAATGTGTTGGCATGTCCAGTTCTTGCACATTTTTCAAGGAACAAACACTTTGTTTCTTTATCGACACAGGCATGTTTTCTGGACAACTATGGTTTGCATCAAATAAGAGTTCATATCCATGACACCTTCATAAAATCCACCAATCGTATACTCTTCAAGGCGAGTAAAGTAGGAAGTAAACATTGACAGGTGCATTTTGGTGAGCCGGTATATTGTCAGTGGTCGACTGGGCTTCAAAGTATGAAAAAAAGTACAGCAAATGGCTAATTCAGGTATTCTCTAAAGAAACATTGCAACATTCCACTTAAACAAGCATATTTGTTATATTATTGCACTGCTATTAGTCATCAGAGCAAGTTAACAGTTAAGTGATAATGACATTTGCAGAACATTTTCAAATAAATGTACAGTATTGTTTTATGTGCGTGTTGCCTAAACATATAATAATGACATGAGTCAATGACATACGTAATTATAATTAGCCAAGAGTAGGTAACACTTATCAATACATATTGACATCTCTGCACACTTGGAAACCGAACCTCATTAGCATAATACACGCATGTGCACAATTAATTGTATTGCTAGTAGTGTATTCAAGGCCACAAGTAAATTTAGTTGCAATCATGCTGTATGCATGGAGGTAGCAAACCAAAAGATGTAATCTAACCATTTACTGAAGCTAGTTGGTCCAAGTTTGTCCAATTGCAACATTTTGACAACAAGGAAAGCATTCTTGCAGAAATAGCAGTAGAAAGATTCAACTTAAATTTAGCACCTGAGAACCATATGCTAGGTAATGCTGGATTTCACAGGGGTGTCACAGTAACTTCACCAACACAACAAATATAGCTAAAGCACGTAAGAGTGAAAATGGAGAAGGATTTCTGTATGGCAAGAGGTACAGTGGGGTCAGTGTATACAAATAACCTACTGCAAAATCAATGTTGCTGTTACAATCTAAGTGCACCACATTTGATTTGAAAATTAGTTGACAGACATTGCATGCTTATGAAAAGCACAGACAGGACGGGCAGGGCAGAGGAGAGGATGGGCAGGACAAAGAAGACCTATAATCTGATGTGGAATACCACGCCCCTCTAGTCGTCCGAGTGTCTGCTCCCATGTTCTTTGTACAATAAAGGCTATAGAGTGAAGAGATTAAAAAACATAATCTTTAGATGTTTAAGGACAGAGAAAGAAAGACGATGACGAAGTTTGAAGGTCGGGAAATAACTTTTAGAGCAGACCGGGACCTATTGCTCGTTTGACACAGCTTAGTCTCCCATCTCCAGCCAGCTCAGTCTACCATCTCCAGCCAGCTCAGTCTACCATCTCCAGCCAGCTCAGTCTACCATCTCCAGCCAGCTCAGTCTACCATCTCCAGCCAGCTCAGTCTACCATCTCCAGCCAGCTCAGTCTACCATCTCCAGCCAGCTCAGTCTACCATCTCCAGCCAGCTCAGTCTACCATCTCCAGTCAGCTCAGTCTACCATCTCCAGCCAGCTCAGTCTACCATCTCCAGCCAGCTCAGTCTACCATCTCCAGTCAGCTCAGTCTACCATCTCCAGCCAGCTCAGTCTACCATCTCCAGCCAGCTCAGTCTACCATCTCCAGCCAGCTCAGTCTACCATCTCCAGCCAGCTCAGTCTACCATCTCCAGCCAGCTCAGTCTACCATCTCCAGTCAGCTCAGTCTACCATCTCCAGCCAGCTCAGTCTACCATCTCCAGCCAGCTCAGTCTACCATCTCCAGCCAGCTCAGTCTACCATCTCCAGCCAGCTCAGTCTACCATCTCCAGCCAGCTCAGTCTACCATCTCCAGCCAGCTCAGTCTACCATCTCCAGCCAGCTCAGTCTACCATCTCCAGTCAGCTCAGTCTACCATCTCCAGCCAGCTCAGTCTACCATCTCCAGCCAGCTCAGTCTACCATCTCCAGTCAGCTCAGTCTACCATCTCCAGCCAGCTCAGTCTACCATCTCCAGCCAGCTCAGTCTACCATCTCCAGCCAGCTCAGTCTACCATCTCCAGCCAGCTCAGTCTACCATCTCCAGCCAGCTCAGTCTACCATCTCCAGTCAGCTCAGTCTACCATCTCCAGCCAGCTCAGTCTACCATCTCCAGCCAGCTCAGTCTACCATCTCCAGCCAGCTCAGTCTACCATCTCCAGCCAGCTCAGTGTCCCTTTACCAGCCAGCTCAGTCTACCATCTCCAGTCAGCTCAGGGTTCCTTTACCAGCCAGCTCAGTCTACCATCTCCAGCCAGCTCAGTCTACCATCTCCAGCCAGCTCAGTCTACCATCTCCAGCCAGCTCAATGTCCCTTTACCAGCCAGCTCAGTCTACCATCTCCAGCCAGCTCAGTCTACCATCTCCAGCCAGCTCAGTCTACCATCTCCAGTCAGCTCAGTCTACCATCTCCAGCCAGCTCAGTCTACCATCTCCAGCCAGCTCAGTCTACCATCTCCAGCCAGCTCAGTCTACCATCCCCAGCCAGCTCAGTCTACCATCTCCAGTCAGCTCAGTCTACCATCTCCAGCCAGCTCAGTCTACTATCTCCAGTCAGCTCAGTGTCCCTTTACCAGCCAGCTCAGTCTACCATCTCCAGTCAGCTCAGGGTTCCTTTACCAGCCAGCTCAGTCTACCATCTCCAGCCAGCTCAGTCTACCATCTCCAGCCAGCTCAGTCTACCATCTCCAGCCAGCTCAATGTCCCTTTACCAGCCAGCTCAGTCTACAGTACACTCAACAAGAGGTAGACACAAGACAGCTTACACCCTCTACCTGGAACACATTATAGCATCAGATGTTTAAAAACAGTCCAACTCAGATGTTGTGTATCACTTTTTACAGGGTTTTTGGGGATCACTTACATTTACATTTAGTCACTTTGCAGACGCTCTTATCCAGCGCGATTTACAGAAAGTACAGGCAGGCAAGTAGGGTGAAGTGTCTTTCCCAAGGACACAACATCAAACTGGCAACCTTTAGATTACTAGCCCGATTCCCTAACCGCTCAGCCACCTGACCTGACCTGACCTGACACTTGCAAGGGCTACCCGATTAAAGGTCAGCCATTGTCGATTATAAGTCTCCACTAAACACAAGAGGAAGAGCCAAGACTACATAAAAACTTTCAACATGCTACATATTATGGTATTCGTTGTATAAAAACGTCTCAATAATGTTCTCATATTTCTTTGTGTTTTTGGGCTACCCTGAGCTCAGCCGGCTAAATCTCCAGGTCAGTGAGTGCCCAACAGTTTTAATCACCGCCACTGATTTAAAAAATGAAGAAAATAAGGTAAATTAAAGATCGACAGTGACATGGAAAGCAAGTATTTAATTAAAGCTCACCGAACTACCATTGTGGTGCTGAGACTTGTAGGCTTACTTGGCTAGCTACTTGACACATGGTCACCTAGGTTGTTTTTACTATCAGCTGATCCTGTTACGAACCATTCGATTAGCTAACAAGATAATACACCAGTTCTGGTTGGTTGGAGAGCTACGTAGTTGAGACGATTGCCTGATAAAGTTGCTAACTTTGAAGTAAGCTACAGAAACAATTTGCAAGAACTGGATGTGCCAACAAACGAGAGAGAGAGAGAGAGAGAGAGAGAGAGAGAGAGAGAGAGAGAGAGAGAGAGAGAGAGAGAGAGAGAGAGAGAGAGAGAGAGAGAGAGAGAGAGAGAGAGAGAGAGAGAGAGAGAGAGCGAGAGAGAGAGAGAGCGAGAGAGAGAGAGAGAGAGAGAGAGAGAGAGAGAGCGAGAGAGAGAGAGAGCGAGAGAGCGAGAGAGCGAGAGAGCGAGAGAGCGAGAGAGCGAGAGAGCGAGAGAGCGAGAGAGCGAGAGAGCGAGCAGCAGGGAGACCAGTCTTGAGTCTCCTCTGCAGCCCATGTGGAACACTGATGTCCGCTGACATCTCTGCCTGTGCTTCAGGCTCTGTGAGATCCCTAGCAGGTTGGGAATGTTGGGTCTGCGTAGCGTGTGTGTCAGCAGGCTGCCTGCATGAGTGTGTGTCTGTGAGTGTGTGTCTATACGAGTGTGTGTCTGTGAGTGTGTGCTTGTGGCCCTGTTCAAAAGTAGCTGTCCAGTCATCCAGTAAGCAGGGCTCCCTGAGGGTACAGAGGAGAGTTGATGTGGAGTGTGTGTGTGTGTGTGTGTGCGTGGAGGAGAGCTGATGTGATTCTCTCTGACTTGTTTTTAGGATTACTCTCTGTAGCCATCCCAGCATGCTCTATGTATTCTCTGCCAAGAGCAATGCCGGTATCATATGACCAACATATAAACACCTCTCTCTCTTGCTCTCTCTTTCTCTCTATCACCCTCTATATATCTCAAACAATCTCTCCCTCCCTCTCCCTCCCTCTCTCTCCCTCTCTCTCCCTCTCTCTCCCTCTCTCTCCCTCTCCCTTTCTCTCTCTCTCCCTCACACACACACTCACCAGACCCAACCACAACAGCCAACTCAGGCATTCCTGGTAGAGAAAACGGAGCCAGTGGGCCATACTGCTGTCACTGCTGGTTACACAGGAAGCCAATCAAAAGTTGTGGAAATAGCCTGAGTTAACACATGAGGGCCAGGATTGGCTGGGGACAGAGGAAAGGAGAAACAGTGTTGAGGCTGGCTGTTCCCAGGTGTGTGTGTGTGTGTGTGTGTGTGCGTGTAGGACAATGGCATCTGTGTGTGTATTCCCAGGTGTGTGTGTGTTTGTGTGTGTGTGTTCCCAGGTGTGTGTGTGTGTTTGTGTGTGTGTGTTCCCAGGTGTGTGTGTGTGTGTGTGTTCCCAGGTGTGTGTGTGTGTTCCCAGGTGTGTGGGTGTGTTTGTGTGGGTGTGTTCCCAGGTGTGTGTGTGTTTGTTCCCAGGTGTGTGTGTGATGCCCCGCAGCCGAAACACTCCCATCATTAGGTGCAGCTACCACTGTCTGATTACTGCGTGATTACCGTTCTGTTTGGACATGGGATTCTTGCTCTGTGTGACTCGGTGTGATGTTAGCAGAGGTGATGTAAAGCAGCAAAGAGGGGGGTGTTGGGTCCTGACAGGGTGGTGATGCTGCTAGCAGGAGAGACTGACAGACACCCTGCTAGCAGGAGAGACTGACAGACCCTGCTAGCAGGAGAGACTGACAGACCCTGCTAGCAGGAGAGACTGACAGACCCTGCTAGCAGGAGAGACTGACAGACCCTGCTAGCAGGGGAGACTGACAGACCCTGCTAGCAGGAGAGACTGACAGACCCTGCTAGCAGGAGAGACTGACAGACCCTGCTAGCAGGAGAGACTGACAGACACCCTTCTAGCAGGGGAGACTGACAGACACCCTGCTAACAGGAGAGACTGACAGACACCCTGCTAGCAGGAGAGACTGACAGACACCCTGCTAGCAGGAGAGACTGACAGACACCCTGCTAGCAGGAGAGACTGACAGACACCCTTCTAGCAGGGGAGACTGACAGACCCTGTGTCCTCTACTCTGCTATCTTCTATCTTTCCTCACCTCCTCCTTACCTTACCTCACCCCACCCCTCCACTCTCCTTCTCTTCTCCCATTACCTTTCCTCTCCTCTAATCTCCACTTTTCCCCTCTCCTGCCCTCCTCCTCTCCTCTCTTCTCCTCTCCTTTGTTTACACAATTAATGATGTTCTTGCCCTTATACGGTACGGTATTGAGCTCCCTTAGCAGTAGCAGAGGCAGGGGGGAGCCTAGAGGAGGGACACAGGTTCTTACAGATGGCTCGTAATGTTTGTACATGTGCGTGTGAAGGGGCAGGGGAGGGGGTTGGAAGGAGGGGACAGTTGGGTGTGTGTTGGGCTTTGTTCTGACTGGGTCGGTGGCCGGAGGATCCACTAGAGTTGTTGAAATATGCTGACAGTCCCAACCTCTCTATGCTGGTCCATTTCCTTGTTTACACTCTTGTCTGCAGGTTCTAGGCTGTGTGTTTGTGTGTTTGAGTGTGTGTTAAAAGCTGTGCGTGTGTGTGTGTTTGAGTGTGTATGTGTGTCTCTGGGGTTCAGTCTTTCAACTCAGAGAGGATTTATCACCACAGCTTCCAGAGCAAGCAGGAGAGTGGCTGATCAAGTTAGCCTTGGGTGGAGCTGTCATCCTTCCAGAGCAGGGTATGGGGAAGGAGGGACGGGGAGGGAGGGATGGGGAGGGAGGGAGGGAGGAGGAGGTTGAGGTTAAGGAGAGGACTGAAAAGAAGAGAAAATTAGGACAGAAGAATGGAAAGGAGGGAGGGAGGGAGCGAGGGAGCGAGGGAGGGAGGGACATAGAGAGGAATGGGGAGACGAGTGTATGTGTGTATATAAACTGTACATGTGGCTTGTATGTCTGTGTACGTGTGTGGATTTGTAGCTGGCGTGTATAGCTTGTGTGTGTGTAGCGTGTGTGTGTGTGGCGTGTGTGTGTAGCGTGTGCGTGTCTAGCTTGTGTTTGTGTAGCATGTGTGTGTAGCGTGTGTGTGTGTGTGTGTGTGGGGTGTGTGTGTCTAGCTTGTGTGTGTGGTGTGTGTGTGTGTAGCGTGTGTAGTGTGTGTGTGTGTGTAGCTTGTATAAAAGTGTGACTCCCTAGTGGACAGTCCCAGCTGCCAGCAGTGAGACTGAACACTGGCAGGGTTCTCCCCAGGGAGCCTCCGATGAGAACCCAGTTTTGTTCTTCATATTCCTGTTTTCTTGTGTTCCTGTGTGCTTCTCCTGTGTGTTCCCTCTTTGTGGTCCTCCTGGGTGTTCCTGTATGTTCCTTTTGGGTTCCTGTGTGCTCCTCCTGGGTGTTCCTCTGTGATCCTGTGTGTTCCTGCCTGTGTGTTGCTCAGGTCCGTGCTGTGCCAGTGGGCAGCCTCTCAGCCTGTTATGTGTGCTTCGAAGAACTGTCTGCATCCCTTCCCATCATCACTCACCACACTGAACCCCAGTGTGTGTGTGTGTGTGTGTGTGTGTGTGTGTGTGTGTGTGTGTGTGTGTGTGTGTGTGTGTGTGTGTGTGTGTGTGTGTGTGGTTGCACCAAGGTCAGGGGGAGACAGTGCTGGGAAGTGAAGTAGATGAATCCCAGTTGAAAACAGCTGAGGCTCTGTGTGTGTGTGTGTGTGTGTGTGTGTGTGTGTGTGTGTGTGTGACACATCACTGTATGTTCATGTGTACCTTCATCAAAACCATAGAGGCAGAGAGAGGGGGACAGATAGAGAAAGGCATAGAGGGAAAAAAAAGTGAGAGAGAGAGCAGATATTTGATTAATAGAGAAAGAGGGGGAGGGCTGTAGCTATCTAGCTAACGTCCTGCAGCTAGGATACATATGGAGCGTGTAGATAGCTACTGTAGCTACCAAATCAAGTCCTCCTGTTCTAAATATAAAGCCTGTGTGTGGTTAATGAATCTGTCTGCCTGACGATAATTAAGAGGTCTAAATATAACTGTGATTAAGACACGAGTCCCTCAACACTCAGTCATAAGCTTTCTCCAGCGTTCATATTGTCTCATTCACAGTATTCAAGAGGAGATTGAAGGAGGGAGGGAGGGAGTGGAGGGAGGGGGAGGGAAGGGGGAGGGGATGGGAGGGAAGGGGGCGAGGGAGGGAGGGGCGGAGGAAAGGGGAGGGGAGCGAGCGAGCGAGCAAGCGATCGGGCAGTGTTCTTGGCCAGAACTGAAAGGTATTCTGTGCCAGTGGAAGCAGGAAGTCAAGGCGCCTCTCAGCAGGTGGGTGGGGCCTCAACAAGTAGGCAGGACCTCAGCCGGTGGGCGGGCCCAAGGAAGGCATCCATCAGCACAGTTGAAGCGGATGGAGAGAGAGGTAGAACCAAGAGGTAGTGGGTGAAGGAGAGTTTCCTGTTCCACTCAGGGAGGGGTAGTTAGAGAGAGAGATGTGACGCAACAGTTTAGGAGAGTCCCTGAATGTGTTTGACCACTGCTGCAATGCATTGTCCGTCCCTCCTCCCCCTCTCCTCTACCCTGGTCCCCATCCCTCCCTCCTCCCCCTCTCCTCTACACTGGTCCCCATCGCTCCCCCTCCATTCTCCCCCTCTCCTCCCCCTGGTCCCCATCCTCCCTTTTCCTCCTCCTTCACCCCTCCCCCGCTCCTCCCTTTCTCATCAGTAATTGTGTGTCCTTTCAGACAGCCTCCCTTCCCCTACATTTCTACCCATCCCGACCCCGCTCCTCCTGGAGAAACATGATGTTGCCGGCAGCTTTGAATTATACACATTTGGAGGATGTATATTTGATGACGGGTCTGTATTTATAACCTGGCAGAGCAGCGTGTGTGCGTGTGAGTGTGTGTGTGTGTTTAAAGTGCGGGCTGGACGGTTCCCAGGGTGAAGCAGTAACAGGGAGGATGGTCCTTCTGTCTGCTGTGGAGGGTTTTGGAGGTGGGATGTGAGGGGGGGCAGGGGGGGGGGCAGGGGGGGGGGGGGCAGGCAGCTCTGCCTTCTTTTAGCTGACACATTGGTCCCCCTGAAGTAGCCCTACAGACTCACAGGCAGCCCCCCCTGCCTACTAGCCTCCCAGCCCCCCCTGCCTACTAGCCTCCCAGCCCCCCAGCCTCCTTGTCCCCCAGGTCCCCAGCCTCCCCACCTCCAGCCACCCCGCTTCCA
Organism: Hypomesus nipponensis; assembly: GCF_054491055.1. NCBI lineage: Eukaryota > Metazoa > Chordata > Actinopteri > Osmeriformes > Osmeridae > Hypomesus > Hypomesus nipponensis. The sequence continues at coordinate 5,192,810 of NC_140374.1, read as the reverse complement.
GTCTCCCTGCCTTATAGGCTCTCAGCCCCCCAGCCTCCTATCCCCCAGCCCCCCCAGCCTCCAGTCTGCCTGACGACAGAACCAGCAGTGAGAGGCAGAAATGCCACCCTCTCTGCTCACTCCTGCTCCCTCAGCACAGCACACGCCTGTAGGAGCGGGGTTGGGGGAGCGTGAGCGTGTGCACGTGTGTGAGGGTGTGTGTGTGTGCATGAGGGTGTGTGTGTTCAGAGGAACTAGGCCCGTGTTGTTTGACATGTTCCACTATCCGAGAGAGCAGGCTAGGAATAAGTACGTGTCCCAGCACTGCATTAGTCACAAAACCGAGGATCTTCCGGGATACCTGCGGTAAGGGGGGGTTGTGTAAAAGAACAGGGCGCCATCAACATAGAGACCAGCTCTCAGGTCTCATTGTCGCTTCCTGTCTTTGAGGAGTGAGAAAAGATGTCCTTGTACGGTACATTAACGGGTATATGCTCCGTAGAGCGTCTTTGAGGACTTACAGAAGCGCCGTCCAAATGGAGTGTGTTGTTGTTGTCATGTGTGCTCAGCAGTAGGTGACATAGTGGCCCAGCGTCGGTGACAGACAGCTGTGTCCTTGGTAGTGACAGCGAGAGCTTCTGGATCCCTTACACACCAAGCTGACTGTCACCGAACCTGGGGACAGAGGACAAGTCTCTCTTTCTCTCTCCGCGTTTTCTCTCCCTGTCTCTCTCTGTCTCACGCCCACACACACACCCACACACACTCCTCTCTAGATATAATCTAATCTGAGCCTGGCAGTGGTGTGTTACTATCAACCTCATGTTCAAAGTATGAATGTATTCAAGACTATAAATGTTTCTCCCCAGCGTTGTGGCTCCTGGGTTCTCAAGTGTCCCCTGCCCTGTATTTTTAGTCCCTTGTAAAGGAACCCCTCCAACACTGACTTGGTTTATCTCTGTGTATCTTCCAGTCACTCAGCTATCAGGGCTCAGTGGATTATACCACCTCAGTGAGGTAGGGGGGTGGGGTTCAGCCCTCAAACTGTCTGAGGGTCCTATTGGCTTGGCTGGGTGTTTGTGTGTGTGTGTGTGTGTGTGTGTGTACAGACAGAGTCAGTGTTTTACAAGGCCTCCCTACTCCTGTTCTCAGTGATTTAAAGCTACATCTACTTCCTCCAACACTTCTGCTTCAGACACACACACGCACACACACACTCACTTGCACACGCACACACACAAACAGACAGCTCAGTCAGTTAGACAAGCCCACTGAAGCTCAGTTGGTTGGTTATACAGCAGGAGAGAGAAAAGCGATTGGCTGCAGACAGAAGGCTTGGCTCGGTGGCAGGTTTGCAGTGGTGATTTGTTCAAGTTTCTGCTTAGTTAGCTGAACCAAAGGATTCGGCGTGTGTGTGTGTGTGCGTGCGCGTATGTTTGTTTGTGTGTGGGTGTGCATCGCCTTCCATGTAATTAATGTGTGCTTTAGAATCCTGGCGTGCCAAAGGACTACCACTGTGTCACAGGGTGGTTTGTGTGTATATGTGTGTGTGTATGTATGTATGTATGTGCGTGTGTGTGTGTGTGTGTATGTATGTGTGTATGTGAGTGTACGTCTACGTGTGTGTTTGTGTGTGTTGGCATTTAGAAGCTAATCAATGCCCTGTGCTGCCTGCTGCCGCTAATTGAAGGTTAAGAGATAACAGCAGCATGAGACTCACTGAGGAGAGGAAGACAACACTCTCTCTCTCTCTCTCTCTCTCTCTCTCTCTCTCTCTCTCTCTCTCTCTCTCTCTCTCTCTCTCTCTCTCTCTCTCTCTCTCTCTCTCTCCCTCCCTCTCTCGCTCTCTCGCTCTCTCGCTCTCTCTCCCTCTCTCCCTCTCTGCCTTTCTTCCCCTCTCTCTCCCTCTCTGTCTCCCTATCTCTATATCCCTTTCGCTCCTTCTCTCCCCCTCCACCTCTCACCCTGTCTTTCCTCCTCCTCCCACTCTCTCTCCCCCTCTATCTTTATCCCTCCCTCTTACTCCCCCCTTCTCGCTCCTCTCTCTGGTGCCCTTCTCTTCTTCCTGGTTCAAATCAATATGCTGTTAGAGGAGAAAAGGAGAGGAGAAGAAAGTAGGGGAGTAGAGGAGAGGTTAGGAGAGAGGCGAGGGTATAGGGGCGAAGAAAGGTGACTGATGAATTAGAACTGATATATTATGTTACCATGGTGGGTGCAACACCTGAACAACTGTCTCTTCAGAACAGAGAGAGAGAATGATAAGGAGAGAGAGAATAAGGAGAGATAGAAAGTGATAAGGTGAGAGCGGGAGAGGGAGGTAGAATGAGAAAGGAAATTGAAATGGAGAAACATGAGATAGAAGAAGGAAAACATCTTATTGGGTCGATTCTGATCTGCTTTAACATAGGACATGGGTCTTGTCAAACACACTCGCACAAACACACACACACACACCTGCACACCTGCGCACCTTGGAGTAGCAGCAGCAGAGAGCAGGCTTGGCACAAATGCATCATTGTGTGGGAAACACGCTCAGTCTCAGCACTGATCACAGCTAATGTCCAGCTCAGATGGCCACACTGTGTCTGTGTGTGTGTGTGTGTATATCCTGTATGGAGTGTGTGTTTTCTACTCTGATAAGGAGCCTCGTTGAGATGTATTTGCATAGCATATAAATGAGAAGGAACACAGAACAGCAGATACACACACTACAGCCAGGAAGGATCCTCCATTTTGAGCTGCTTACAAAAGACCTCCCTACTGTCTGTGCTCTCCTCTCTTCCTGTGAGCTAACATCAGTACCAGGCGGCTGGAGCTCCAGTCCAGTCCAGCCCTATCCCCAGCCCCAGCCCCAGCCCCAGCCCTATCCCCAGCCCCAGCCCCAGCCCTATCCCCAGCCCTATCCCCAGCCCCAGCCCTATCCCCAGCCCCAGCCCTATCCCCAGCCCTATCCCCAGCCCTATCCCCAGCCCCAGCCCTATCCCCAGCCCTATCCCCAGCCCTATCCCCAGCCCCAGCCCTATCCCCAGCCCCAGCCCTATCCCCAGCCTCAGCCCTATCCCCAGCCCTATCCCCAGCCCCAGCCCTATCCCCAGCCCTATCCCCAGCCACAGCCCTATCCCCAGCCCCAGCCCTATCCCCAGCCCCAGCCCTATCCCCAGCCCTATCCCCAGCCTCAGCCCGATCCCCAGCCCCAGCCCTATCCCCAGCCCCAGCCCTATCCCCAGCCCTATCCCCAGCCCCAGCCCTATCCCCAGCCCCAGCCCTATCCCCAGCCCTATCCCCAGCCCCAGCCCTATCCCCAGCCTCAGCCCTATCCCCAGCCCTATCCCCAGCCCCAGCCCTATCCCCAGCCCTATCCCCAGCCCCAGCCCTATCCCCAGCCATATCCCCAAACCCAGCCCCAGCCCTATCCCCAGCCTCAGGCCTATCCCCAGCCCCAGCCCCAGCCCTATCCCCAGCCCTATCCCCAGCCCTATCCCCAGCCCCAGCCCTATCCCCAGCCTCAGCCCTATTCCCAGCCCTATCCCCAGCCCTATCCCCAACCCTATCCCCAGCCTCAGCCCTATCCCCAGCCCTATCCCCAGCCCTATCCCCAGCCCTATCCCCAGCCTCAGCCCTATCCCCAGCCCCAGCCCTATCCCCAGCCTATCCCCAGCCTCAGCCCTATCCCCAGCCCCAGCGTCAGCCCTATCCCCAGCCCCAGCCCTATCCCCAGCCTCAGCCCTATCCCCAGCCCCAGCCTCAGCCCTATCCCCAGCCCCAGCCCTATCCCCAGCCCTATCTCCAGCCCCAGTCTTAGCTCCTGATATAGCCCCAGCCATTGCCCTGGTCATAGTCTTCTAGCTAGCCCTATCCCTGTCCCCAGCTCTAGCACCTCAGAGCACTAGTCCCAGTCAAAGTCCAACCCTTAATATTCGTCCCATTTACAGACAATACCAGTCCCACTCCCACCCTTCATCTTGTAAGTGGGAGTTGCCTTACATGATTTAGTAAAGAGCTGCATCTGCTTGCTGATGAATAATGGAATATTGAAGCTGGGATTCCTCCTGGGAGGGGGGAGGGGGGGGGCGGTCGGACACCCATGTAGCGTCCATCCAATCCATGTTTAGTTTTTTCTCCACTGTTGCTTCTCTTCCCGGTCGATAAGGCAGCTAAGTGGTGGTGCCAGCAGATGGGAGCTGTGGTGATGACTGTGGGAGATGGGCTTCCGTGACCCCAGTAAACCAGGTTGCCGACCGTTGCAGGCAGATAGGAGATGCGAGCTAAATGCTATCGATTGTTGTGGTGACCTGACCACTGGCCCAGTCCGACAGGATAGGGGCTCGGGCGTAGAGTGTCTCTATATGGTCAAGATTTTGAGGCTTCAGAAGCACTTCCATATCTGTTTGTTCTGTTTGTGTCTGAACTAGGCTGCAAGCTGTACAGGAAATGGCAGGGTTGTTTACTGGCTGGTATCTTCTTCTGTGGTGCTTTCCCAGGTTGCTGTTGTTGACTCAGTCAGGGTGTACTGGCTGCTGGAAAGAAATGTGACCCGACAATAAAGATGTACATGTTGTTGTGCTCCCAAGGGGATCCACCTACACCAGCCGGCCTCCTGCCGTTACTATGACAAACATGTAGGGCAGGAGGCGATGTTCTGTCATTTGTCCTACCTTATCGGATTGTCCTACAGTACCGCCAAATTATAGCTAGGCCTATATTGATATATTTATTGATATATCCATCCTTCTAAATCGAAAAATCCTGGTCATTTGATTTTACAGTGGAAAAGTAGGGTTATTATACATCATGACAAAAAGGAAAAGGAAAATGCCCAGTAAGCCCAGGTAGAACAATCTGACAAGGAGCAAAGAAATGTCAGGGCAGCGGCCATCAACATCTGAACCTAATCACTGGCATGCTGGCGAAGAAGCGCGCAAGAGAGTTTCTAACTAATTTAAAAATTAGTTAAAAATTAAAAATTTTCTCACCGGACATTTACCTAAATAGCGACCCGGCGTTTCCATGCTCTGCAACGCTGTGCTAGTACATGATATTGGGGCAGCACAGTGGCTCAGTGGTTAGCACTGTCACCTCACAGCAAGAAGGTCCCTGGTTCAAACCCCGGTCGCTCCCTTTCTGTGTGGAGTTTGCATGTTCTCCCCGTGCCTGTGTGGGTTCCCTCCGGGTGCTCCGGTTTCCCCCACCACCATAAAGACATGCATCGTATGAATGTGAATGGATGTAGGTAATGAATGTTGGTGGTGGTAGGAGGGGCCTTAGGCGCTGATTGGCAGCCCTGCTTCTGTACCACCACTGGTTTGACTGTGTATGAATGAATGCTGGACTCTGTAAAGCGACCTTGAGTACCCTGAGTAGTAGAAAGCGCTATATAAGATCAATGATGAATACAAAATAAAAATAAAATATGGCACACTAATCAACGAGAACACTTTAAATGAACACTTACAACTATAATGTCAAAAAGGTTGCCAAACCCTGAGGTAGCCTATTCATCAGCACTGCTCTTTGACTGATCTATCCATGAGATTCCCATAATTATAGGCTTTACTAGTTTGAGAGGATGTATGAGTAAGATTTTGTGTGTTCGATTGTTAGTGATTTTGTGTGTGTGTGTGTGTGTGAGAAGACTGTGTGTGTGTGTGTGTGTGTGTGTGTGTGTGTGTGTGTGTGTGTGTGTGCGTGTATGTAATGAGCTGGCCTCCTTAGCCAGGCTCCTTGTGTGGCAGTCTTAAGTGCTGCTCTATTGATCACAGTGGAGAGCGGCTGTGCTTGTGTGTGTGTGTGTGTGTGGGAGAGAGAGGGGGAGAGAGAAGGAGAGAGAGAGATGTGACATAAGAGAAAGCCCCAACGTGTCTCGACTCTCAATATTAGTGTTCCTCCTCTCTTTTCTCTCCTCCCACCACAAGTGTTTACAGACAACTATGAGGAGAGGGGGGACGTAGACAGTGGGTGAGTGGGTGAGTGGGTGAGTGGGTGAGTGGGTGAGTGGGTGAGTGGGTGAGTGGGTGTGACAGAGTGACAGAGTGACAGAGTGACAGAGTGACAGAGTGACAGAGAGAGTGAGAGTGAGAGTGAGAGTGAGAGTGAGAGTGAGAGTGAGAGTGAGAGAGAGAGAGAGAGAGAGAGAGAGAGAGAGAGAGAGAGAGAGAGAGAGAGAGAGAGAGAGAGAGAGAGAGAGAGAGAGAGAGAGAGAGAGAGAGAGAGAGAGAGAGAGAGAGAGAGAGAGTGAGAGAATAAGTGACTGAGTGACTGAATGAGAGTTTTCAAGCTTTACAGTGAGCCCAGGTTCAGCCTCTGGGCCATCACTGACCTGTTTACTATTCTGAAACCACCAGCCACACACACACACAAATCAATGTTTGCACTGCCGCCTGGCTTTCACAGGTTCCTGGTATGAGACAAGTGACTCTGTTAACTTATTCATAGGTGTGGTCAATTATTAAAGACCCTGAGCAAGTCTCCGGTCTCACTCTCACCCACTAAGACTGACACAGATCTCTCTGAGAGATACCTGTAGCAGCCTCTCCCATCCGGGCCCTTTGGGAGACAACAGGCAGGCCTAGGGTTGTGTACCGTGGCTAGCTAGCTAGCTACTGTGTCACACTCAAGGGGCAATATCTACGTTTCCTCCAGCTGTACAAAAATGAAGCCAAAATATCCCGGATACGGGTGCTACCACCTGCTGGTGCGCTGGTGATCGAGTGGTGGAGCCGCGGTATCGAGGTCCCGATCAACACTCGCCCGACCCAATCACAAGCACACACTAACCCCTTTTTCTAACGTCAAATAACGAATTAAAAACAAACTGATCCGAAACATGCTAACATGGAGGGGGCGGGACTTATTACCTATACTGCAGCCAGCCACCAGGTGCCCATCGAGATGTTTTGGCTTCACTTTTGAGGGGCTGTTACTATGTCCACTCTTTTTACAGTCATTGGTCACAAATACATTCTAACAGTTGCATTTGTTTACTGACTTTGCTGGGTGTGTTTCAATGCAGTTCCTACGGACAAGTATGTTTTACTTCATGTTTTTTTCACCTGTAGCACAGACACAAAAGGAGAAAAGCTCGACCTTAGAGTGCCAACGGACGCTCACTGTGCGACCAATCAGAGCACAGGTGTTTAAAAACTCCTGATCCTTTAGGACCCAGATATCTGCCAACCAGTAGCTGTGTGTCACTGTTTTTCTGGTTGGTTTAACCCGGTCTCGTTCACCTCCTGATCTTATTAACAGAGAGGCACTTCTCTGTTTTTGATATGCTTCCACCACGGTTCTGTGTGTGTGTGTGTGTGTGTGTGTGTGTGTGTGAAACCAACACAGTGGATTCAGGTCGGTGGGTTAGGGTTAGTCCTTCTTCTTCCTTCCTCTAGAGAAGAACTCTGTAGGGGAACAGCTAAAAGCAGTGTGTGTGTGTGTGTGTGTGTGTGTGTGTGTGTGCGTGTGTGCAAGAGAGAGAGGGTAGTCTGAATAGAACTGGAGTGAATGCCCGCAACGACGGAGAGAGGGGGATGGGAAGAGAGAAGGGGCGGGTCGGGGAAGAGAAGACATTATGGGATGGAAGATGGGATGAGGCTGGGGAGGAGGGGACGCCGGGAAGAGGCTGGGGAGGGGGAGTGGGTGGTGGGGGAGGTCGGGAAAGGCTGGGGGAGGGGAGAGGAGGAGGGACACTAATGTTTTCTAGAAGTGCCCAGTCAGCTGGGCAGCTGGTGCAGAGCTGCTGCTTTGCAGAAGGCTGAGATCATGGGCCATCTTCCAGGGGTGGTACACACACACACACACACCTATGTGCCCACAGATGCACAGTCAGGCACACCTGAGAAAGCTCACACACACACACATCTTCAGTAACCACACTATGCCCTTCTGACGATCTGTTGTTCTGGGTTCCTGCCAGACAGATTCATTATTTGGACGACTTACATTCTCATTTGGCTGTTGTCTGAAACTCTACCTCCTCTCCCCTCCCTCCCTCCCTCCCTCCCTCCCTCCCTCCCTCCCTCCCTCCCTCCCTCCCTCCCTCCCTCCCTCCCTCCCTCCCTCCCTCCCTCCCTCCCTCCCTCCCTCCCTCCCTCCCTCCCTCCCTCCCTCCCTCCCTCCCTCCCTCCCTCCCTTCCCCTCTCCTCTCCTACCCCCTCACTCTCTCCTCTCCTCTCCCTGACAGTTAGCACTGCTACATGGAGAGTGGATGGCACTATTACTTTCAGAGACCCACCAGATACAATCAGTCAGAGTGGCAGCGTGGGCTGAGCTACTGTACTGCTGCCATAGCTCCCCGCTGACACCCACACACACACACACGCACACACACACACACACACACACACACACAGCATCAGCAACTGTTACTAATTACAGTCAGGCAACATGCATCATGCTGGGGCAGAATAAGCCGCATCATTTTCTTAAAAGTGACCCTTCATCAGATTGATTTGAATTCACTAATAATGTGAGGGGGGCCTGGTCCGGGTGTGATTGGGTTTGTTTTGATCATGGAGATTCGGGTTGAATCCTCGATCCGTATTCTATGCATATCTAGTCTACAGTCGAGGTAGTAGACTCTCACCGGAGTAGGGCGTATCCCCTTGGTCTGGTTTGAGCAGGGGACCTGGGTTTGATCCCTGCTGACAGCGTAATTGCGCTTGAGGAGTCAATGATGTGTAATGTTTCCCGGTGGAGCTGGCTGCGCAGAGATAAGTGTGGGTGTGCGATGCTAGATGAGGGAAATGGTGTCTTACAGTGCTTATGTGTAATTTAGTCTGACTGAGTGCATTTTCTCTCCTGCTGCAGGATGGCACACATACACACACACACACACACACACAGTCACACACCGTCGCTCACTGACTTGAAGGACCATAATATGCATAAGCACACACCTGCATGTGATGGGTTTCTGTGTATGACAGAGAGCAGGGTACAGCACTGTTGATGCGTTATTTATAGCTGGACAAGACATTGATGAAGGAACTACATGTCCTGTCTCTCTCTCTCTCTCTCTCTCTCTCTCTGGCTCTCCCCCTTGTTCTCTGTCTCTCTCTTTGTCTCTCTCTTTCTTACTCTCTGTGTGTATCGCTCTCTCTTTACCTCCTGTTTCTCTGTTTCTCTCTCTCCTTGTGTCTCTTCAGACTCACTGTGACAATAAGATAATCTAACTCAACAGCTCTTATCTTAATGGCTGCTATCACAAGCAGGCCTAATGCAGTGAGCCCAGCCAGGTTTAAATATAGGCCCCGCTCTGAAACAAGGTCCCTCTTCATACACGATAAGCAGCACTTTGCTCTCACTGCTTACAACCGTCCTGTTCTTGCCAGGGTGTTCCCATCAAGTTCATTTCCATCTTGTCCTGTTCCCTGTCGCTCTGTCTCTGTTTCTCTCTCTCCCTCAATTCTCTCTCCCCTCTCTTCTCTCTCTCCCCTCCCTCCCCGTCTCCCTCCCTTCTCTCTCTCCCCTCCCTCCCCCATCTCCCTCCCTTCTCTCTCTCCCCTCCCTCCCCCATCTCCCTCTCTTCTCTCTCTCCCCTCCCTCCCCCGTCTCCCTCTCTTCTCCCCTCTCTCTCCTCCCCCGTCTCTCTCTCTCTCCCCTCTGTCTTCAGGGCTCTCTCTCTCCTCCCCCGTCTCTCTCTCTCTCCCCTCTGTCTTCAGGGCTCTCTGTCTCCTCCCCCGTCTCTCTCTCTCTCCCCTCTGTCTTCAGGGCTCTCTGTCTCCTCCCCCGTCTCTCTCTCTCTCCCCTCTGTCTTCAGGGCTCTCTGTCTCCTCCCCCGTCTCTCTCTCTCTCCCCTCTGTCTTCAGGGCTCTCTGTCTCCTCCCCTTCTCTCCCTCTCTGGGTGGCTTTTTTATTCAGTTTTCCATAAGCTGTTCCGTGCTGCTTGGAAACGGGTGGTTGCCGTAGTGACCCGGCTCATTGGACACTCAGCGAGTAACAGAGGGGCTGTGGTCATGTGACCGTGAGATCTCCGACTATTGGTCTGGAGCGTTCTGTAGGGGGCCCGGGCCTCGCTGTTTCTCTAAACTTTCTCACCCTCTCTCCTGTTATCCTTCCCAGCTTCCCCCCCTCCTTTTCTGTTATCTGTCCCTCCCTCCAACTATCCTGTTAAATATGCCTCCCATACCTCTCACCCTCTCTCACTCTCTCTGTCTCTCCCTTTCTCTCTCTCTCCACCCCCACCCCCCCAGCAATACCTCCATGGTGGATGACTGTTATGGTCCTACCTACTGTACAAGTGCTGCTGTTTTTGTGTTCCAAGTAAGGCGAAATTCTTCCGACACATCGTCCCCTTCTGTTCTTTTGGGGAAGACAGAGAGGAGAGAGATAAGTGGACATGGTGACAATAAGAAGGACATGGTGACTGCGAGACAGAGAGACATACCCCCCCCCCTCCCCCCGTGTTCCTCCCCCTCTTGTTCCTCTGGTTCTACCTGGCCAGCCACACACCCCTGCCTAATTACCTCTCTGCCAGCCAGCCTCACGCACGCGCACGCACACTCCCACGCACAGGGCCAACACCCATCCTGTATTTTGTTGTTTCGCGGCAGACAAAGGTTAATTTGATTTAGTTTACTGGTCCTTCCCGACCCCGTGGCCATCTCTGCGGAGCTAACCCAAGACAGGGCCGTGGGGGACAGGAGGAAGACTCGCGGGCAGCCGGGGGAAAGGGGGCAGTGTAAAAATGGTACAGTCTAGTGAGCCTGAAGAGCCAGGGGGGCGGGGTAGATGGTATGGTCCAGCAGGGGGGTGTTGGGAGGGGAGAGAGTGTGACACCTAGAGATGGCTTCTCACCAAGGTGTCTCACCCAGGGTAGAACTAGGAGCTGCTAAAAATACAGACAGTGAGAAACACAGTGAGAGAGACAGAGCATGGTGAGAGACTGAAAGAGAGGTGAAGATATGAGAGAGAGAGAGAGAGAGAGACTCAGAGAGACAGAGTTTGTGTGAGGAAAAAAAAAAGTGAGGTTTGAAGAAAAAGAGATGGGAGAGGGGGAAATAGAGCTAAAACGAAGGGACAGAAGAAGGACGGAAAGAGGGAGGGGGAGAAAGTGTGTGTGAGAGAGAGAGAGTTAGTGAGTGTGAGAGACAGTGTGTGTGAGAGAGAGAGAGAGAGAGAGAGAGAGAGAGAGAGAGAGAGAGAGAGAGAGAGAGAGAGAGAGAGAGAGAGAGAGACAGTGTGAGAGAGAGAGAGAGAGAGAGAGAGAGAGAGAGAAAGTGTGAGAGAGAGAGAGAGAGAGACAGTGTGAGAGAGAGAGAGAGAGAGAGAGAGAGAGAGAGAGGTATGTAAGGGAACAGTGAGCGGACAGAAGCAGCCAGTCAGCCAACCACAGAGCGTTTTAATAAATGCCAGGGCTCAGCTGACACAGCAACGCAACCCGCAGGCTCACACACACACACACACACACAGTCCAGCACCATATCTCCCCCTATCCATCTTCAGTCAAAACATTCTGCCTTAGACTTATGTCTTAGTCAGTAGATGGATGAGGGTGAGGCCTGGCGGGCAGAGAGAGGGAGAGAGTAACAGGCAGATAAGAGAGAGAAAGACAGGCAGAGAGAGAGACAGAGAGACAGAGAGACAGAGAGACATAGAGACAGGAGACAGAGAGCGAGAGAGAGAGACATTCAGACATACAGAGAAAGAGTTAGGCAGAGAGAGATGGAGAGAGCTACAGAGACAGGCAGGGAGAGAGAGACAGTCAGAGTGAGATAGAGGGAGAGAGAGACAGAAACAGAGAGAGGTTTTCCACCAGATCCAGCAGTTATACATGGTCATGAGGTCACATGCACTGTGCTCATCAATGATTCAGAAGTGACCCCATTTTCACGGCACGGTCCACTGTAATCACAGTTACTGCACTGCACTGGCGGAGCAGCAACCTTTTAGAGACTAGTTTCATGCTCATGCCCCTGGGGGGAGGGGGGGCATGGGGGGGACCTAGAGTTCAACTGGGTCTGTCTAGCCTCCTATTGGTCAGGTGAGAAGCAGAAATGCTTTCCTGTTGGTTGGGTCAGTACAGTGGGGTGACCCGGTTTTTGATATGTTGACGTGCTGATGGAGTCAGAGGAGGACATACCTGCTGTAAACACACACACACACACACACACTCACGCACACACACACACAACCAAACACACACACAAACACGTCCACACACACACACTCCCACTGTCACGTTCTCGCAGAATGGATCAGGAATCAGGTTAATGCAGGCATATGGCGTCACATCTCCCTGGTAACTCATCTCCACGGTTACCCTATCACCACAAACGTCTGACCAATCATGCATCTCCCCCCCACCGTCACCACGGAGACGCATCCCACAATCCCTGGCTCAGGGCTGCTTGCTGCCTATGGTCACTGTTCTCCTCAGAACCCAGAGGGAGGAGGGGCTGCCGTCCTTCAGGTCCCCTCGTCACACACACACACACACCAATCCACGTAGACACACTCCTGTTCCAACATGTGATTACCTGAGTGTGTTTGGAATCCTTTATTGTGCCTTCCTCTGATTATGATAGAGGGGGTGGGAGTGTGGGGGTGAGAGAGAGAGAGAGGGGGGGGGGGGAGAGATGAGGAGTAGAAGGAGGAAGAATAGAGGGAGAGAGGGAGGATAGAGACAGGGAGAATAGAGGGAGAGAGAGAGCGAGGTTTCTCTTTTATCATTCCAAATCACATGCTCTTTGAACGTGTTTACATTGTAATCCCAAAACAACAACCCCTGCAATAATGAGGCAATACCCTTGAAAAACCCAGAAGCATTCCCCTCCACATCTCCAGTCAGCAAGCAAACCTTGAGCGCTCTGTAAAACCCATGGAGCGAGAGAGAGAGAGAGAGCGAGAGAGAGAGAGAGAGAGAGAGAGCGAGAGAGAGAGAGAGAGAGAGAGAGAGAGAGAGAGAGAGAGAGAGAGAGAGAGAGAGAGAGAGAGAGAGAGAGAGAGAGAGAGAGAGTGAGAGAAGCAGGAAGTGTTTATGGAAGATCTTCTCTTCCTTCCCTGATGGTGTGGGCTAGCACAAGTGTGCAGCTCGTATCTTCTACTGCAATGGTTCAAGTGGGTGTGGTACTGGACTCTCCTTGTTGTTTAAATGCCCCCTACAACGCTGTACACACACACACACACATACACACGACACAGCCAAAACACAAAGTAGAGGCATAGCAGGAAAGCAGAATAAGTTAAATATTTCATCAGATCAATTATTCAAATGCGGCCATAGAAGGCAGAGAGAGAGGGGGGGGAGGAGAGAAGGAGGAGGGAGAGAGGAGAAGGAAGAGAGGAGGAGGTAGAGAGGAGGAGGAAAGGAGGAGTAGGTAGAGAGGAGAAGGAGGAGAGGAGGAGGAGGGAGAGAGGAGAAGGAGCAGAGGAGGAGGAAAGGAGGAGTAGGTAGAGAGAGGAGAAGGAGGAGAGGAAGAGGAGGGAGAGAGGAGAAGGAAGAGAGGAGGAGGAGCGAGAGAGGATAAGGAGAAGAAGAGGAATGAGAGAGGAGATGGAGGAGAGGAGAAGGAGGAGAGGAGGAGGAGCGAGAGAGGAGATGGAGGAGGTGAGGAGGAGAAGAAGAGGAGGGAGAGAGAGGAGATGGTGGAAGGAAGGACGGAAGGAAGGAAGGAAGAGAAAGGAGAAGGAGGCGAGGAGGAGAGGAGAAAGAAGAGAGGAGGAGGAGGGAGAGAGAAGATGGGTTGAGTGACAAACAGACTCAGGGTGGGGTACTGTGTGTGTGAGCAAGAGAAAGAGGGAGGGAGAATAGAAAATCAGACTCAAGATCGCATTCCCCAGGAAGAGCCTGGTAACCATGGCAACTGGAACAGGCTGTCACATGATGCGGAGGAGTGGAGAGGGAGGGAGGGCCCTGGGAGCGAGGGAGGGAAAGACAGAGAGATGATAATGAAGTGAAGAGCCTGCTGGCAGGGATGGAGGAGGGGTACAGATATTAGAGGTTCTTGTCGTTTGCTGCTCCTGCTGTGTGGAGAGAGAGAGAGGGTGTGAGAGAAAGACAGGGGAGAGGGAGAAAGAGGGGGAGGGGGAGAGAGAGGGGTTAGGGAGAGAAAGAGATAGGGGAGAGGGAGGGAGCGGGGGTGAGAGAGAAAGAGAGAGGGGAGAGGGAGGGAGAGAGAGAAAGGGGAGGAGGGAGAGAAGAGGATGAGAGGATGAGAGGGAGAGAGAGGGGGAGGGAGAGAAAGAGAGAGGAGGAGAGAGAAAAGAGGAGATAAAGAGAGAAGGGGAAGGGTAGAGGGAGACAGAGAGGATGAGAATGAAAGAGAGGGGGATAGAGATAGAGAGAGAGAAAGGGAGAGAGAGGGGGGATAGAGAGAGGGGGGGAGAGGGAGAGGGGGAGGGAGATAAAGGGAGAGAGGGGCAGGGAGAGAGAGGGGAGCAGAGGGGTAGGAGAGAGGAGAGGGGGAGCAGAGGGGTAGGAGAGAGGAGAGGGGGAGCAGAGGGGTAGGAGAGAGGAGACGGGGAGGAAAGGAAAGCCAGAGGAGGATACAGAGGACAGGGAAGGGTGAGGGAAAGAACTGAAAAGAGAAATGGCAGTGACAGCAGGAAAACCAAGGGATGGACAAATGAGAGGTGTGAGGGGAGCAAGATGGGGGAGGGAGGGAAAGAGGGAGGGAAAGAGGGAGGAAGGCGAGACTAAACAGCATTGTTTTTGAACTTCAATCAAATCTCTGAGAACTGTTGACGTCACCTCAAACACTCTGTGACACCACAGTGAAGGGCACACTCAGCACACACGCATTCGTCCCTCCAGGGGGCGGTTCTACACGGGGGCCTACAGGGGCCAGTGCCCCTGTAAAAATGTCCCTGGCCCCCTTGTGGCTCCCGTGAGCTAACTGAATATTATTAAATTTTTTTAAATCTTTTTTTTACACATTTTTCTTCTTCTAGTAGTCATCATGAAACCAGGAGGGGAAATTGCATCCTTTTTGCCCCTCTGATTAAACACTAACCTACCCCCCCCCCCCTTGGACCCTCCAGTAAAATGTGTCTAGAACCGCCACTGCGTCCCTCCATACTGGTTGTGCAGGGTTGCGGTGTGTGAGGACTGTATGCAGTAGAGGGCGAGCCTGTAACCCCTTCACTTCAGTCCATGGACCTGAGTCAATCGCTTCTCTGGGGTGTGGAGATGCCTGCAGTGAACCGTGTGTCCAGGTGCGTTCTGGGGGCCTGGCTGGTCCTGTGTGTTCTGGGGGCCTGGCTGGTCCTGTGTTCAGCCCTCTGAGAGAGGACAGACCGCCTGTCTGCCTGTCCAGCCATGTGTGTCTGAAGCCCCTCCCTGAAGAGCTGCTCCACGCCTGGGGAACACTGTCTGTCTCTCTGTCTGTCTCTCTGTCTGTCTCTCTGTCTGTCTCTCTGTCTGTCTCTCCCTCTCTCTCTGTCTGTCTCTCTGTCTGTCTCTCCCTCTCTTTCTGTCTCTCTGTCTGTCTGTCTGTCTGTATGTCTCTCTATCTGTCTCTCTCTCCCTTTCTCTGTCTCTCTGTCTCTCTGTCTCCCTCTCTGTATATCTCTCTATCTGTCTCTCTCCCTCTCTCTCCCTCTCTGTCTCTCTATCTGTCTCTCTCCCTCTCTCTCCCTCTCTGTCTCTCTGACTGTCTCTCTCTCTCTGTCTCTGTCTGTCTGTATGTCTCTCTATTTGTCTCTCTCTCCCTCTCTCTGTCTCTCTCTGCCTCCCTCTCTGTATGTCTCTCTATCTGTCTCTCTCCCTCTCTCTGTCTCTCTGTATGTCTCTCTCCCTCTCTCTCCGTATGTCTCTCTATCTGTGCTCCCCTCCCTGTGTGTCCTGGCACCCTGCCTGCCTGCCTGTCCCAGTCCAGCACCAGCCAGCAGCCCAGGGGGAGCATGTTTGAGACGGGATTATCATAATCTCACTTAACACAGCCATTTAGCCCGCTACAACTGTTGATTTAATCCTGATCTGAACAAGGGCAGCGGTGTGTGTGTGTGTGTGTGTGGGGGGGGGGTTCACATCTCTCTGGGAAGTAGACCAGTCTGCCTGGCCTTATTAGCAGGTAAAACAGGCCTGCCTCTGTCACTGTAGCTGGATAGATAGCTCTCGGCTGATCGGCTCCACTCTACTGCGGTACCACTGTACAGCAGACACAGAGAGAGAGAGAGCCGTATGAAAAGAGAAAGAGAGACACTCTCTGGCCCACCCTTGTAGGAACCTGAGAGAGAGAGAGAGGGGGGGGGAGGGAGAGAGATAGAGAGAAAGATGGAGAGAGAGACAGATAGAGATTGTCAGTTATACCTTTGTTACGTTATGATATGTGTTGACATAAATATATTGTCCCTTCACTGTGGACTGCTTTGCCAATAAAGCATGTTGAACTGAACTGAATTAGTGAGAGATGGAGAGAGTGGAGACCAGTAAAGAGAGAGAGAAACTGATAAACAGAGGGAGAGAGCGACACAGATAAAGAGAGAGGGAGGGAGCGAGCGAGGGAGGGAGGGAGACAGCTTAAGATAGAGTGTAATACTTCCCAGCCTCTGATGCTAAGGCTGCTTTATCCAGGGCCTCATCCCTCAGCGAGGGCAGGAGGCCAGGACGGTGCCAGCCTCCCTGGGGCTCTGCTCTCGGGGAAGGTGCCTCCCACACCCTCCCCCAGTCTATCCTCCAGGTACCAGGGCCGCGCAAGTGTGTGTGTGTGTCCTATGTCGTCATGCGCCCAGGCTTGCTATCATGCCTATTATTGGTCAATCGCGCAATCATACAGACTAGGTCATACAGACCAGGTTATACAGACCAGGTCATACAGACTAGGTCATACAGACTAGGTCATACAGACCAGGTCATACAAACCAGGTTATACAGACCAGGTCATACAGACTTGGTCATACAGACCAGGTCATACAGACCAGGTCATACAGACCAGGTCATACAGACTAGGTCATACAGACCAGGTCATACAGACCAGGTCATACAGACCAGGTCATACAGACCAGGTCATACAGACCAGGTCATACAGACTAGGTCATACAGACCAGGTCATACTGACCAGGTCATACAGACCAGGTTATACAGACCAGGTCATACAGACCAGGTTATACAGACCAGGTTATACAGACCAGGTCATACAGACCAGGTCATACAGACCAGGTTATACAGACCAGGTTATACAGACCTGAGCTCCATCCAACTGGTGTGCGTGGGTGGGTGGATGTGTCAGTGAGTGTGTCTGTGTGTCTGTGTGTGAGCAAGTAGAGCTCTCTCTGGATTTCTACTCAATCTCTCTGTGTCTTCAGAGTGTAGACGATTATCAATTCCTAGTATTGATCAACCACAGAGCTCTCTCTGAGAGAGAGAGAGAGAGAGAGAGAGAGAGAGAGACAGAGAGAGAGGAAGAGAGAGAGAGAGGAAGAGAGAGAGAGGAAGAGAGAGAGAGAGAGAGGGAGAGGGAGACGGAGACAAAGACAAAGACAGGAAGAGCGAGAGAGAGTAAGAGAGACATGAACCAGGCCTGACCTTTTACCCTGCTGGTATGGAGGCAGCTGGGGATGTGAGTGACAGGCCAGGGTAGGCCTGTCGTCATGGTGATGATGTGTCCAAGGTAGCGGCTGGGGTTTAGGAAAGTCGAGTCTTACTCTAGAGTGTGCATACACATGGCCACTGACATACACTCACACACACACACCTGCCAACACACACACATTCACGAGCGCACACACACAAATACACACACCTGTCAATATGCACGCACACACACCTGCCAACACACACACATTCACGAGCGCACACACACAAATACACACACCTGTCAATATGCACGCACACGCACCTGCCAACACATACAAACACACACACACTATGGGGTGTAATCAGTGACAGCGTAGCTGCGCACAGTGCGTTCAACGCATACCTGATACGGGTGAATAATGCGTGGGCTACTCTGGCAAGTTTTAGAATGCGCAGAATGAATAGCCTACTACACCTTACAGTTTGAAAGAATATTTGGTGTGCGTAATAACAGGGCGTCATTTGTGCATATTCCACTTGATAAGGCGTGCGGCTGTGCGCACAGGAAGGTGTCATGTGTGCATTGAAAACATCAATTACAAAACAGCAATCTAAGCCATGCCTTAATAGCTCACGCGTCTGGGCGGGCACGTGTTTGCAGGCGTTACTGGGCTGCGCAATAGTGTCAGTACGCGCAGCACACATAACACCTGCCCGTGCCACGCTTAGATATCGATCAAACTGTAAGACTTACTGTTTATGTGGCGTAACTGACTTTAGTCTGTAATACATTTAGCTGAATGAAGGGACAGAATTGAAATATTCAAATGCAACAATCACTGACTAACATTAGAACATGAATAATTGACCCAAGGCAAGTTCATTTTCGAAAGAGTTCACGCATCTATACGGGCATGTGTTTGCAGGTTTCTGTTAGGACTGCATGATAATGGCCAAAATGATACTCACGATTATTTTGATCAATATTGATCATGATTAATGATCACGATTATTTGCTGATTTTAACCAAAACAAATGTTAATTTCACACAGGCTAATTATAACTGCTTTCACATCCATATTGTGCTACATTCCTGCAAATGTACAAACATGTGCATCAAAATAAAGTGGGTCCTCTTATTCACCAAAATTCAGTGCATCTTCTCAAAGAATAAATACAAATAAATAAAGAAAACAATAAAGAAAATGTAGCAGAACTTCAACAGGGCACTATTTTCCATTGTGTAAATATATTTTAGGTAGCAAAAAAAAAAAATGTTGATACTAAGAACGGAATGACGCATTTTAAATATCTCTCGATCACGCAACTTCGATCATGGGAAGCCAAAATCGTGATAAAAATGTGATTCATTGTGCAGCCCTAGTTTTCGTGCTGCGCAATAGTGTCAGTATGCGAATCACACATGACACCTGCCTGTGCGCATGCCTAGAGATCTATCAAATAGTTAGGCTTACTGTTCACGTAGGCGTAGGTCTCTTGTGTTTGAGGCGTTTGTCAGGTGAAGTGTACACAACACATACACGTTGTTCACACGTCAATAAACCTCTTCCTTTTCCTCCTCCCTTCATTCCATCTTCCTCAGACCGGAAAGCTGCACTAAGGCTTCCCTCTTGTTTATGTTTACCCCTCCCCTTCTCTCTGCATTTGTGTGTGTGTGTGTGCGCCTCGAGTTTCATTCTGGACTAATCACTCAGCCCACAGGATGCGGGCGGGACCAGCAGCTGCAGTGGGATCAGGAGGGCACACGCACACACACACACACACAGGACACTCCTTCAGTAATTGAGTTAACGCTCTAGGGTTTTCTGGTCAAGCAATGGGGGGTCGTTAGGTTGGGCAGAAATACACTCCTTCTCCAAGAACCTTACTGTACATTTAACAGTTCAATTAGATCCAAAGAGAGAGTGTGTGTGTGTGTGCGTGTAACCATGTGTGTGTGTGCGTGTGTGTGTGTGAACATGTGTGTAACCGTGTGTGTGGTTGAGCACAGATCAGGGTCACTTGTAGAGCCACAGCCCCCCCCCCCCCCCCCCCCCCTGCAGAACTACAGTTGTTGATATTGCTGCAACCAAAACAGATTGTGTTCAGTGGTGAGATCAGATAGCTGTATTTTTGATTTACTCTGTAACTATAGAAGTATGTTATCTGAGCGCCGGAAACTGCAGCATTCAGGAAAACGCATCTGAAGGACGTAACCTTACATAAACTCTATTTGCTGTGTACATGTGTGTGTGTCTGTTTGCGTGAGTGTGTGTGTATTAATGCAGTGTGTGATGCCATCATCATTTGCTGCTATTATACCAGGATGCTGTGTGTGCAGTTGTCAGTCCTATAGAGTTGGAAGGTTAACGCATAGATTGTGTATTGGACATACATTGGACATATAATGTGTGTATGAATTGTAGGTGAAAAGGGTATGCATACAGAAGTGTATGTATAGTGTGTGTATATGGTGTATAGTGTATTTGTAGGGTATGTATAGTGTGTATAGTGTAGGTAAAGTGTATGTAAAGTGTGTGTATAGTGTATTTATAGGGTATGTATAGTGTGTATAGTGTATGTAAAGTGTGTGTATAGTGTATTTATAGGGTATGTGGTTCCCAAACTTTGTACAGTCCCGTACCCCTTCAGACATTCAATCTCCATCGATGTACCCCCCCCCCCCCATGTTTTTTTTCATGTTAGTAACCGCTGCCGCCACCCCTCCCCCTCCCCCCGCGCACATATAACAGCCTATAGCACTTGAATCTGTGAAATTGTCAGGGATGTAAGGACTCTGACAGAAATTTAGATCAAACAGAGTTTTATTGGCAATACAACCAGGTAAAGGGAAATGAGAAACAAACAAGGAGGTCGAACTAACTCACTTAGGGGTTTAACGGGAATAACTAGGGTGAGTTCAGGTAATGTGGGACATCAGGTAAAGTGGGACAGTTATGCATTTTGATGATTTAATATGTGCAAAACCGACATCCAATCACCAGAGCTGATGTTGACTCGTAAATATAACACTTCTAGTCACTATGCAGTGGTTTGTATTTGTCTGACATCATCAGAGTAGGCGTGATCTGGTTTGACAAGAGGTCTATACAGAAAAAACGCATCGAAAGTTCAGCGGTATTATATATTTCTCAATGATAAGGCTGGCAAAGGAATTTAAATTAAGTTACAATGAGTACTATTGCAGCATATTGAAGGGGTTTAACCACTGATTGAAACACACACAAAAATGTGTAAAATAATGCTTAGTTAGAAGAAAAAAAAAACATTTTATGTGACTGTCCCACATTACCTTATCATGTCAGGTAATGTTGGACAGCATTTCTCAGGTAAAGTGGGATCTAGTAATGCTGTGTTTATGCTATAAAAGTAAGTTAATTCGACAGTTCTCAAATGTTTAATACCAATGCATCATACTGCACTTAAGTTCCCAACTAAATAACAACTTACACTGTCATCAAACCAGCGCTTTCAGACTTGTAAGCGTGACCGCTAACGCTAGTCCAACAAAATTCTAACGCAGCGGGTCTAGCTAGCTAGCACATAGATTGCAGATCAGAAAGGTTTACATCAGTTACACTTCATGCCTATTGTATAAGTCAAACCCCACAACTAAATGAATCTTGCCACACCCTTGCACCTAGCATTGTTGTATATAAACTCATTATTATTATATCAGCAGACTAGGCTGAGAGACGATGACTGTCCCACTTTACCAGACAAGCTGTCCCACATTACCTGAAAATGCTGCCTGAGTGAGAGAGGGGGTCATGTTATGTTTGAAAGTCTGTAGCTTCTAAAATATTGTGTGTTCCCATTTCATTCCAACATGAAAAAGTTCCTAAGCCCTAAAACCATTTACAGAAACACCACTGGGGCGAGTTAACAGTCTACTGGAGCCTCTACCAAAAAATGTCCCACATTACCTGAAATCACCCTATTTAACTCAGACAAGTCAAAACAGCTGAAAACCAAGGTACTTAGCGTCAAACGCCGGAAGAACACAAACTAAGAACAACGTTTAACTCTAAGGACATAAATAAACGAAATAGTGTGCAGGAGTGTGTGCGTTGAATTTGAAAAGGGGGACGTGGTCGGAGCGGAGTTCAGCCAGAAATGATCACCTTAGTAGCTGTTTTGAAACGTCCTCTGCCATGTCACTGATACGCAGTGAAACTGTGTTGTTTGATGAAGGCTTTGTCCGTAGAGTTTTTTTTTGCCTTTTCCCACGGCATTGCCCCGACCATATCCACGGCTGACTGCAGTTTGAAATTGTTACAGCCGTATTTTCTGCACTATAGGGCGCACTGGATTAAAAGGCGCACTGTCAATGAACGGCCTATTCTCTTCTTTTTTTTCATATATGAACGCACCGGACTATAAGGCGCATTAAGTGAAACAAAACAGTCAGATAGGTCAGTCAAACTTTTTTAAACGTGTTCACAATAACTCTCCACATTGTTCAAACGTTAATGAGCGTATACACAATAACTCTCCACATTGTTCAAACGTTAATGAGCGTATTCAACCTTGTTCAGTTGTAACATGTAAAAAAATTGTCTGAAAGCCTACCGCTACACCAAACGTTAATGTTGAATTCTCTCGCAGCTGCTCTATTCCCATGTTCCACTGCGTGACTGATAGCCTTGAGTTTAAAGTCCGCGTCGTAAGCGTGTCTCTTGACAGGTGCCATTTTGGGGTCCTTATACACACACACTGTAATATTATGGTGAAGCACAGTATGTATTACACCGCGATTACGCACGGTGTACCAAACAAAATCGCTTTGAGGTCATTAAGCACAACCAGAAGTAATCCATATACAAAGCGCTCCGGATTATAAGGCGTCGTTATAAAAAATTAAAGCCTTTTAAGTGTGCTTTATATTCCGAAAAATCCGGTATATATATTATTTTTTTCACTTTGAAAACGCAAATCAAATTTTCTCCCGCGTACCCCCTGAACCACTTTGTACAGTGTGCGTGCAGTGTGTGTACAGTGTGCATGCAGTGTGTGTGCAGTGTGCGTACAGAGGGTTTACAGTGTGCGTGAAATGTGCGTACAGAGTGCGTACAGAGTGCGTGCAGTGTGCGTACAGAGTGCGTACAGAGTGCGTACAGAGTGCGTGCAGTGTGCGTGCAGTGTGCGTGCAGTGTGCGTGCAGTGTGCGTGCAGTGTGCGTACAGAGTGCGTACAGAGTGCGTACAGAGTGTGTACAGTGTGCGTGCAGAGTGTGTGCAGTGTGCGTACAGAGTGCGTGCAGTGTGCGTGCAGTGTGCGTGCAGTGTGTGTACAGAGGGTTTACAGTGTGCGTGCAGAGTGCGTACAGAGTGCGTACAGAGTGCGTGCAGTGTGCGTGCAGTGTGCGTGCAGTGTGCGTGCACTGTGCGTGCAGTGTGCGTGCAGTGTGCGTGCAGTGTGCGTGCAGTGTGCGTGCAGTGTGCGTAACCTGTGTCCTCTGTGCCGGGCAGGCGGATGCTAAGATGGTGTGTGACGTGGTGAGCCGCATGGAGGACACGGAGCCCTACTCCCCCGAGCTGCTGGGCGCCATGATACGCCTGTGGTCCGACACGGCCATCCAGGAGTGCTTCAGCCGCGCCCGCGAGTACCAGCTCAACGACTCCGCCCAGTAGTAAGTAAAACACAGCTGCGCCCACGGGTGTGTGTGTACGTGTGCACTTCTCCTCGATCAATCCAACTCTCATCACCGGCCGGTCGATACAAGATTCATAGATCAAACAGGCCCAGACATGTGCATAGACATGCATAAACACATGCGTGATGTATGGCCCTGACACGAGTCCAGGCGTTGACATTGGAGTGGTTGTGGTCCCTGAGGTCCGCAGCTCCCACAGGAGGGATATCAGTCTCCCTACACTGGCTGTGAGGGCTGATTGATGCTGTTACACACCAGGATGTGGTGTTTGGGGTCCACGTCCTTGATTTAACTGCAGCAGCAAACTGGAAACCAGTGCATGTGTGTTAAATGTCACAGCGTGTAAGGCTGGAGGCTGGAGGCTGCAAAGGTGACTGTCGTTCTGGACTCTGTCCAACGCAGGCATCTGACAAAACAGGACTCCTCAAATTAGACTACATTAAATAAACCCTCCACTAAAATAGGACAAATATGTCAGATATTATTTGTGTTTGTGTGTTTGAGTGTGTGTTTGTGTGTGTGTGTATATGTGTGTTTGTGTGTGTGTATTTCAAGAAGGCAGGGCCCAGAGTCCCTCAGAGGGCCTGGGGTATCTACTTCTATCTTTCTCCTCCTCTCCCATCGTCCTTGAAGTCACTACTGACACATCATCTGTCCAAACACACGGCTACCATTTTGCATTTGTGTGTGCATGTGTTCAACAATCCATGCAGCTGTGTGTGTGTACTATATATTTATGTGTGTGTGTGTGTGTGTGTGTGTATACACTGCTCAAAAATATTAAAGGAACCCTTTTTTATCAGGGTATGGCATGAATTAAATTGCACTTCTCTGATAACAATCTGGTCAGTAGAATCTCCAGAAGATGGAGGAGATTCCAGGAGACAGGCAGTTACTCTAAGAGAGCTGGACAGGGCCGTACAAGGTCCTCAACCCATCAGCAGGACTGATATCTGCTGCTTTGTGCAAGGAGGAACAGAGTGAGCACTGCCTGAGCCCTACAGAATGACCTCCAGCAAGCCACTGGTGTGAATGTCTCTGCCCGAACAATCCGAAACAGACTTCATGAGGGCGGCCTCAGGGCGCGACGGCCCGCAGTGTGCCCTGTGCTCACTGCCCTGCACCGTGGAGCTCCATTGGCATTTGCTATAGAACACCAGAACTGGCATGTCCGCCCCTGGCGCCCTGTGTGCTTTTCACAGACGAGAGCAGGTTCACCCTGAGCACCTGTGATGGACGCGAAAGGGTGTGGAGAAGCCAAGGAGAGCTGCCTGCAACATCGTTCAGCATGACCGGTTTGGCGGTGGGTCAGCGATGGTCTGGGGAGGCATGTCCATGGAGGGACGCACAGGCCTTGACAGGCTAGAGAACGGCAGTCTGACTGCCACTAGGTATCGGGATGAAATCCTTGAAGCCATGGTCAGACCCTACGCTGGTGCAGTAGGTCCTGGGTTCCCCCTGATGCACGACAATGCCCGTCCTCACGTGGCAAGAGTATGCAGGCAGTCCCTGGCGGATGAAGGAATGGATACAATTGAATGGCCCTCACGATCACCTGACCTAAACCCCGATAGAACACCTCTGGGACATAATGTTTCGGTCCATCAGACGCCGCCAGGTTGCTTCTGATGCCCTTCGACAGATCTGGGAGGACATCCCACAAGACACCATCTGTCGTCTCATTAGGAGCACGCCGCGACGTTGTCAAGCATGCACACAAGCACGTGGGTGCCACACAAGTTATTGAGAAGCATTTTGAGTTGCAGAAATTGAATCTTGGCAAAATGGACTAGCCTGCCTCATCATTTTTTCACTTTGATTTTCGGAGTGTCTATACAATAAGGCCCCTCTAGGATGAAAACTTTTATTTCAATCAAAAGGTGTTGGCATCCTTGTGTTCCTAAGACATTGAACTGTCCATATCCGTGTAGATATCCAACATAATATTTTGTGTTTTCAGCATTCCTTTTTTGGAGCAGTATATATGTATGTATGTATGTATACTATATACAGAACTGTACGAATGTCTTTGCCACAAAATCAGCACAGCAAAAATGCTATAAGAAATGAAAAGACGAATCAAATCGTTTTTCTCAACATTGCACTTTTATACTGCCGCCAAAAATACAAAAGACATAAACATTTCAGATTGAACTCACGTGAGAACACAAGAAAAATGAAAGGCCAAGAGTTTTGCACTGCACTGTGTGTAAGTGTGTGTGTCACCAGGCTGGAAAGTTGTCACAGGGCTGCTGAATACTGCAGCTGGCCAGGGGAGTCCTGCAGCTCTGCTGGCCCTGAACCACGACTACACACCACACACACACACTTACAGGACACACCCTCACCCTCACACACACACTCACCCTCTCACACACACACACACACACACACACACAGACTCACACACACCCTCTCACACACACACACACATCTATACACGCTCACACACACTCTCACACACACTCTCACACACACATACACGCTCACACACACTCTCACACACACATACACGCTCACACACACACCTTCACACACACATACACGCTCACACACACACTCTCACACACACATACACGCTCACACACTCTCACACACACTCTCACACACGCTCATACACGCTCACACACGCTCACACACACCTTCACACACACACACTCACACTCACAGCAGCAGAGAGTAGCAGGTCAGGATGCTGTGTTGATCCAGCCTGGTCCAGCTCTGTTCTGGAGTCCCCTCTGGGAACACCTACCACTCAATACTCCTAGCTGTCCTCTAGTGTCTATACTAGCCCCTCTGACAAGCAACACCGCTGTTCCATCTGCCTCTTTCCCCACTGTTTATCCCTCTTTCTCTCTTTTTTAGTCTGTCTCCCTATTTCTCGCTCTCCGTCAGATCAATAATGAAAGTCTTTTAATTAACAAGTCTGCATCAATCCCAGTCTCACTGCTACCTGTGAATCTGCCGTCTCTATCCTGGCTCAGTTCCGTCCATAAATACTGGCTTCACAGCCGTCTCAATCTGGCTCTTACCAGCCCTCATGTCGGCCTCTCTAACCCGCATGTCAGTCTGTCTGTCTCACCTGTCTGTCTACATCTCTGACCTGTCTGTGCGTGTCCTGACCTCCGTCTGACCTGCCTGTCTGTCCACAGCTACCTGGACAGTTTAGACCGGATTGGCGCAGCAGACTACCAGCCCACAGAGCAGGACATCCTCAGGACTCGGGTCAAGACCACGGGCATCGTAGAAACACACTTCACCTTCAAGAACCTGCACTTCAGGTACACGCACACACCTGGCGGGCTTGTTGTCTGACAACTTGGCTACAGGCGAGGGATTTTGACATCATCTGGTAGCAGTTTTGGTTTTGCCATGTGATGAATGTAGTGAGTGATTTATAGAATCCACTGTTCGCGTAATAGAATAATGCCATTTTTAGTAGTCACCAGATGAATGAGAGGAGATTAGACTGAACAGGGGACCTGTAGGGAACTCTTCTCATTATCTGCTCTGTGTAATTCCTCATCTTCCTCCTTCTCTCTCTTTTTCTTTGTGAAGAAGAGGCAGGGGTTTTCACCATTGTCTTTATGAACATTAGCAGTATCAGCTCAATTCTTTTTTCAATCCACAATTCTTTGTGTCCTCTTTTTCCACGTAAACTCCTCTCCCTCTACTTCTCTCACCCCCCCCTTTTGTCTTCTCTCTTTCCTCATGTCTCTCTCCGCCTGTCTCTCCTCCTCTCACACTATCCTGCTCTCTCTGTCCTCTCTCTCCTCTCTCTCCCACTCGCTCTCCTTCTCTCACACTACTCCATCTCTCGTTCTCTCCAGTCAGATGCACGTCTTTGTCTTTCTCCATCTGTCCGTCAGCTAACGTTCAGAGATACCTGAAAAACACACATGACGAGGAAGAAGAAGATCTATGCAAATATGAGCCACTAATGAGCCGACACTGCTAAAGATGCTGCCCAAAGATTCTGTGTCTCAAAATTGCGTGCGTGTGTGTGTGGTCCAGGCTGTTTGACGTGGGAGGCCAGCGGTCAGAGAGGAAGAAGTGGATCCACTGCTTCGAGGACGTGACCGCCATCATCTTCTGCGTGGCCCTGAGTGGTTATGACCAGGTTCTGCACGAAGACGAGACCACGGTGAGTCGCACGCACGCGCCCGCACGCGCCCGCACACACGCAC
Organism: Hypomesus nipponensis; assembly: GCF_054491055.1. Lineage (NCBI taxonomy): Eukaryota > Metazoa > Chordata > Actinopteri > Osmeriformes > Osmeridae > Hypomesus > Hypomesus nipponensis. The sequence continues at coordinate 5,165,518 of NC_140374.1, read as the reverse complement.
GCCCACGCCCGCCCACACACACCTACAATTGTTCTTTTATTCAGAGGCCGATCCATCCGACTTCCGATGGCTCTCCAAGGTGTCAAAGTTCACACGTGTTCGATCGATAACCCGACCTTTCGGCCGGAGCGCGCGCAGGGACGGGAGCTCCCTCTTCCTCCGAGGCCCAGAGTTCCGATTCCTCTCAAATAATATAACATTCGAATCCATTAACGGCACTGTGCTTCCAGCGCAGGCTCATAATCCACTCGCTGTTTTGGCTAAGCAAACCCTACTGCGGGAGTTGTTTGGGACATCAGGTTGTATAGATACCGTGTACAGCTATCCCTCATGCAAAGCCGTCCCCCTGACCACTGCTTTACATAGAGAGGCAAGACGGATCCTGCTGTGGCTGGTCAGCCCAGCCGGTAAGTATTCGGACCCTGACCCAGGACCAGCGAAGTGCCCCTTTAGGTCGTCGTAGCTCAGGGGCGTGTTGGCGGCTGTATAAATAGCTGGGCCCGTGATGCCAGAGCTGAAGAGGCCCAGGCCGGATGTTCCTGCTTCCTCTGCTGGGCTGTGTCGATGGGATTTACAGCGCCGAGCGCCAGGCAGGTTGCCATAACAGCGAACACCAAAATGAGCTGTCGACATATTGATGGGTATTACGCTCCAGAACAGTTGAGCGCGGTCGCAACTGCCACACACACACACCCGCACACACGCGCGCACAGTGGAAGTTCACCTTGCTTTCTTTCCACCTGTCTGCCTCTTCCAGTGTTTCGGCTGACGCACACACACACACACACACACACCTTGGTCGCCCACTCTCACTTCTGCCAGGGCTGGGGTCTTCTTATTCCTGCTGTACAGTCTCTCCTTTCAGCGTTGGGGGCAGTGTGTGTGTGTGGGTGTGAGAGAGATGTGTGCGTGTGCTTGTCCGTGTACGTGTGGTGAACATGTGTGTTTTCTGTGGGGGGGAGATGAGTCGGGCTTGAGTTCTTCTTCGCTGGCCCCCCTCCTTCCCTCCTGGCCTCTCCTTATCCTGTCCCTTCTCATCATCGACTGTCCTCTCTAACCAACCAGAGGGGCCGGCAAAATCACCTGACAGGTATGACCACTCCCACCGAAGCGAACACTAGAGCAGAAACTGTAGTTAGAAAAAGCTCCTCTCTCTGGCTGTGGTGTGTGTGCGTGTGTATGCGTTTGCGTGTCTGTGTGTTACCTCGTCCTCCGTCTAATCACATGCTCAGCTGACACGCAACATGGGCACCTTATCTCTTCGGTTGATCGGTGGTCATTTCTGACCTCTTATTGGCCATGCCAGGGCTTCCCACAATGCTGTGCGAGCTGCCTCTCTGAACAGATCTGTTTGAGTTGCAGTCCTGTGTCGGCTGAATGCAAGTTCTCTGTGAGGCGGCGTTAACCAAAGGTGAATGTCATTACGGCCGTGTTGATTGGATGTTGCGCTTTCTCTCTCTCTCAAAGAGAACAAAGCCACAGTCTCTCACAGCAGAGAAGGAACTGCAGTCAGTGTGAAAAACAACCAGAGAGGATTAGCAACATCGTGAAGTCGCACGCAAGACTTGTTACTCAGCATGAATGCCCCCTGTGTCACAGCTGTAAACTGGCGAACCCCGAACTGCGTCTTCACTGTCGAACTGGGCTTCCTCTGCTCGTCTCCTGATGCCCCGGGCTACTCATCTCCCTCCCTCTATCTTGTTCGGAAGACGAGGAGAGAAAAGCCACTTTAGAACATTGACATGCACACGCACGACTCTTCTAGGTGCTGCTCATAGAACATCGCCTCTGTTACCCATGAAAGTACTTTTAACCATTCATTAAACCTGTCCCTTTAACCTCATTAGACCTGAGGGTATCTAACGATCATCAAACAGGGACCTGAGGGTATCTAACGATCATCAAACAGGGACATGAGGGTATCTAACGTCATTAAAGATAGACCTGAGGGTATCTAATGATCATCAAACAGGGACCTGAGGGTATCTAACGATCATCAAACAGGGACATGAGGGTATCTAACGGTCATTCTAGACCTGAGGATATCTAACGTCATTAAAGATAGACCTGAGGATATCTAACGGTCATTAAAGATAGACCTGAGGGTATCTAACGGTCATTCTAGACCTGAGGGTATCTAACGGTCATTCTAGACCTGAGGGTATCTAACGGTCATTCTAGACCTGAGGGTATCTAACGGTCATTAAAGATAGACCTGAGGGTATCTAACGGTCATTCTAGACCTGAGGGTATCTAACGGTCATTCTAGACCTGAGGGTATCTAACGGTCATTAAAGATAGACCTGAGGGTATCTAACGGTCATTAAAGATAGACCTGAGGGTATCTAACTGTCATTAAAGAGACCTGAGGATATCTAACGGTCATTAAAGATAGACCTGAGGGTATCTAACTGTCATTAAAGAGACCTGAGGATATCTAACGGTCATTAAAGATAGACCTGAGGGTATCTAACGGTCATTCTAGACCTGAGGGTATCTAACGGTCATTAAAGATAGACCTGAGGGTATCTAACGGTCATTAAAGATAGACCTGAGGGTATCTAACGGTCATTCTAGACCTGAGGGTATCTAATGGTCATTAAAGATAGACCTGAGGGTATCTAACGGTCATTCTAGACCTGAGGGTATCTAATGGTCATTAAAGATAGACCTGAGGGTATCTAACGATCTAACTGCACAGACTGAGGGACAATCTCTAGCCATTCCAGCCATACACTGCAAAAACTGTATATGCGAGTGATAATCTTGTTTTTAGATTAGAAATATTGTTGGACTTAAGTAAACAACACATTCTTTTCAGAAATCTTACCAAGTGACATTTCCTTATTGCACTGCCAGCCCAATGTCCTTGTTTTACTAAGCGTGAGCAAGCTCAAAACTCTTTTTTTTTTTGCACTTCGATTTGAGAGGGTGTTTTTGCAGTGTCGTGGTCAAGCTTGTAGTCTTGCCCTCACCATTCCCTCCTGGGGGAAGACACTTCCAGCCAGCCGTCTAGCCCTCACCATCCCTCCAGACGGAATCACAAGCAGCTTTGTGTTCTCTTCAGTCTTCCTCTTTTCACTTCCTCTTTTGTGATTATCACACCGTATGTGCAGTAAAGTGTGTGTGTGTGTGTGCCGTTCAGTGTGCAGGGCTGCGTGTGCGCGCCTGACAGTTTGTGTGTGTGTTTGTGACAGTGCGTTTGTGTGTGTGACAGTGTGTGCGTGACAGTGTGTGTGTGACAGTGCGTGTCGGACAGTGCGTGTCCGAGACCGTGGAGTGACGTGTTATCCTATGTACCTGCAGAACCGCATGCATGAGTCTATGAAGCTGTTTGACAGCATCTGCAACAACAAGTGGTTCAACAAGACGTCGATCATTCTGTTCCTCAACAAGAAGGACATATTCCAGGAGAAGATCAAAAAGTCTCCTCTCTCCATCTGCTTCCCTGAGTACTCAGGTAGACCATCACTGAGGATTGGAGTAAGAATAGGACCCAGCCAATACACAGAATGTTATGCAATAGAAATACAGCCTTCTATATTCCAGCGTAGAACAGAGTAGAAGTAGATTTATAATGTAACGTAATAGAGCATGAATCGAAGCTGAAAACAATAGAAGGATGGAGAGAGGGATGAACAGAAACGGAAGGACGGATGGATTGCGGGGGAGGAGGGGATGAATGGGCTTAGACGGGGATCGTTACTCGTTCCTGGACGGAGGAGAGGAGACTGTTGTTTCTCCCGTCTTTCCCTCTCTGTTTGTGCATCCCTCCATTCCTGGCCTTTCTCCTGGTTAGCTGGACTGCATTAGAGAGTGGGAGGAAGAGAGGGAGAGATTGATGGAGGGAGGTGGAGAGAGAAGGGGGGGAGAGACTGTGTGTGTGTGTGAGAGAGAGAGAGAGAGAGAGAGAGAGAGAGAGAGAGAGAGAGAGAGAGAGAGAGAGAGGGGGAGAGGGAGAGGGGGGAGGGGGAGAGGGAGAGGGAGAGGGGGAGGGAGGGAGGGAGAGAGGGAGGGAGAGAGAGAGGGAGGGAGAGAGGGAGGGAGGGAGGGAGAGAAAAAGTGAGAGAGAGGGAGGGAGAGAAAAAGTGAGAGAAAAAGGGGGAGAGAAAAAAAAAGAGAGAGAGAGGATGGGGGAGAAATACTAGTCTAATGGCATCACTAAAACCTGGTTTTAAACCACCTCTGCTGCACTGCAGGAGAAGGTCAAACTGTTTCCTCTCCAACTTTTCGGGACTAATATCGTATTTATGTTCTGTCGTCCTTCCTGTTTCCTGTCTCTTTCTGCCAATCCCCCCAGGTCCCGACACCTTCATGGAGGCGGCGGCCTACATTAAGTCTCAGTACGAGCATAAGAACCAGTCCCTCGACAAGGAGGTGTACACCCACGAGACCTGCGCCACTGACACCAACAACATACAGTTTGTGTTTGACGCCGTCACGGATGTGATCATCGCTAACAACTTGAGGGGCTGCGGCCTCTACTGACCACCCCCACAGTGCCATAAGCCCCGCCCGGTGTCGACAAGCCCAGTCACCGTCTATGAAAGTCTCCCTGTCCTAAGTAGACCCCTTATACTCCAGGGTACCCCCCCCCCCCTCTCTCTCTCTCTCTTCGATCCTCTAGTCCTGCACGCTAGCAAACCAAAGAAACACTTGTACTTGTTTATTATTATTCATTGTCAACCAGCCCCTCTCCTTGGAGTTTCCATTGATCTCTGAGCTGTAGTGTCCATGCCGTGGACAGAACACTGGCTCTCAGACACTAAGGTGTTTTGGGGTGAGTCCATGTAGTCTTCAGATGTTACGTTTCCTGTGCGCGTCCCCTCCTGCAGGCCTGTTGAGTTACAGGAGAGGGTTTTTTTGTAGAAAGTTTTGTGACCCTGCTGGTTGATCGATCGCTGCGTTTGAGAACGGAGAAACGTAGCCTGCTGTGTAAATAATGTGAATCTGTGGATTACCTTTGGTCCGTTCTATTGACGTTTTTTTCTGCTTTTAAGTGCAAGTGCTTAGCCGTGTGATAGCGTGCCTAGCTTAGCTTGCTGCTGTTGCTCCAAGTCTGCTGGTCAGAAGTGGGATGATTGGTTCAGACTCGTTCTCTGGTGAGGTGGAAGTCGTACCTGAGACTGCGATGTCCCCATGTTACACCGGCAGGTTGTTTCGTCAACTCAGCTCATTCCCAGCTAATCTGTAATTATCAGAGGGCAGGCGGGGTGTATCACATACTGAAAAGTATGTGTGTGTTTGTGTGTGTGTGTGTGTGTGTGTGGTGACCTGGTGCGGAGTCATTATCCAGAAGTCAGCTGTTTCATGCTGGCTGGCACAGGCCCTCAGGGAGAACAGCAAATGTCACAACACCCTGTCTGCCCAAGCCAAATACTGTTCCAGAGAGAAGATAGGAAATCCATGTCCCTCCGCTAAATAATACTCCTCTCCTTCAGGCCAGCCACGGCCTCACAGGTTGTCATGGAGACAGATGCTCTGACTCATACTGCCCTCTGATTGGTCTGCTTTACGGGGTCACGCCCAGACAGGGTCCAGGTGCATCTGTGTGTATGTTTGTTTGATGTGTGTTTTGATGTGTGTGTGTGTGTGTTTGAGAGGGAGGGGAGGTGGAGTTACTCACAGCCCCTGTGTGCCATAGTGGAGACATTCTCTCCCATTCCAGAGGCCAAACTAAAATGGAGGCCAGCAGCAAGGTACAGTCTTTGTAATGTAACTGCCGTCTCAAGCACTGCTGGTCCCTTTAGAGCAGAGTTATGGACAGGGAATAGCCTGTGTGAGGGTTACAAAGGGCTGTGTGTTTGTGTGTGTTTGTGTCTCTGGCCTTAAACCTGTCTGACAGACAGACAATAAAAACGCTGGTTGATAGGCAATAACAGGAGCAGGCGTCGAGGACACCGGTTGATGACGTTTACTACCCAGGCAGTCAGACTGAGGTGATTGAGGCCGAAGCCAAGGTAAAAGGATTGACGTGTGTCTGGTGTAGAACTACTGAGGCGCTAGTGGGTGTGCGAGGGAGAGAGATGACAACAGCTGCAAGCGACTTCAACCTGACACACAGATGTGTGAGAAGGAGGAGGAGGAGGACGTTGTTCTCTCGCCTCCCTGGGCAGCCGAGAACCTCGCCTTCAGAACATATACTGCAGACATGAAGGATGTAACAGTAGCATCTAGAACTGGGGAATCCAGACAGGGCTTTACTGCGGTAGACAGGTCTAGGGCAGGTGTATTCTAGAATTCTGCGAACGTGAGTGTTCTAGAGTGAGTGGTGCGAACGTGCGTTCTAGGGTGCTGCGAACGTGTGTGTTCCAGAATGCTGCAAACGTGTGTTCTAGAGTGTTGTGTGTTCTAGAATGCTCCTCAGACTCAAGCCTAACCTGTAGGTCAGAGAACCTCATTAGCGAAGCTCCCATGATGCACAGCTTTTTTGCTCGTTTTAAAAGGCTGTGTCTTGGTCTGCTTCAAATGTACATAACCTCTTAGAGAAACCAACCTGTCTGCCACTAATCCTACCTTAGCTAAAAGATAAGATTATCAAAACGTCAGGAATCCCCAGGCGGGGAAATATGGGTTTTTCAGCAGCAGAAAGACAAGCAAAACATAAAAAGAATGCAGTAATGAAAACATTATAAATAATGGTAATGATATAAATATAAATGGTATAAATACAATGGACAAATAATAAACTATATAAACAATGAATGTTGTTAGTCACCAGCTCAACCTACCAAAGACACCAACACATTATCCCCTGCAACTCAACCTTTCCCAGAACCTACAAAAATAACATACACTCACCTTGCCCTCCAACCCTACCGTAACCCCTTGGCCACTCTCCAGCTGTCCATGTCTTGGTTGGAGAAGCTGTATGATATTTCACTTCTGTAATGAATTCTATTTTGCTCCTTTACTCCTCTCCCCTCCTCCTCTTTCCTCCTCTCTACTCTCCTCTTCTCTCCTCTCTTTCCCCCCCTCCTCTCTCCCCTCCCCTCTTCTCTCCCCTGCTCTCCTCTCTTCTATCATGTTTTCCTTCCCTTGCACTCTTCAACGGTGTTGTTATTTATTGAAAGGTGTATTTTTATGAAGAACATCCTAATAAAGCACCACATGAAAACACGCATTGGATTCTTTCTACTGGATTCTGGAGTTTTTACTCTTTCTTTTTTCTTCCTCTGTCCATTTGACTCTTGTGATGTCGGCTGGGACTGAGACAAACCCTCACACACCGCCACCGTCTCTCACACACACGTCACACCGGACTAAGAATATCATGCTCTTATTTACACAGCAGCCCAGATAACAGGCACCCCGCCATCTCTCCTTGCCAACGCACACCGCCTCACACTGCTCCGATTGGTGGTTTACAAGTCACGTGGTTGATCTTCTCTCCTGTTCTGTCCTATTAGGGTGCTTCATGGGGCTCCTCCTTCCTGTCCAGGCTGACTGGGACTCTGCTACTTCTGCCAGGGTTATACTGCTTTGACTCTAACCTGTCCTCTTCTCTCTCTCTCCCTCCATTCTCTTGCTGTCCTCCCTGTCCTCCTTCTTCTCCTCTTTCCCCTCCTCTTCCTCATCTTCCCCTCTGCAGAATCGCATGCACGAGTCTCTAATGCTGTTTGATTCCATCTGTAACAACAAGTTCTTCATTGACACCTCCATCATCCTCTTCCTCAACAAGAAGGACTTGTTTGCTGAGAAGATCAAGAAGTCTGCTTTGAGTATCTGTTTCCCCGAATACACAGGTAAGACGCCCAGCCCAGTTCACACCACAGCACTCCATTACAGATGCCAGACCCCACCAACAACCTGCTTAAGGAACCGAAGGGAGAGAGTCAGTCAGGCAGACAGAGAGCGTGCAAACAGGGGGAGACAGATGGACAGAGTTAACGACAGGCAGACATAGAGAGAGGGAGATAAACAGAGAGACGGGTGGAGAGGCAGAGATTGAGAGACGGGTGGACAAACAGACAGAGAGACAGAAAGACAGGCAAAGACAGAGGAAGAGGCAGAGAGGGGAGTTCAGCGCGTGTCTCTTCTCCTGGGTTCTGGACTGAGGTGTTCAGCCGCAGCTTGGCCAGCAGAGGCAGCTAGCTTCATCAGCCAGGGGGAGGATGAGCTGTCTCCCTTGTTGCACACCACACACACAACACACATACCGTACATCACAAACACACACACCACATAGTCACCACACACCACATGCTGCATACTACACATTTACATTACATGTTCATGTCATTTAGCAAACGCTCTTTGGACATTCCCCCAAGGACTCAGCGTCATTTTTTGGCACAGCCAGGAATCGAACCGGCAACCTTCGGATTAGTAGCCCGACTCCCTGACACACACACCACACACACATACTTCACACACACACACACACATAACCACACACACATACTACACACTCACATACCACACACACATACTACACACACACCACATACACCACACACACATACTACACACTCACATACCACACACACATACTTCACACACACACACACACCACACACACATACTACACACTCACATACCACACACACATACTACACACTCACATACCACACACACATACTACACACACACCACATACACCACACACACCAAACCATAAGGGACAGAAGGACACAGCAGAAAGAAACGGTTATGATTACACTGACACAAGTCGCACAATAATCGTCTGCTCCCTCGCCTGCCCCCTCCCTCCCTCCCTCGCCTGCCCCCCTCCCTCCCCCCAGGTCCTAACACTTACGAGGACGCTGCTGCCTACATCCAAGCACAGTTTGAGAGCAAGAACCGCTCGCCCAACAAGGAGATCTACTGTCACCTGACGTGCGCCACCGACACAGGGAACATCCAGGTGGTGTTTGACGCCGTCACTGACATCATCATCGCCAACAACCTGAGGGGGTGTGGCTTGTACTGAGCGCGATCAGTCCCACCCCTGCCCCCCTCTCTCTCGCAACCCCCCCCCCCCTCTTCTGGAAATGATCCTAATTGAAATGCAACTTGGTAAATATTAATAATGATAATTTTAAAATAGGCATACGTATATATAAATAAATATATATATATAATGTTTTTAGTTTGTCTTCAAAGAGCTGCCGACAGAACTGATTTGCTAAAGAAGCCCGGCCTTTATCAAGGTTCTAGATCAAACCCTTTCCAACTGTGTCTTTCTGTTTATAACAAAACAACCCTCACTCGTTTTACAAATGTGTTTTTTCTTTTTTCTTTTTTTTCTTTCATGTTTTATTGTTTGATCATGTTTATATTTATGACATGTGTATCTGCCTATACTGGGCAAAGCTGTGCACAAAAGCCTGGCCAGGCCAGAGCAGACAAGACCTGTCTAGACCATGTCAGGCCAGACTAGACTAGACCAGGCCAGGCCAGATGAAATCACAACGGCCAGGCCAGCCTGCCTGTATGTAACAATGCTGTACTGATGTAGAAACACATCTAGTTTTAACACGGTCTCATCTCAGTCAGACCAGCTAGCACACACTGGCACGCTATCGTCAGTCCAGTCTCTCATCCACCCTCATCCTCGTCCCCTGAGAATGGGGACCCTCATCCCTCCATTTGTTTAGTTCAGCTGTTCGACCTCAAGAAGATCGGAGGCATCCTTTCACTCAAAACACCCTACTTCCTGTTTCTCTTAACAGCCTTGCCATTGGCTGCGTGCACAGTGGGCCACGTCAAGTGAGCCAAGCCTCTGAACCTCTGAATCAGGTTGTGTGATAAATGTCATATCAGTGCCAAGTCCAGATGCCTGGCAGGTTAGGGCCTAGATCTAGAATCAACCTAACCACTAACACATTCACGTAAAGATCCTCGCGTTTGTTTTATTTGTATTAATCTTTGATTAATTTATTCATGTATTTATTGATTGTCCATCCCACACACACCACTGCACTCACACCACACACTTCTCACATTTCACCCCCCCCCCCCCCCATCCCTCTCTTCCTCCATCTCCGTCCATCCCCATGTACCCCTCCATTGTGTCCTTTTCAGGGGTCAGGGGTCAAGCTAGAGGTTAAACCTCACCCCTGCTCATCCCCATCCTCACCCGGCCTGCCCTCCTCCCCCCGCTTCACAAGAACAGCATGAGATATTCAGCCTTTGTATATAGAGACAGTTAAACACTTCACATAGACACTGTTGACAAAAATGTAACAAAATAGAAACAAAAATAGAAAAATAGAAAAAGCCGGCCATAGAAGAGAATGTCTCCACCTAGTGTAGCGTGGTGACGGTGGGGATTGAAGGGGGGTGGGGGGTCAAATCAGCCAATCCCTGCTGGTGAAGTGGTCCTGCTGGGTTAGAGGTCACCAAACCTGTGTCAGGGTCGGGTTCTGTAGACGCGCAGGTTCTAGAATCTATAAAGAAATGGGAGTGTGACTAGTAAAAAAAAAAAAAAAAAAAAAGTGACTATAAAAAAGTGACATTAATAAATGACAATGATAAGAATTACAATGCCGATGATGATGATGATGAGGATTGTGTAATATTATTAAAGTATATTTCTCGTGCTTTGTAGCTATACAGAACATTTGTTTCTCTCCCCTTTTTTAAAAAAGAGACGTTTTGCAAGGGTTTCCATGGTGCAGTGGGAACTGTTCTTACTGACTAACCCATGATCTAGATGTTCTATGAGTAGCCATGTTCTTTTTGCCTGTTCTCCCTGCATTCCTGTGTCCTTAGCCTGACTTATAATGACATCATTATATGATATCTATTTTTATTATTTTGGAAGAACCACTTTGTTGCCCATCCTGCCTCTGTAGGAGGTACAGGGGCAGGGCCTCACACTGTACAGAGTCCTTCACCACTCTCTCTCTCCTTTCTCTCCTCTCTCTTTCTCTCTCTGTCTCTTTTTCTCTCTCTCCTTTCTCTCCTCTCTTTCTCTTAGTTTGCACACCTTCCAGGTCTGCATTGAAAAGCACAGCTCTCTCACTCCCCACACGTAGATTTGGAACAATGTTACTCTCCTCCTCTATCGATCTGCCTTCGCTCACTTTTCTACCTTTGGAAAAAAAGTGACGCTGCGTGTTATGACGAGATGACGCGCAGCTTTGACATTCTTCTCACCTACATGTTCTCTCCTTCGCTCTCTCTCCCCCCCCCTCTCAATCTCTCCCTCCCTCTCCCGGGGTTTCACGTTTCTTTCTGTTCTCCTCTCATAGTGAATGCTTTTCTGTGCTGCTTTCTGCTCCCTCCTCTTTAGTGAATGGTTGTTATCTCATGTGGGATGTTCGTGCTGGAAATACCAATCGAATGTAGTGTTTACATTAAAAGCCACAGTTTTCATGACTTCATCTGGATTCTGCGTGTCTCTCGTTCTTGCAGAGCTGAACTTGGACTCAGATCAGACTCCAGAGACTTTCAGATGCTTTTTTATTTGACCCGGTAAAAAGCCCCTGTTCCCTGTCCTGGCTCGCTGGTGTTGGTGCTGCCCACGTGGGCAGAGCAGCCTTCCCTCCAACCCCAGAGTGTGGACAACACGAGACACCGGGACAACCCACAGCACCATCCTAAAAGCCAACCCAACATGAGCACCAGCCATGCCATGCCATGCCCAAGACGGGCAACAGCCAGACATGCCAGCCATGACATTTACATTGACAGACTGAGAGGGACCGAGTTGTGGGAGTCGACAAGGAGATGAGGAAATCAGAAGAGATGGGATGAGAGAGAGAGAGAGAGAGAGAGAGACAGACAGACAGACAGACAGACAGACAGAGCAGTGAGCACCCTGTCTTAATCCATGAGAAGACGATGGAACCATTAGTTCCGTTCGGAAGCATACAGTTGTCCCAGCTGTGGAGCTCAGGCTCTGATTGGACAGCTGCTGAAACTGCAGAGTCAAGACATTTCAGAGGAAGGGAGGGGAGAGAGAGGGGGGGGGGGGTGATGGGAGGAGCGAGATGGACAGGATGGAAACCTTACACAGAGTTATTGAGAAGCTGATTGGTCGACCGAGAGTTGGATTAGACTGACAATTGGCAGCTGAGTTTCAAACCGACTCACAATTGCAGTCGGAAATCCATATCATGACCAGAGGGCCACAAGGCAAGAGGACAAACTGATTAGAAAACCATGAAGTCAATGATTTCAAACCCAGCTTTCCAGTCTGTAGTGTCGAGTGTGGTCAGTTCTCTGAATGGTGGGTTTATAGGACAGCTATCAGTCTTCCTGTCTCTCACTCTCTCAGAGAACAGTCACACACAGGAGGAGAACCTGCCTCCATCAATAGACAGCTTCACCGATAGTCCGCTCGCCATCTCCCCATCCCCTCAGAGACTTAAGGAGTCCCTAAGGAGAGGGAGTGAGAGAGGGGGGTGGATAGAGGTGGGTAGTGAGGTGGGGAGGGAGGGCAGGGGGGATGGAAGGATGAAGATGAAGGCAGGTGGATTGGCTCCCAAGTACAAGTGGACACTTCACAAGGGGAGGATCCCAGCACCGGTAGGTCGAATGACCCAGTGATGGATCAACAGCACCACCTGCTGGCGGAGGAAAGAACAGCACCATCTCTTCGTCACATTGTTGTGTGATTGAAGCCTAACAGCTCCTGTCTGGTGTTGGGTCTGTGTTAGACTGAACCATCAGATCACACAGCGCAAACCCCAAAACATTCCCTGAAAAGCGTGCACACAAACAAACAACACACATACAAAGAGGGCACACACACAACCATCACACACCAACAAGATATTTATAGCACTCCAGCACGGCCTGTCTGTTGCTAGGAGACCGACGAGTAGAATTCTAAGGCAAGTGCATGTGCCCCATTCTAGCAGATGAGTGCGTTCCAAATAGTCTCCACAACCAGTGTGTGTTAGTGTGTGTTTGTGTCTTCTAACTCATAAATGTCTCGGGGCGGTGTACAGCCTGAGCGCACTTGGATGGCTGTATGGTCTGTGTGAGTGTGTGGTCATTTATCTGCCTTGTGTTTCCCCCAATCTCTCTAGTGCCTCGTTCTCTCAAGCATGTGGTTGCATAGGCCTAAGACAAAACATGCACAAATACACTCCACTGGTACACACACAGGCGCAGAATTCTTGTACAAATACAATTTAGGTAGGCTATTTGTGCATACACACACGTGCATTGTCCTAAGGCCAGCGACAGACTACAGGAAGTGCTGAGCATGATGTTGGCTCCAGGAAGGTCGGGGCCCGGGAGGGTGTGGTCGCTATGGTAACGGTAGGTGAATCTTAAGAATCTTGAGTTTACTACTTCCTCTGTGGTTTCATCACGGAGGAGACGGGTGTAAGCTGCTCTCACGGTTTCAAGAGAAAGGGATGCGTTGAAATGTCATATCCTGTTCCGGCTAAACTACGAAAAAACATCCAACATTGCGCCTAAAATAATTAGGGTTAAGTTCAGTAATTTGACTTTGTTTCAGACACAGCTTTGTGATTCCAAACCACTTTCACAAGAAAGAGTGCCGGCGATAAATTACTGAGATGAATGTGGGGTGGAGAAAAAGATTATCTGCATGAACGTGTCCATCCGCCAGAGGGAACTAAATTACGGCAGGCTGAATTGAGTGTAAACGTCTGTGTGCCTTTGACCGTGCGAGTTTGTAAGTGTGCCAATACGTGTGTCAGTTTATTGTGTTATTTTTTGCTCTCACGCGGAGGATCCCGACAGACAGGCAGACTGCCACCGTCCCATCGTGTCCCGCCGTGTCCCGCCGTCTGACCTCGTCCCGAGACACACCTTAATGTAGACCAGGGGCTCTCCTAGTGGCACCGTTCCAGCTGCAGTTAACGGCGAGTACTCCCGTTCGGTTTTTGTGCTGTGCGTGAGAGGCGAGGAAGCCAGATAGCCAAGGAGATTCGGTAACATCATTTATCACGGTCGGCGCTTGTGCCGCGTGATTCCCCGCCTCTGACGTGGGTGCTATGCTCGGTTTGATCACTTCTGATGCCCACTCTAAATTCAGACACACACGCATACACACACATAGGCTTATACCTACACACAACACATCATTCATCCAGTGTGCCAGCTATAGAAAGTTAGTAGGCCATTGATCCTTCATACACAATAGTTAAGTCAAATTTCACATTTGACATATGAATTTCACATTTCATGAGTAACTAAATAAAGTTGTGAATACTTTTTTTTCAAGTGTAATGTTTTCGTCCTCACCTGACCTGCGCTGTAGAACAGCGTATTGGTCCATGGACCAAGCCTGCTCTACTTGCAAACCAGCCGCTTGTAGTGCCACACCAGCGTCCCAGATGTGGATCACTCACGCCTGAATAATTCATCTGATTGCACGCCTGTCAGAGGCGTCCTTTCAACCCAGCAGGCGTCTTTTTCGTACACCGAGAAAAGTGAATGAGACCTTATTTTCCCGTTGTGCTTCAGAGGTGCACGGTAGCACTGTTGGGTGTGTTTACAGCAGGTCGCTCTTAGAGGATCCTGCAGAGGCGGCAAGAAGTGTTCAGACACGCAGGGCAGAGACAGGCTGCTTTGAGAGTTGCCAATCCCCAGACTCCCGAAACCATCTCAATCATTAAGCAGATGTCATCTGATCATCATAGATAACAGAAGAAAGACACACAAACACGTATATAATTCTCACACACACAGACATACATAGGCTACATCTACACGCGGAAATGTCTCAAGTCAGCTGTCATGGTTGTCTTCGGTTGATTCTCTTTAATATTTCATACCAGTCAACAATCAGTGTGTTGAAGAGTTGGGAGACTTGTGACAGTAAACATGGTCTAGAGCAGAGGAGAAACGTCTAGAGAAACAGCAGTGACCTGGAAAGTAGGTTTCATTAGACTTGAAAACAGACAATTGGTCTCCCCCCCCACACACACACACATACTTTATTCAATTAAACACAGCCGTATCCTCAGTTCAATTTTACAATGCTGTCTCGTCCACATTTGAAAACAAACCTATGCTTTGGCAGTGACAGAGGTCCCTGGCGTCATCAGAGAAGAGTGACCTCTAGACCTTAGAGACCTTAGGATCCACGTCTCCTGCACGCGTACCAAAACCTTTAAAGCAAGAGTATCGTAACAAGAAGGATGTTTGAAAACACACTCTCAACAGACATACACATGCATGAAGACATATAAACAGTCTCCATCTAAGCACTCCGACTCATACGGATCACACGCTCACGCATACCCACGAACAGACATGCTTAGAGCGCACACACCTGGCCTATTCTCGGAGTCATCTGTCAGAACAGATCATGCCCAGTGACCACAGAATATCTTATTAATTAATGTGTGTTAGGTGGTGGTAATATGAAGGCTCCGTTCGTCTTCTCTTTCTCTGCAGTAATATCTCTCTCAATCTCCATCCTCCCACATCCTTGTGTTATGTTTTGAACTATATGTTACCTGTGTGTATAAATGCATGTGCATGCGTCTTATCTAGAGATTAAAAATACTTCAAAAGGTCCTGTGGTAGATTATCAAACCAAGTAAATTGTTTTATTTACTAAGAGAAACGCCCCAGTGTGTGATTAGTGGGTGGAATTATGTATTTCTGCATCTCAGGCGTGTTATTATATGCCTACAAGCCATTGCATTACCCACGCTCATACCGCGGGTACGTAGAAGTGCCAATACTCTCCACAAGGAACAATTGGGAGTTTGGGTCATGGAATAGGGTGGAAGTGTGCATGTGGATGTGTGTCTCTCTGTTTCACTGTATGCCCCACTATCCATAAGTCTATTAAAGCTATGTCAAGTTGAGACGCCTGCGCACTTGGGCCCTATAGTGAGTAGAATTGTGAATGGGGGGGGAGTATTTGTGGTGTACAGTCAGGAGTCGGACTCGCGGGAGCCAGGAAGTAGTCTCAGACATGCAGCGCAACGGATAAAGTCGAGAGAGCGCCCGTCTGTTGTCAGTGGACGCTGATCACACGCTTCGGGGTGAGAGCGAATTATAGCCAATTGCGAAATTGAGTTTAGCCCAGTGTAGTGGCAGAAAGTAACCGCCTTGTAGTTGAGAGATCACGACCCGACTTTTTGACAATAAGGTACATATCGCATAAAGACTTTGGGACACACACTTCTGAAAATACGCGGAAGGAGTTGAAAACGGGACTACTGTCTAACAGCAAAAGCTTCTCTCGCTTAGAAACATTTAAAGTCAAGGAAAAATAGCTCAGACATCCTTCAAGATGCCTCGGGTCGTCCCGGATCAGCGGAGCAAGTTTGAAAACGAAGAGTTCTTCAGGAAACTCAGTCGCGAGTGCGAGGTAAATTATTTTAGGTTTCGATGAATAAACTGGTGGCGGAAACAAAGTAACTCATAAAGCAGAAATGAACGTCGAGTCAGGAAAGCGTCTCCGTTCTAAAGATACAGGCCAAAATGTCTATTTAAAATTAGGTTAGGCTACTAATATTAAATTCATAATCTGTGGTATGGAACATCATGTGTTCCGAGTTATTCATAAATCTCACGTTTACATTTTACAAATTGTTCTTAATCTTGATGTGAAGGTTTTAGACTGGTCCATCATATGAGACGATGGGTCTCCTTGTGTAAAACTATGTTGATTTAAGATGTTTCATCATTCCATTCTTTATGGAAATAAAATATTGCACCTCATGGTTCTAAGGTTTCATTGTTTCCCAGTCTTTAACCTCTCAATCAAATCAATAGCGCGGGATTCGCATTAGGGGGTCGAATTTATTTCCCAATATCATCGGACATAAAGCCCAGTAGGCTATTCATGATTCATATTGTTGTTTCTTTCTCAAACAGTTTTTCCCTAACGCCTTGATTCCTCTGTACTTTTCAGATCAAATATACCGGGTTCCGAGACCGACCTCACGAGGAGAGACAGGCCCGGTTCCAGAACGCTTGCAGAGACGGACGCTCAGAGATAGTGAGTTCTATATTTCGCATTATACATATTATTTTAAATTACATTGTCAGCTATTGTCCATGACCCTGGGATGTCAGACACAAACATCCAACGTGCTTTCTATAATTATAGTCTAGACAGTCATTGCCTGTCAGCCAAAATTAAAAATGTTTTTCTTCCTTTCGAAACAAAAGTTATTGTTAAAGTGGTTAGAGAGAAGACTGAGTGCATTCTAGGTCACAGTTCATGCTTTGCGCCTACAGGTAGGCCTTTCAAGTACCGAGAAAAAAATCTCAGCTGCAGTCCAAAAGCTTGTGAAAATGGGCACAGTCATAACGCTTCCCGTGGCTACGGGCATGCTCGTGCTTCCACCTTTTTACACATTTGTGTTCACCCACGTGCCGTCGTACGGATGGATTATGAATGTGACACATTTTTTAATCTGCGGACTTCAGTGACTGTAGCTCAGTAGAGGCCCAACAGGTCCGAACTATTTTCTGCAGATTTTAAGAAAGTTGTATAATGCAAATTTCACCTTAGTAAGTTGTAGATTTTATAGACCTATAGTTGCAGACAAATTATATACATAAGGTCTAGCATAGTATGCATTAAGGCTGTTGGTAGAGACATTGCATCTGACATACCATGATTTATGAGGTGCTGTACTGTACTTTAAAGCTCTTAAAAATGTATAGTCACACTGTGGCCACTGATGAAGTTGCTGGTTTAAAACATTTCAGTGTCAGTTGGGAATTTATGTTTCTTTTGTCGGTTCATATTCAGTGTGTGTGTGTGTATGTGTGCTGCTTTATCAATTTATTTCAAAGGAAACACGGTCAACACATACAGTACCAGTCAAAAGAAACTTTTGACTGGTACTGTATGTCTTTAATTTATACAAAAATAAAAAACTATTGAACATCCAATACAGTATCAGGCCTCTCCGATCTTTAGTAAATATGCTGTGATCCAACAGGAGCTTGCCCTCTCTATCTCTCTCTCTCTCTCTCTCTCTCTCTCTCTCTCTCTCTCTCTCTCTCTCTCTCTCTCTCTCTCTCTCTCTCTCTCTCTCTCTCTCTCTCTCTCTCTCTCCAGGGTTCCTCAGTTGTATATAGACGCAACCAGGTTTGCCTGAGTTCCCCTGTTCGTAGCTCAGTTGTTTAAGATGTTTGTCAGGCAGTAAATTCCACAGCATCGCTGCCAGAAGAGTGGATTCAAAAGACCAGGATGGAGAGAGAGACAAAGTCTGATTCAATAAGTTGTTTGATAAATGAAGCCTTATTCATCCTAAATCATCTAGACTGGTTGTCATTAGAGTAGGCTCTCCCTCTAACTAGTATTGATTTTTCAGATTTTACCCATTTCTGCAGCCCCCCCTCTCTTTCTGTCTCTTTCTCTCCCCCCCCCCCCCTCTCTCTCTCTCTCTCTCTCTCCCCCTCTCTCTCTCTCTCTCTCTCTCTCTCTCCCCCTCTCTCTCTCTCTCTCTCTCTCCCCCCCCCTCTCTCTCTCTCTCTCTCTCTCTCTCTCTCTCTCTCTCTCTCTCTCTCTCTCTCTCTCTCTCTCTCTCTCTCTCTCTCTCTCTCTGTCTCCCCCTCTTTCTCTCTTTCCCTCTCTTTATATCTCTCTGTGTCACTCTGTCTCCCTCCAAAGTAAACTCTCTGTCGCCCTGCAGTCGGCTAGCAGAGAACGCTGGTCAAAAGAGAATCAGATGTGTGTAACTCAATACCTCTATCTGAGAAAACGATGACAGTGGTGTTTCTCTCCATTTTGGCAGCAGGGCAGTGCTAGACTAGACTAGACTCAAGGCAAGGCACTGGGCTAGGCATCGTGAACGTCATGTAGCCTACCAGCAGATGACCTCTGTGTTGTGTCGGTAAAACTGTCAAACTGCCGTCAATCTGACGCATCGCCGCACACGTTTGTGAGCGTCCAACCTCCAGATCCAGCCTGGTCTCCACGCTCCTGCCCCCTCTGATGGTGGGCAGAGATGACATGCTGCATAATTGATACCTTCCCCCAGCCCCGGCAGCTCTCTGATGCACTTTGTATTGATTGTCTCTCCTCTAAAAGGCCTTTGTGGCGACGGGCACCAACCTCTCCCTGCAGTTCTTCCCTGCCAGCCTCCACGGAGACCAGCGGCAGGCGCCCACGCGAGAGTACGTCGACTTTGAGAGAGAGACGGGAAAGGTAAGAGGGGAGAAACCGCCCCAAAACCCCCCGCCATCTCCCCACGTCTTCCCACGACTCCCCCTCTTCCATCCATCCGTCCCCTCCTCACCCTCCCTTCTCCATTTCTCCTTTTTCCTCTCTTGGCTCCCGAACCATTTTTGGATGGGTAATTCAATACACACTTACAGACCTCGGCGCACTTCTCCCAGCTCTGCCCCTGACTCCTGACGGCACAGATACGTACTGCTCCATGGGGGCTGGATGTGGCAAACACAGCGACGCGCTCCTCAAACTCCCTAGCCTGATTCCCCTCAGCCTCCCTCCACAGCTCTCCAAGTCTCAGTAGCATGGCCTGGCTCACTGCGAACGGACCACAGACAGACATACAGGACTGTGCAAATGTAAGAGGCACCACAAAAAACAAAGTCAAAATGCTTAAAAAAATATATACGAAAAGATGAAACCAAAATGTTCTCAACATTGCACTTTCATACTTCTGAAGGAATACGGAAGTCTTTGAAGTAAGACAACGTTTGTGTCAAATCTCATGAGTGCCTAAGAAGTTTGCGCAGTGCTGTAGATGGTTGGGAGAGGGACACGCAGGAGCCAAGAGAGAGGGGGGCTGTCACAGGAGTGAGGTGGAGGGGTTGGGAGTGCGAAAGGAGAGAAAGAGAGAAGCCATAATTATATGTCATTGCTTCACATGCGAGGGGAACCAGGAAAAACCTCCAGCTGCAGCGCGCCCAGCACCACACCCTCCCCCTGAAGCATCTCACAAATGTTCCCTCATGTTTCATTTGTGAAAACACACACACACACACACACAAACTATGGCAAGGAGGGTGAGCAGATGGATAAAAGGTCCTGTGATCATGTCTGCCTGTAGGCATGTTGTTAGCATGTTTTAGCCATGTTGTGTGTTAGTGTGTTTTAGCCATGATGTTTGTATGAACCCGGACCAGAATCCATGTTAGAACCAGTGCTGACGTGTCCAGAATGTTTTGTGGACTGTTCTGGCATGTTGCTTACTGGACAGAATCGGATGTGACTGTACACATTGATTAACCAACCTTCAATAACCTTTACCTATTATAAATACCAAAATACCACATTTGTTCTTATTAACATTTGTTGACTTTAATGAACCTAAATTAATTGGCTATGCAGATCTAGAAGGTGAAACACAAACATTCTCCCGGATGCCTTTGTTTTCCTGCATTAATTAAGGTGCAGTTATTGTGTGCAGTGTGTGTGTGTCTCCTGGGAAGCTAGTGTGAGCAGGGTGATGTGCCAGACCCACAGTCACGGACGCTGGCTTGCTGAAAGGAGCTCATTAAAAATGCATCCTGGGAAATCGATGGACCTCACAGCCCTTGGGCTGACGGACTAATCTCTGCCCGTTAATTATTCAGACGGGAGGTGTGGGGGGGGAGTGGGGTGGACTCTTCATGGAGTAAGTTTGGGTGTGTGTGTGTTTGTGTGTAACTCTATCCATGGCCACATCAAGAGGAGCGGGCCCTGGTCAATGCAGTTTTAATGAGCTTTGCACTGATGTCACTTCCGTGTCTTACACACACACACACGCACACACACACGCACATACATACACACACATAAAGACACACACTCTCAAAGACACACATCCACATAAAGACACACACACACAAAGACACACACACATGAAGACACACACTCTCATTATTCCATTCCAAAGCATCTTAAAGAGATGAAGGATGGAACATCAGTCTTCCCTGACCTCGACCCCATCCCTCCCTCCTTCCTTCCTTCCTTCCTTCCTTCCTTCCTTCCTTCCTTCCTTCCTTCCTTCCTTCCTTCCTTCCTTCCTTCCTTCCTTCCTTCCTTCCTTCCTTCCTTCCTTCCTTCCCTCCCTCCCTCCCTCCCTCCCTCCCTCTCTTACTCTCTCTCTCTTTCTTACTCTCCATCTCTCTCCCTGTCTCAGTTACCCTCCCTCCCTCTCTCTCTTACTCTCTCTCTCTCTCTCTTACTCTCCATCCCTCTCCCTCTCTCTTACCCTCCCTCCCTCCCTCCCTCCCTCCCTCCCTCCCTCCCTCCCTCCCTCCCTCCCTCCCTCCCTCCCTCCCTCCCTCCCTCCCTCCCTCCCTCCCTCCCTCCCTCCCTCCCTCCCTCCCTCCCTCCCTTACCTTCCCTCCATTACCCTCCCTCCCTCCCCCCTCTTTCATGTAAAAAAACAAACACTTTAAATCCAGGTGCTTGTAATAAGCGTTAGTTATAGGTAATGAGGTCTAAGTAAGTTAATAAGTCTTATTAACACATGTTCATGTTAATGGGCATCTTAGAATGACCTTATTACCTATTAACTAATGCAACTAATGCAAGCACATAGATATAAAGCGTTATCAAGGAAAACAGTGCCAGACCAGAGCAGGGCCAGTTTAAACTTGGCGCCTGAAGAAAGGGCGGGGGGTTGGAGTACGCCCCCCCTCCTCCTCCCCTTTGCCCTCCTCCCCCTCCTTCCTCTCCTCCTCCACCTCCTCCTCCCCCTCCTCCTCCCCTTCCTCCTTCCCCTCCTCTCCTTTCTCCTCCTCCACTTCCTCCTTCCCCTCCTCTCCTTTCTCCACCTCCCCCTCCTCCTCCCCTTCCTCCTTCCCCTCCTCTCCTTTCTCCTCCTCCTCCTCCTCCTCTCCCTCTTCCTCCTCCTAAGTACAGGCTCCCAGTGTCACTACTGGCTAATGGGACCCAGCTGTGGGCAAGGTTAAATTTAGCGGTATATACAAACTAGC
This sequence comes from Hypomesus nipponensis, assembly GCF_054491055.1. NCBI lineage: Eukaryota > Metazoa > Chordata > Actinopteri > Osmeriformes > Osmeridae > Hypomesus > Hypomesus nipponensis. The sequence goes on along the minus strand of NC_140374.1, from coordinate 5,143,717 downwards.
ACAGTTAACCCTATACGAGCCTAGTCAGCGAGTTCAGCTATTTGAGAGGAGATAGCTCTTTATCTATTATTTCTCGCCTTGTTTTTCTTCGTCTTGTTAATCTGGAGCCTGGTGTGTGTGTGTTGTTTTGTGTCAGTTGTGTGTGTGATTCAGTCGAATGTTGGCAACAAGAGGCCTTGAGTAAGTCTTTGAAAGTGGCACAGAGACAATTTGGAGTCAGAAGACTATAAATCTTCAGTTTGTCAGTATGTTCGTGTGTGTTTGCATATAGGAATGTTTGCTTGAGGGCAGATAGCGCAGCAAATGATTCCATTATAAAGAGACAGCAAACTCAGGCGTCACCACAGGAATTACACTTTCATTTTTTCTGTTCAAGTTTGTCCTCTTGTTGTGTGTGTTTGCCACACTTATACCGTGTGTGTATGTGTGTGTGTGTATATTTCGAGAGCTCATCTCCATATTCATGAGATCGATGTGCAGGGTTGTGCAGTATGGCGCCAGACAGACGTTAAGACCACAGACACAGTGAGAGAGAGAGAGAGAGAGAGAGAGAGAGAGAGAGAGAGAGAGAGAGAGACAGAGAGAGAGAGAGAGAGAGAGAGAGAGAGAGAGAGAGAGAGAGAGAGAGAGAGAGACAGACAGACAGACAGACAGACAGACAGACAGACAGACAGACAGACAGACAGACAGACAGACAGACAGACAGACAGACACCAGAAAGTAATCAGGCCAGAGAAAACAGAGAGACCAGCGAGAGAGAGACAGAGAGAGACAGAGAGAGACAGAGAGAGACAGAGAGAGACAGAGAGAGACAGAGAGAGACAGAGAGAGAGAGAGAGAGAGGGGCACAGAAACATTTGCTGGCTGCCTGTCTAAGTGACTGGCTTTAGAACACAGTTATTCTTTATTTAGACAGGGAAGAAAGATTAAATACACCATGTGAATTGATGGAGTAGTATAGACATGCAATAATAAACAGTCGTATTGACCCCAACTGTTTTTTTGTTTGTTATCTACACCACTTAACAGGCACAGATAAAGTTACTTTTCCATTGGTAGAGTTACCTGTTTACACTAAATACCAAGCAAGTTAAATCGTAGAAGCCTATCACACACCAAATGCCACAAAATCAGGATTTTGAATAAAATGGCTTCAAAGTTATCGAAGAAGCTTGGAATCGTTGATAGCCGGAAACAAATCCCTGGATATAGTTGTTCGAGAATTCTGTTAAATAAGCCTCTCCCAAATCAGAAATAAACACGTTGAAATTTCAAATGAACACACAAAAAACATAAGAAAAACTGCAGGAATACAATGTGAGGGCACATGGTGGTTATACAGTAGCTTGTCCTGAAGGTATACAGGAGGCTGATGCCTTCACACCAAAAGATGCTCCTCTAGAACAGTAGCCCTCAAAGTTAACCATCAGCTAAGAGACCAAGGTCTACACACACACACACACACACACACAGGTCTGGTTTTGATAAACTGTGTGATGGATGAGGAATAGAGTTTCTAGGACTGGAGCTCTGATGGTATGAAGGATCGGGTGTTTGGTGACGGATAGGGGTGTGTTGGTGGTTTGTTGGTGTTTGAGTGTGTGTGTATGTGTCTTCCTGTGTTCCTGTGTTAGATGACGAGCAAGGCCAGTTAAGTAGCAAGAAGTAAAGTTCCCATATTCCTGCCTCACCCTCAACGGAAGCCCCTTCAACAGCACATGACTTGTCAGTGACATCATGAAAGCCATATACTAATAGGTTCCTTCTGTGTGTGTGTGTGGGTGTGACAGTCCTGGTTTGAAGTGTGTGTGACCGTTGTTTGTGTCCTTGGTTGGACCATGGTGTACAGTCTGGAGACATGTTGCTTGGTGGTATGGAGGGATGTTATCAGTGGAATGTAGCTGTGCCCTTAGTCACAGCAGCTCCTCCTCATCTCTCGGGATTGACCAACATTAGTCAATCACTCCTACACGTCTCTCTCTCTCTCTCTCTCTCTCTCTCTCTCTCTCTCTCTCTCTCTCTCTCTCTCTCTCTATCCCTTTCTTTCTTTCTATCTCTCTCTCCCTTTCCCTCTCTCTCCCATAGGGCATCATGTAGTGCTTCCAGCTTTCTGGCCCTCTGAGTGTGGCTTCTCCCCTGGGTGAGCTGGAAAAGACAAAGGAGGGCCTCCTCTCACTAACCGGAGTCAACAGATGGTTTGTCACACATAACTATCTGGGAAGTCGTCCTTGTAAACGGTTTGAAAAAGGACAGGCACTTTCAAAAAAGACTTGGCAGGTGATTGGATGGACCATCTGTCTACCACGGGCTAACTTCAATCATCTGTAGCTGTCAGTAGTTCCTCATAGGATGCTGATTGGTCGGAACCACTTTGGTTCGGCCAGGGACTGGAGTGGACAGATAGGGAGTGTGAAATACAGCATGTGGTTGTCACCTGCATTCCTGGTCTCCAGTTCCAGGAAACCTCTTGTCTTCCTGTCAGAACTTCCCCTCTTCCTGTCCACAGACCCGAGCGTGGGCGACCCGTCTGACTGGATGGCAGGCAGGGCTGGGTGCCGAGCGGCTCCCCAAACCCCCTCTCCTACCGACTGCATGGTGGTGTGGGGGGATATCTGTCCCAGGACTGACCATGTGGTGCAGAGATAGAGAATAACATTTCAAGGGTTTGTTTTGTCAACTACTGCTGTATGTATGTGCCTGAGAACCTAGTCCCTGAAGATTCCGTTCAGCCCTCTAGAGGCTCTGCATTTAGGCTTTTCTTCCTGGGAAATCCTCCTTCCGTCTCGGCGATTTAAAAACAACGACCGTGACGTCAGTGACGCAGTTTGGGGTGACTGCTGACCTGGAGCACACATCCATGTACGTGGAGCCTGTCCTCAGCTAAACCCAAGGCCCTGTGGTTAGAGAAGTCAGTGGGGCAGGAAAACATCATGCAAAGACACAGGTGGTAGCTTGATGGAGGCTCCAACCACAGCGGAAAGGTTTGGGAGGATAGAGAGTGGGGGGAGGGCGGGGCAGGGAGATTCTGAGCAAATGGGGAGGGGGGGGGGGGGGGGGGCTACAGGTGACAGGAGTTAGGAGTGTCTTTTTCGAGGGGGGCGGGGGGGCACCCTGAGGGGGTATCCTGGGGTAACTGCAGAGCTGGGGGTGTAGGAGGGAGGGATGAGCGTTAATACCCACCCTCTCCCTTTGTCTCTGACCGGCGGCAGGTGGTGTGGGAGGTGTGTGTGTGTGTGTGTGTGTGTGAGAGGGTGTGTTTGACAATAGACTAGACATTACCCGGCATCCACCCTCTGAACACACAGAAGCGTGCCCTTCCTCAACCCGCTGCTTTGCCTCTGAAAGGACCTCTGCACCTGTCCACACCTGCCCCGCCCTGTAACATCACACCCACGACAAGAGAGCACTCTGCTGCCTCCACCCAGCCTCCACCCTGCCTCCGTCCTGCCTCCATCCTGCCGCCCCGTCAGGGAAAGATGCAGGGATGGGTGGGGGGGGGGGGGGCAGAGGGGGACTGCCAGGGAAGAAACAAGATACACGGACAAAACGGGAGATGCAGGAAGCGAGAGAGATAATGATAGAGGAGACAAAGTAGGCATGTCGCAACACAGGAAGAGAGGATGAGAAGTAGGATGGAGGGAGGAGAGGTCTCCGGGGCAGGAAGACCCCCTCACAGGCACGTGCGTCTGTACCAGTCATGGAGAGAGAGTCCTTCACACTGGGAACCCTGTAGTCGAGCTTCTGTAGGGCACAAGCACACACACGGAGGCTGTGAATGTGCACCCTGTGTGTGCCAGGGGCGAGGGGCACGGGAGTGGGTGTGCAGGGGAGGGGGGTGGGGTGGCACCGGGCCAGTTATGGGGGTGGACATGAGTGTGTCGGGCCACTTCCTGTTGGTGGCTGGACTGCTTGAGGGGATGGGGGAGGCTGAGTCATTGGGGGGGGGGGGGGCTGCACAGAAGGGACAGCTGTTAGGTCTGTCTGTTTGAAGTGTAACCTTCATGCCCAGGGCAAATGGCAAATGACTTGGAGGGAAGGAGGGTAAGAGAGACAGGGAGAGAGAGAGACAGGGAGGAGAGAGAGAGAGAGAGAGAGAGAGAGAGAGAGAGAGAGAGAGAGAGAGAGAGAGAGAGAGAGAGAGAGAGAGAGAGAGAGAGAGAGAGAGAGAGAGAGAGAGAGAGAGAGAGAGAGAGAGAGAGAGAGAGAGAGAGAGAGAGAGAGAGAGAGAGAATTCCTTAGAGGTGTCTGACTAACAAACATACTCTGACACACTCGCTTACACATCCACATGCCATCTGAAACACAGGCATACACACTAACTCATACACACACGTACACACTAACTCATACACACACGTACACACTAACTCATACACACACGTACACACTAACTCATACACACACGTACACACTAACTCATACACACACATACACACTAATTGGTAATTGCATAATTACTGTGCAAAATCAGTGGATGCCTGTCTCCCTTTCTCTAATACACACACTCACTTACACACTCACTCACACACATCCACACTAGCCGACATTGACAAGGTCTGTGAATACAATGGTCTTCTTTGTGAGCATTCTAGCACTTTCTGCCCCCTGAGTTTAGGCCAACAGCTCGTCTCTCCCCCTCACAAACACGCACTCACAGACACAAACATATACACACACACTCCTCCTCTTTGAATCTCCTCAAGTGTTTGTGTTTGACTCTGACAGCTCCCAGATCTGTTGTAAAGAGCCTGGCATGCGTCGAAGTGAAGAGTCATGTGCCAAAGTGCCCTTACGTGTGTGTGTGTGTGTGTGTGTGTGTATGTGGGTACCTGCCAAGCAAAGTGAGGCTCCAATACCAGTCTCTACTCAACTCTCTGCATCCGGGTCTCTTTTATTATCTTTCCTCTCAGACAAATTGTGTAGCCCCTCAAATGCATGGTGGTCATCTTTACAAAAATTCACAACAGAAATCCTACCTGTGGTGCCGGCGTGTCATTTCCTGTTTGGGTGAGGTGACAGTTGAATGCAAGGCCTATACAGACCGTTTCAGTCCAGGTCCTTGTACCTGGGACTAAATAGCCACCCTAGCACACGACTTTGTCTTAAATTAAGTGGAATACTTTGGCTGTGGGAGTGTGACTGTGTGTCTGCAGCGTCAGTGAGATGACTTCCACATATGTGAGCCCCCACAGTGTTTCAGAACTCTGCTAGAAGAAGGAAAATATGGAGGGAGCTCAGCAACAGCCTAACCACAGACTTCCTCCGCTGCCTCCACACACACACACACACACACACACCCCAGTGACTGACACACACACACACACATACATGTACACGCTCGCACACACACTCAACCTACTGACTGACACACACTCACACACACACACACACTCTCACACACCCCAGTGACTGACACATATACACACACACAGACGAGGCGCCCAAGCCTCATTGCATTCTGGGTAATCTCGGGCTTGGCCAACTCATAAATGAAGCCCCTGTGTGAGGCTGTCTAGAAATAGCCTGCTCAGAAACACTGCTGCACGGCCCTGGCCTGGGCCCAGACAGGTACACCAGCTCACCACAATACACACATTACACAGCAGTGTGTGTGTGTGTTCATGTTTTACTCACTAATTGAATACTGATCATTTGTTTCGTCTGGTATAAATGCTGGGCGCCCTGGTGGCTCACCTGGCAGAGGGCGTAGGACCCTGTAGTCTAAGGTCTTGCCGCCGGGGCCTAGTGTGCTGAACTAGAGGGGTGGGGGTGAGCGAGAGACTGCAGTAAAGTTGAGTTTCTCATCTATCTGCCTGTTTGGCACTGGAACAACCAAAACTGTGAGTTTAGCCCCGCGAGCTAATGAATATTCCTTATGAGAAAGCAGAGGAGTCTGGGTAACAGTTATTGATGGCGGGGAGGTCTGTTTCAGCCTGCAGTGTTTAGGTTGGAACGGGCTGGACATGGGAAAATGACATACTTAAAGTAAATGTATTAAAACACCCCCATTCTGTTGGTTTAAACCTGGCTAGCCAAGCTATATCAATGATCAGAAGCACTGATGAACTGGAAAGGTTAGTTGCTTGGTAAAGCTAGTAGCTAGTAAGGCTAGTGGCTAGTAAGGCTAGTGGCTAGTAAGGCTAGTGGCTAGTAAGGCTAGTAACTAGTAAGGCTTGTGGTTTGGTTGGAGGACGGAAGAGAGTCACAGAGGAATTTTCTCTGAGTGAACAGAAGCATGTCCTTGTTTAGGTTGGAGAGGATATCGTACAGGCCCCTCTCTCTCTCCCTGCCAGCCCCGAACTGTAACAGATGTTCAACCACCACTTCTTTCATATCGAAGTCAGTGTATGTGTTCAGGCATGCGTAGGACAGACGCTATACGGCACACCACGGTTTAACTTTTCACACTAATCAGAGGTGGAACCATGGACTCGCTTATTAAATCCCCTATCCTTTTCTCCTCCTCCTCCTGTACATCACACTTTTTGAAAATGGAAAATTAGCCCCCTCACCCACTTTTATTAAGAAATCCTATTTCACAGTTAACTGTGTCCCACCCACATTCGAAAACAAAACTACGCCTCTGACACGCACACGCACGCCACGCACACACTCTCTCAACTCTGGGCCAAACGCCTTCGTCGCCTCTGTGCCTTTGGTCGTGGACCCTGTGAAGCCCTCTGAGCTGTGCGGTGTCCTGCTGCAGGTCTACCTGAAGGCTCCGATGATCCTGAACGGAGTGTGTGTCATCTGGCGGGGCTGGATTGACCTGCAGCGCCTGGACGGGATGGGCTGTCTGGAGTACGACGACGAGAGAGCACAGGTAACGAGCGCACGCGCTCACAAGCACGCCTTCTGCACAAGGTCCGCTCGTCACTGTACACGAGGTTTCTCCGTTGACTCGTCTGGGTAAATACCGGTTCAATATATCTATGTTATATACAGTGTTGTGTCAAAGTTTTTCTCAGCGTTGCACTTTTATGCTGCCGCACGAATACAGAAGAATTTGTTTTGAAATTTCAGTGAGAGTTCATGTGCAAAACACTTTTGCACAGTACGATACAGTATATCTTGTTAAAGAAAAGAAAGAAAAAAAAACGGACCCGCCGTTCTCTCTGCTGTGTTTGTTCAGCATGAGGATGCCCTGGCCCAGGCCGCGTTTGAGGAGGCCCGGAGGAGAACCAGAGACTTTGAGGACCGGGACCGCTCTCACCGGGAGGACCTGGAGGTGAGACTCCCTGGCTGGGCTGGAGGGCTGGGGCCTCAGGGGGTCAGGAAAGGCTAGTGTACCCGGGGCTGAAGCTGTTTTCTCTTTCACGTAAGCTAGGGGTTGGGCTTCAGGATACAGGGCTGCTACTGGGCGGCTGGGGCCCAGGTCCCAGAGCATGAGCTGTGTTCTGGGTCTGTGGTCACTTTGGGCTGGGCCTTGGGGGCTAGATAGGTCTATAAGACAAGATAATATAACTGTTGGGGGCTGGGTGTCTTGCGTGGTTGTGTGTGAGGTTCTTTGTGCTTTTGTTATCTGGGTTTAGTGCATGAACAGTCTGTCCATGATTTTGAAAGAATAACCAATATTACTGATTCTCTGATTGACTCTAAGATGAAAACCAAATTGTGTTTTTTTAGGACCCTGTGGCATCAAAAATCTGGGACTGATGACACACTCTCCAACCAGGGTCTGTCTTCTTCTCTATATCACCCTGTCATGCACTAAACCATATGTGTGTGAACGGGCATGTGTGTGTGTGTACGTGTGCATTTGTGTGTATATGTGTTAGTGTTGGCGGGTGAAAGTCTACCTAAAGGCATGTGCATGTTTGCTAGTGCATGCATGGTAACAGAAAGAGGAATCAGTATAAGAGAGTTCCTGTAACTGTATATGTGGGATGTATTCCGTGATAGAGATGTGAGAAAGCTCTCTGGTTGACATGACATACCCCATTCCTCTCATTCCCTCCTCTTCTCTCCTCTACGCTCCTCTCCGCCCTTCCTCTCCTCCCAACCTCCCCTCCCTCTCCTCCCTTCCCCTCCTCCTCTCCCTTCTCTTCTCTTCTACCCTGGAGCAGCACAACAAAGACTGCTGGGACAGATCTGGCCATTTTGGTAGCACATGATCCAGACAGAGGGGGAGAGAGAGAGAGGGAGAAAAAGAAAGAAAAGATAGATATCCCCTGCAGCTCTCTAGGGAAGAAAGACCTTTTCGATGTATATCAGTAAGGCAATGCTGTTGAGAGGTTTTAGGCACTGCTTTGAATCTTTTCACACTCAGATATATTTGACCAAAGGCCAGTGGGATATTTTCCTCAAACAGCATGTGCGTGTGTGTTTGTGTGTCCGTGTCTGTGTCCATCCATTTGAACTCAAACACACAGGGACTGTGGTGGTAACTTGAAACCCTGTAATTATTCTCCTAAGTCGTGACTGCTTTTCCATGGCAGCTTCAGTCCCCTACAGCATAGAGGGACGATCGCACAGGAGGAACATCTCCATTCACACAGGCATTTGCTGTTCTAAAATGCTAGCGCTTTGAGTACAAGAAAGGAGCATTACATATAAAATGTATTGTTATTATTATTAATACTCCAGACAGTGGACTATAGCTACTCTCACACAAGGTATTTATGTAGTCTAAACATGCTTTCATCACACACACTCACACACACACACTTATAACTGACACTCAGTATGTCAGTCTAGTTGTAGTGGGGACCATCGGTATAGTCTGTCTGTAGAAGGCAGGATTCCTGAAGGGTCTGCACCCCTGCTATTAAAGTTCAGTATTCGCAGCCTCATCCAACCAAGTGGTCATCGCCAGTTCAGTGTGTGGGTGTGGGTGGGTGTGTGTGTCCTGTTATGTATGCTAAACTGCTCAGAGCAGATGGGGATGGATGATGGATGGAGTAGAGATGCATGGAGAAGAAAATGTTGGTCGTTTTTTGTCATTACGCTGCGTACAGCAGCTATGTCCTGGTAGTGAAATGAGTAATATCTCATTAGTATTGATCTGTACCCCTCCTCCCCTCCCCCCAAGTCTGGCCTGCCTGATGTCTGCTGTATTGACCTGCGGTTTACTGTAGCTAGCAGCCAGAGTAGGCCAAGAAGCAGGCTCAGACAGCAGGATCAATACTAAGGCCTTCCTGTCAGAACCATGACCCATGATCCAACACAGGCCTGGGTGTGGTCCTTGGCAGAACGCCTCTCTGTCCTGAATCTGGACCAGACCTTGCTGTAACAGCAGTGCTCGGTCGTAGCATGTTCCAGTCTTGTGTGTATGTTGTGCGCGTGGGTCTTCTGGGTTGTCCCCGCTGCGTTCACTTGTTTCTTACATTCGACAGGATTACCTCAGTCCAACTCAAGGGTAGTGGACCCCTGTCCCTGGGTGTTGGTGCGTGTATGTGCATGCATGCATGTATGTGTTTGGGGCTTGTTAGGTTTGTGCTTGTGTGCGTGTGTTTGTGCTTGTGTGTGTGTGTGTGTGTGTGTGTGTGAGTGCTCACATGTGCCTAAGCATGACCTCATTTCTGTTTGAGACTCATATGGAATGGCACACACTAGTGTGTCTTGTGTGAGTTGGCGAGACTACAACAGCATCGCAGACCTCGAAGATGCTATTATGATGAATCACATGGATGACGACTACATGCCATTCAAGCTGAGCAACTTGTTCTCAGGTCCATCTATCTGTGTCTGTCTGCCTGGCAGTCTGTCTCTGTGTGTGTGTGAGAGAGAGATTTAGATGCAGACACATAAACAGAGGTATCTGTGACAGACAGACCAGTCATCCAGTATTTATAAAGTGTGTTATGTTGAAGACTTCCCTCCTGTCTAATGGCTGTCTGCCTCTCGACCCAGAATAACTACAGCTGTTTATATCCCGCTGCCCAGGACAGCTCTCTGTCGCTCTCTAGTGGGCAACATCGTTCTTCTGTCACTGTTGCCTACCTTTGGAGAAAAACATGATAATAATGTATAGAGACTCCACAGAATATGCGCATATTTCGACTTGAATTATATTCAACCTGTTTTCTCTCTTTTCTCCCCCTTCTGTTCTCCCTTCACCCATTCTCTTCTTTCTCTTTCTCTCTTCTCCCTCATTCAAACTTCCCTCCCTCCCTCCCTCCCTCCCTCCCTCCCTCCCTCCCTCCCTCCCTCCCTCCCTCCCTCCCTCCCTCCCTCCCTCCCTCCCTCCCTCCTCCTCTCTCTCTTCTTCCCTCTCTTTCCCTCTTCCTCTCTCCCTCCTCCCCAGCCCAGGAGGCAGCAGGACAGCTCTGGCTCCAACATGGCCAACGCTGATGACCACAAGATGCGCTAAGATCGAGGGGAGGAAGGGGGAGAAGAAGGGTCGGGGGTCAGGGACATTGGGCTGTGTTCAGAAGAGTAAACTGATTAAAGGTTTGTAGGTGACTCTCCTGAACACACATGGTAATAGTCCCTGGCCTAACAACCCCGCCCCCACCCCATACTGCTTCCTGGCTGTCACCTGGAGAGACCAAAGTCTACATTACGGGGGTGGGTAGGGGTGGGGGGTAGTTTTGTTGTGTATTTGTTTTGTTTTTTAAGGTGATCAATCCAAATTTGTCTTCCAGGGGGGTTTGCACTATGTGATCAATTCAGTTTAGTGCCCACGTTGTCTGTTTGCATGAAGTGAAGCGCCAAGCAAGCTTAACTGTTGCTCCCCTATGCAAGCTGCACCCACAGCTCTCTTTTTCTACAATGCTTTGAGGTCAGGGATAACTGGGCCATACCATGTCCAAGAGCAGAGAGGTGGTCATAAAGAAGGGATCTCGTAATGTAGTGCATTTTTGTATTATCCATAAGTTTAGTCCTTGTAGACATCCGTGTAGTCTTTTTAAATTTTGTACTCTGTGTTTCTAACCTCTCCAACAAGTATCTATTTTGTTCTATTTTTATTATATTTTACTTCAATCCTACCTTATATCAACACTCAACACACCAGAGATGTAAGTGTACAATTACTAGCCTTCGAGTTTCGGAAATTGCGACATCAAATGAATCATTCGTAGCAATGACGCACTGTAAAATGTATTGGCACTATCGTAATTGTATGGATTGTTTGTGTAAAAGTCAGCATGTTTACTTTTGGATGACCTGTCTCTACCGGGTGCAGATACAAGTGTACACGGTTATGCTCTTCCTGGGAACAGGAGTCACTTGAGGCAGACAGACACGTTTCTTTGGTGGTTTGTCTGCATCCACACAGGGTCACAAAACACCCCGCACAACTACAGATGGAACGGCTTGCTTGTTAACATTACTCCTCAGCTGTGTGTCAGCAGAAGAAATCCGAGCTTTAGTCTTGTTAACTCAACCCGCGATGTGGCTGAATGATCATCAACTTAATCGGTATTTGATTACTTTGGTCTGGGATCAGTTTAGGAAAGGGGGGCGAGTATCCGTTAGGAATACTAACAGGAGTTGGATGTCGTTACTGCAGGAGTTGGGTGTAGTTACTGCAGTCCATTTACAACATCAGCCCCGTTCGGACTGTAGTTGGAGGTGGAGATAGGGGAGAGGGCGGAGGAGGTAACTATAATAGTTATGGAGTGGTAGCAGAAGCCAGCAGGTGGTTGGGTGTTGAGCAAGTCAGAGATGGAGATGTAGGGAAGGGGGTTTGAAGCAGCAGGTGACTTCAGAGAGGAACAGGGTAGAGAAGGGGAAGGGAGGGATGAGGCAGGGCAAGTACATTCTGGAAAGGTGGGGAGTCATTGTGAGGGAGACCGGAAGATTAAGTTATTGATCTCAAACAGCATGTGGTATCAGACATTTGCGAGTGAGTTGCATACAAGTTAGACACATATCAGTGGTAAAGTCACCCTGACCAGAACCAAATTAGTAACAGTCCTTTTGTATGTGTTCTCATTCCTGGTGTCCTGTGCCCTGTTGTGGGCTGAGCTGTGTGCTCTCTGGTACACTAGCTTTGTTCATATTTATTGGCTTCTCCATATTTAAGTGGTACCATTAACTTCCTTCTGTATACTACTTTATCCGTGTATCTAGGGGTCTATACTATCCCTGTACTTCCTGTTTCCTTACTGTAGCTAGTGCCCATTGCCTTCCCTTCTCTTAATGCTGGCATTAAGGCGAGTTACACACCCAATACATGTTTGCTACACATTTCATTTTTTAATTATATGGTTTATTTTCTTATTTGTTTTAAGTTATTGATACAGGTTGACACTTTCTGTAGTTTTCATGTGACTATGAAGAATTATGTGTTTCTGTTTGACCGCTTGCCTCAGAGGTTTTCCAGGATATCTCGAGTTTTTCTTTTTCTCTGTTTGACGGTTTTGCTTGTATTTCGAAATGGGGGATTACAATCTGAAATGTTATATTTTACATTTTGCAGCATAAACTTGTAAGAATCCTTGTACTTGGCTGTGTCATTATTACTTTTCATATGATTGGTGTTTGTTGTATGTAGCTGTTCAACGTAAACATAGGCCTAGTTGATATTAGGTCTTACCACCATAGACCGTGGAGAACACGTTTCATTCTAAACGCTTTGCACTCGAGCAGATCCAGCAGTCTAAAACCAATACAAAATTATTTTGAAAAACACTATCAAATGTTTTTATTTAAAGTGATTTACAATGAGTTAAACTAGATCAGTTAATAGATTGACCACAATTCAACATCGGAAAGCGAAAAGAGGACTTATTTTTCTGCTATTTTTTTTTGCAGATATCTGTTTGCTCACCCACTGGTATGCGGGACCTTGTACAGCTAACTTACCCTAACTTTTTTCACTTTCCCCTTCCAGCTTAAAAACTACTGCAACACAATGAATATGACCTTTCAATTCGCAACTACTTGACAAACAACTTATCATACATAGAATTGCACTATAAAAATACATTTAAGTGACTACATAGTTGAAGAGAGGAACGCCTACCACGCAGTAAGGAACGCCTATCCTCACGGAACGCCTATCCTGACGGAACACCTCCGCTTCAGTCCACACGGTCCAGTCTGCGCCGCACAGGAAGTACAATTATCAGCTGATGCTGGTTGTTTTGATGGAAGTTGCCGTTGTTTGCTCAGTGAGTGTCCAAGCTAGTCCTTTATCTTCAAATGATACTGAAGACACTTCAAACTAAGAGGAATTCAGTCGACATTGTCTTAATAGTGAGGCTATAAACATTAGCTAACGGTTACATTATATTATATATTTGCTAGCAAGGTAGCTTGAAAGCTCGGGAAGAAAGAAAAACACCAACGTCAACGACACAGACCTAGCCTGCCAACGTAGCGTAGCTAGTAACTGGCGTTAACTAACGGGCCTTGGAAGTACTTTGTTTATTATGCAGTGACGACTTGCCAAGAATAAGATTATTCTTCATTTTGAAGAGATGTTTAATTCATTCAAATTGTGCTTGAATGTTCATGTCACTATCTGCTAACGTTACTGGAAAGGCTTCCATACAGACGGTATTCATAGCTAGCTACAGGTCGCAGACAATACGTGTTGTCTGAAGAGAAGGTTTGTGTTTGTTATCGACCTAAAAAAGTACGTGAGCTGGCTAACATACATATTAGACAGTCATTTGCTTGTCAGTCTTAGTGGCTTATCAGAGCAGTTGCAGGTTGTTGAAGCCTGATGAGTCTCGTGATGTCAAGTTGTGGGATTTTTTAAATATAGTTATAGTAAGAAGCCAGCAACAAATGTGTCCTGCCATTATAATTGCGTATTTGACTGATGTGTAATACCCTGTAGCTAACTCTGTCACGTTGAATGGGACATATAGCTAGCTAGTCCCTTTGTGTTTCAAGTTCGTTACGCAATCCTTTTATTAGCAGACCAGCTTAGCTTGCTAGCAAAGTTGGCTATGTCAGTAAAGATCACTTGTCCATGAGCATGGTGACATTAACTGTAATGAGTTAAGTAAGCTGTTGTGTGAAAACCACGTTTACACTGGTTGTGCAGTTCACGGCGTTTGGTGAATCTGTGGTGTTTTATGTCCGTAAACTAGTGTTCTGTACTGTGACATCAACTTGATGTTGTTTAGAGGCCGTGTAGTTGTTACTGAGATATAAGGGGAGACTGTAGTCAGGATAGGAGAGAGAGAGAGAGAGAGAGAGAGAGAGAGAGAGAGAGAGAGAGAGAGAGAGAGAGGTGCAGCCGTGGCCCAGAAAGAGACACGCGGTGTCCGTCACTCTCCTTCCTCGCCAATGCTGGATCTGGAAGTGGTTCCTGAGAGATCTCTTGGAAATGAACAATGGGAATTCGCATTAGGTGAGTGAGTCAGCCTGGCTGGCCTGCCTACGACGAGCCTTGGCTGACTGATGTTCTGTGACAACATTTATGTCGGTTTCCACTTTTAATCTGATGCTAAGGCAGGTGCATTTGTGTGGTATGTAAGATGTACACCTACTGGTTCAAACAGGTCCTTGAAGAGCTTAAAGAACATTGCCTATTATCCAGTAACCCACCATTATGTGTGTGAGGGGGAGCCTGAGTTGACTAATAGCCTTTGTGGGGGTCTTGTCCCAGGGATGCCATTGGCCCAAGCCATCTCCATTCTTCAGAAGCACTGCCGCATCATCAAGAACGTTCAGGTGCTCTACAGTGAACAGGTAAGACACTTGCTTGAGTTACGCACAAGCAAAGCCACAAAGAAACAACGTTCCTTTGGCAGCAAGACAAATGTGTTTTTTAAGGTAGACGGGGAGGGGGAGGGGGGGTTGCTCAGTGTCATTAGTAATCGTCCCCTCTCTCTGTCTGTCCTTCCCTGTTTGCTCGCCTGTGTGTTGTTGGCTCTTGCAGACCCCACTCTGTCATGACCTCATCCTCAACCTCACTCAGGATGGAATCAAACTGCTGTTCGACGCCTGCAACCAGAGGCTGAAGGTATGCGAAGGAGAGATGGGGTTGTTGGGGTGGGGTGGGGTGGGTAAATAGCCAGAAAGTTCTAACCTTGTGTCCCTGTGTTGTATCTGCCTAGGTTGTTGAAGTTTACGACCTCAGCAAGGTGAAATTGAAATACTGGTGCGTGAGATTTGGGATCTATGTGACGCACACACAGTGACACGTATGTCCTGCTACCTCGTGTCTCATTGGACTGGCTGTGTCTCTCTTTGCTTGCAGTGGAGTCCACTTCAACTCTCAGGCCATAGCCCCCACCATAGAGCAGATAGACCAATCATTTGGAGCCACACACCCTGGAGGTAAGTTCCCTCCACCTCTCTCACACACACACCAGTAACTACCTTTTCTGACAGGGTGTGTCAGCGAGATAGTTTTTTCATGAGTTCTTGCTGTATGTGTGTGTCTGTGTTTTTCTGACTGTGTGTGTGTTTCCGTGTGTGTGTGTGTGTTTGCGTGTCCTCTTACAGTGTACAATGCCGCCGAGCAGCTCTTTCACTTGAACTTCAGAGGATTGTCCTTTTCCTTCCAACTGGACTCGTGGAACGAAGCTCCAAAATACGAAGTGAGACCTGGGGATTTGACGGGCATCTTTTTACTGCAAATGTACAATGTCTAACATGAATACACTGTTTCAATGGTTGTGTCTGAGGCTGAAATGACTCAGCTCATCAGTCATGATTTGTGATGCTGCTAACCCGATCTCTCTGTGTGTGTGTGTGTGTGTGTGTGCGCGTGCCTTTTCACTGAGAAAACCACGCGCACGCACAACCCACCTACCCCAAGTTGTTTTGCATTGGCAGCCTAACTTTGCCCTCGGCTTGGCCTCCCTGCAGATACCCCATGGTGCCACCGTAAAGAGAATGCACATCTACACTGGCAACAACCTGCAGGACACCAGGCAAGACCCCACGCACACACACGGACACTGGCAACAACCTGCATGACGCCACAGCAGATCACACGCGCGCGTGCGGGCGCACACTCTTAATCCGACCCTAACTCTTGTTTTCAGGGCTCCAGCGATGCCTCTGGCCTGTTTCTTTGGAAACGTGTACGCAGAGTGTGTGGATGTGCTGAGAGATGGGGCGGGGCCTCTGGGTCTGAGACTCCGCCTCCTCACCGCAGGTCGTTTATCACCCGGCCAATCAGAGACATGGGGGAAATGGTACACGCGTTTTTGTGTTTCCTGTGGACTGGCCGTGGAGCTGAAGTGTGTGTGTGTGTGTGTGTGTCCACGAGCAGGCTGTGGCCCTGGGGTGATGGCAGACGCCAAAGTGCGGGCCATGGAGAGGAGCATCTACTTTGGAGATTCATGCCAGGATGTCCTCAGCGCCCTGGGCTCTCCTCACAAAGTCTTCTACAAGTCTGAAGACAAGGTCTGGATGTCATCCTCTCTTCTCTGGGGACCACTCTCACTCTCCCGTCTCTGCACTCCTCAGTCCTGCCGTCTTTCAGTAGGGGTGGACGTCTCTAACCCTGGCCTCTTTCTTTCTGGCGTAGATGAAGATTCACTCCCCCTCGCCCCACAAGCAGGTTCCGTCCAAATGCAACGACTATTTCTTCAACTACTTTACCCTGGGAGTGGTACGTACCGCACAATGCCTGCTGAGAATGTGCAGGATGTTCCTTGAGCTCTGCTCAGTGTTTGGTGTCTTTGGCCTCCCCAGGATATCCTGTTCGACTCCACCACTCAGCTGGTGAAGAAGTTTGTCCTCCACACCAACTTTCCCGGTCACTACAACTTCAACATGTAGGTCTCCCTGTCTCTCCCTCTCTCCTTCCTCCACGTCTCTCTCTCTCCCTCCCCCCCCCCCCCCACTGTCTCTCTATCTCTCTCGCTCCTTCTCTATCCCACTCTTTCTATCCATCTGTCCTTCTCTTTTAGACGTGTCATGTCTTCCTGTATCTCATCTTCCCTCAGATATCATCGATGTGACTTCAAGATTCCACTGGTAATCAAAAAAGGTGAGTGTCTCTTTCCCTGCCTGAGGTCTCCCCTCTCTGTCTGTCTGTGGTGGCGACTGTACCCTGAATCTCCCTCCCTTCTGCTCATTTTGTTCTAGAACGAGCTGATTCTCACAGGGAGGACTGCATCCTCACTACTTACAGCAAGGTGACACACACACACACACACACACACACAGCTGCTAATTGGGTAGAATGTGGTCACACATCATATTGTTGTAATGCATCACAATAAAGCATTGGCCTGCCCTTGTCCTCAGTGGGATCAGATTCAGGAGCTGCTAGGACACCCAGTGGAGAAACCTGTCGTCCTCCACCGGTAAACCGTCCAGTCACACAGTACTACACACTGTGATGTTCCTCTACATGCTAACACGCTAGCTGTCCTAACCACAGTACTACACACTAATGTTCCTCTACATGCTAACACGCTAGCTGTCCTAACCACAGTACTACACACTGTGATGTTCCTCTACATGCTAACACGCTAGCTGTCCTAACCACAGTACTACACACTAATGTTCCTCTAAATGCTAACACGCTAGCCATCCTGACCACAGTACGACACACTGTGATGTTCCTCTACATGCTAACACGCTAGCTGTCCTGACCACAGTACTACACACTGATGTTCCTCTACATGCTAACACGCTAGCTGTCCTAACCACAGTACTACGCACTATGATGTTCCTCTACATGCTAACATGCTAGCCGTCCTACACACAGTACTACAGACTGTGATGTTCCTCTACATGCTAACACGCTAGCTGTCCTAACCACAGTACTACACACTGTGATGTTGTTCTACGTGCTAACATGCCAACAGCTACATGAACCTTGCAAGTCTATGATGTGTGGATGTTTCTGAAATGGTGTAACGGTGCGTGTGTTTCTGAAGCTGTGTAATGGTGCGGGTGTTTCTGAAGCTGTGTGACGGTGCGGGTGTTTCTGAAGCTGTGTGATGGTGCGGGTGTTTCTGAAGCTGTGTGATGGTTCGGGTGTTTCTGAAGCTGTGTGATGGTGCGGGTGTTTCTGAAGCTGTGTGATGGTGTGGGTGTTTCTGAAGCTGTGTGATGGTGTGGGTGTTTCTGAAGCTGTTTGATGGTGCGGGTGTTTCTGAAGCTGTGTGATGGTTCGGGTGTTTCTGAAGCTGTGTGATGGTGTGGGTGTTTCTGTCTGGCAGGTCCTCGTCAGCCAACAACACCAACCCGTTCGGCTCCACCTTCTGCTTCGGCCTGCAGAGGATGATCTTTGAGGTGAGACCAACTAGCAGGACAGCCTCCTAGCTTACAATCACCTCTAGGTCCCTCTGGCTGATACTGACATGCTGTGTTGTTGCTGTTTCAGGTGATGCAGAACAACCACATAGCGTCAGTGACACTGTATGGAGCCCCTCGAACAAGCAGCCTGCCACGAGCCGACACCAGTGTCCACTGATAACCACCACTGCCAACCCAGCTGGACCCAAACAGCACCACATCAACCCGAACCACATCCACCTGACCCAGCTGGACCCAAACAGCACCACATCAACCAGAACCACATCCACCTGACCCAACTGGACTCAACCAGAACCACATCCACCTGACCCAACTGGACCCAAACAGCACCACATCAACCAGAACCACATCCACCTGACCCAACTGGACTCAACCAGAACCACATCCACCTGACCCAACTGGACCCAAACAGAACCACATCAACCTGACCCAAACAGCACCACATCAACCCAGCTGGAGCCTCCAGGACTAAGGCCTTCAGAACCCCCACCTGACCCCCCTCCTGCAGCCTTGATCATCTCCATCAGCAGAACTTGTTAGTTCACATGTTGGCAGTGTTTCATCCATGAACATTTGTATGCTTAGTGCACGCATGCACACACACACGCACGCACACACACACACAAACCTACATTTGCTTACACTCATGAGAACCTGCATGCATGTTGCTGTTTTTAAACTGACTTTAACTTGACATTTTACAGACTTTTATTGCATAAAAGACACACACTCACACACTCTCACACTGCTACATTAATCCTGAGATTCCAATCCTTTCACCACTACGTTCATGTTACACACATCGTGGAGACGAGCTTATCCATCTTCTGTACCAACACACAACACACAGACCTGTCTGCAGACACACAGCCACGCATGTCGCCTGACCCTCAGCCACGCATGACCACAGGTGATTTTCCTAGCGTGTTGAAGCCCAAACTGGCTTGTGCGGGGGCTCTGTATGTATTGCATGCTGCGAGGGCTGGGTTTTGGCATATTCACCACGAACACACACACTCAAAACACGTCCAGGTTCAGACACCTATGCCATGACCAAGTCCACACCACAAGCCAGCTTCTGGCATATATGAGTTATGCTTTTTTTTTTTGTGCTTTTTTTTCAGGCAAGATAGAAACATTGGTTTAACCATTTGCACTAAAACTACTTGACCATTGTCTCCCTTCCTCTGAGGTTGTGTTCAGGCTCTGATATGACAGAGGATTGAAGGGAGAGCCGACAGCACTGTGTGTGTTTGTGTGTGTGTGTGTGTGTCTACGTCTTCCATCTTGTCTCGTCACTTGTAAAGCCCCGTTTCCACACCACCCCTTTCTCATCCCGTCTCTCCATCTGGCTGTCTCTCTGTCTCTAGATATGTCTGTGTACCGGCTGGCGTCCATCGGCGACAATCTGGTACTGTCGCTCAAGCCATCGCCGTTCTCGCGCTTCATCCTTTCGGTTTCGTTGCATTGCCAAACATTTAGCCAAAGACCTTTATTCCCGCCGGTGGTTCCCCTCCTCCAGACTGCTTTTAGTTTGTCGCCTCAGCTCGACCCCCCGCCCACGGGGTAGGTTAAAGACATTCCCTGCCTGGCCGAAAGATCCTCACCTGTACTAGGTCACCTTTTCGAGACGTGGTTCCCTGCTCTGGGTGTGTTTGTTTTGTAGATCTGTGGGCACCTTGCGTCAGGTGACAGGAAGCAGAGGCAGCTGCAGCTCTTCCAGCTCACTCTCATGATAATGATGATGTATAGATGTGTAAATAGTCAGTGTGCTGGTCTCCCTCGTCTTGTCTGGTAAAGCTGAGGGTACTCTGTGGGTCCGGCCCAGGAGACACCTGGTCTGGCTACTCACCTGGTCTGGCTACTCACCTGGTCTGGCTACTCACCTGGTCTGGCTACTCACCTGGTCTGGCTACTCACCTGGTCTGGCTACTCACCTGTGTGACCAGAGACTGCTTCTAGGGGACAGGACAGTTGGGACTGGCCTCCCTCCCTCTCCCTCCCTGCTCTCTAGTGAGCGTGACCACTATGACGGACAGGCCGGCCGGCCGGGGGACAGCGGAGGCGGGAGCTCAGAGGGACTTAGTTGTGTTCTGTTCTATTCTCACTTGCTATGACAAGCCTGTATATTGTTGATAGTGATGTTATTGTCCCTTGCTTTGTGCAAGTTGTATACCTTGAAAAAGAAACAAGGAGAAGAAGTAAAAAAAAAAAAAAAAAAGAAGAAAAAAAGCTCTGAAGCTGTTTTAACATTGTGCCTCATCTCAAACCAACCTTGTCTTCACCTTTCTCGCTCTCTCCCCCTCCCTCCCTCCCTCCCTCCTCGACATGATTCCGACTAAACTGCATTGCGTGCGTATGACGGCGCGTCAAGATGACACGAGCCGTCTCCCGTTCGTCCTGCTGTCACCCCAGACACAGGGCGGGCTGTTCTCGTGGCGTCTAACTCAGTCATGAAGGGACCAGGCTCAAATAGGGTTTTGTTTCATGCCCTTATGGTCAATACATGTCCACTACAGTGGGACCACGGGTCAATTTTAGGGCTACACATTTTCGGGGGAACATTTGCCTGCCTTTCATGGCCTGGGTTAGACACAGGGGCTATGTCAAAGTTGCAATTACAATATGAGTTCAGTCTTGTTCTGGTGTAGCATTGATGACTTGCTCTGGGTGGATGAGAGCTCTCTGGTGCACGTTCAGCAGCATAGGCAATGTTATGGGGAGGTCACTGCTGAGAGTGGATGAGAGCTTGCTAGCTTGACTGCTGGGCTGTTGGCCTGTTAGCCCAAACTCAGGTGGACATATCAGATCCTTTTTGTTTTTAATTGCCTGGAGCAGCTGACTGCTTTGCTCGCGTCTAATAGGCTGATTGATGTCCTCTCTTATTTTTGCATTGGAATGATTGAGTGAATGATGTCCAATCACATTGTAAAAAACAAATGGACAAATTGAGTGTAATGTTCATATTCATGCTATGTATTGTCTACCTTTATATTGTATGTTTACCTCGGCCCTGCCCCTTAAAGCTTTTGTGTGGAACCACTTCTATCCCACCCATTTCTGGAAATGGGAGATTTCTCCTTGATTAAACATGTGAATTACATCCAGTGGAATGTGTTTGATATTTTTGGTTACTTGTATACATTTAAACATGTAGACCTAGTATTTACAAGCATGTATTAAAAACAGCAATAACCTTGGTGATGGAGAGTGGGAGGGGCGGGCTGCATCATGCTACCGGGAAGCTGTGATTGGCTGGTGAGAATTTACCCAAACTCAACTACTTGGTCTTTGACGAGTTAAAAGATCTCCTGCTGTGTGTAAATTACAACAATACAGAATTGAACCTGGATGTGATAATAAAACATCACAAGTCACATGACAACCACAATGTGTTTGTTTGGATTTCTTTATGAAGACAACACATGCACACCTTGATTTCTCATCGGACCTGTTCCCCCACTGAGGTTAAAACTGATTTAATACACACTGTGATCTCTTTATAATTCTACATACAGCATTCTGACTAGTACAGCTAGAGGTTTGGCGGATCCGCCTCCACACAGTGACAGCATTGTTGATGAGGCAAACAAGAGACCTAGACTCAGACCTCAAGACCGACCTCACAGCTTAGGGATATCTTCTTGAACAGGGATAACCCTGTCAAAGAACAGTCTGTTGACTTGCCATGATAGTGAAAGCACAACACCATACATGGCCAGGTTTCTAAGGTCTGGTTCGTTACTAGGGTGGTTGATTGTCGTTGTCGTCGATGAGAAAGTGAAGTAAAAACGTATCAACATTCATGAGCATTCAGGCAAGGCTTCAGAACAGGATCTACTAAGGAGTTCCATCCAAGGCATGTTGCTTCATGTGTGTGACAGTCTTAAAGCTGCATACCCTTGAATATGTTTCATTCCATGTACAATACAGAAATGGAATTGGCTCTTAATTTCTTCCAATCC
Organism: Hypomesus nipponensis; assembly: GCF_054491055.1. Classification (NCBI taxonomy): domain Eukaryota; kingdom Metazoa; phylum Chordata; class Actinopteri; order Osmeriformes; family Osmeridae; genus Hypomesus; species Hypomesus nipponensis. Next base: position 5,121,620 of record NC_140374.1, on the reverse strand, counting down.
TGACAATTGTGTTCGCACACACATTCTACAATACAGTCCAGCATCAACTTTTGACGTCACATTCTTTAAGGAGATTTGCTGCGTGGCTGGGCAAATACAAAACACAACAATAAACTCACGACTCAGTTACTTAGGCAATTTCTGTCCATAAACCTACAACTCTCCTACAGGAGTTCATCATGGCGATTCTTTCCAACTGTTTAAAAACCCACTTTACGGTTCTTGAAATATTTATGTTGAAGTTTTTTAGCATTGTTAACACTGCTCGTGGATTAGATGCAGAGCTTGGAAAGTCACAGCATTTATATAAAAACAAGCCCAATTCAATGTGTACTTTGATGTTATATAAAACAAAAAAATACTTGGGAAAATGTAAGGAAATATCTTCCTGCCCCCAAGTTACAATTACAGACAATACTATTACAAAAAGACATTATGATTTTCTGTCATGGGACAAAACACAGTATTGAGCTAATAGGAAAAGCAAGGAAAATGTTGGAGTGTACCTCCTTTAACAAACTTAGCATTACAGTTAATTTAACTAAGTAAATAAAACTTATCAAGCTAAATAAAACTACATTTAATTTACTAAGAAAAGTAGAAAGTTTGAGGTCACTTCTAACATTCTAGAATGGAAATGTCTGTGTATGGATACCGTATATGCAACCAGTAAAGCAGTAAATATTTTCAGTGGGAAGCATGAGAATGTACCACAGCTATGAAGTTTCAAGCATGACTAAGCCCCTCCATGCTGTACCTAGTTCACAGTACCAAATGTTCCCTTTCAGTATTCCCGTCTCAAGCCATTTGAAATCCCAAACGTCTTTCACAGCATTGAATCCCTTGCAGTATTGCGTACCTTCACACCATCATTCCCCCCCGCCCCTCCCTGGGCCTCGCCCCCCCTCCTCCCTGGACTTCGTCCCCCTTCCTCCCTGGGCCTCGTCCCCCCTCCTCCCTGAGCCTTGCCCCCCTCCTCCCTGCACCTCGCCCCCCTTCCTCCCTGCACCTCGTCCCCCTTCCTCCCTGGACCTCGTCCCCCTTCCTCCCTGCACCTCGTTCCCCTTCCTCCCTGGACCTTGTCCCCCTTCCTCCCAAGACCTCGTCCCCCTTCCTCCCTCGGCCTCGCCCCCCTTCCTCCCTCGGCCTCGCCCCCCTTCCTCCCTGGACCTCGTCCCCCTTCCTCCCTGGACCTCGCCCCCCTCCCTCCCTGGACCTCGTCCCCCTTCCTCCCTCGGCCTCGCCCCCCTAAATCCCTGGACCTCGTCCCCCTCCCTCCCTTGACCTCGTCCCCCCTCCTCCCTGGGCCTCGACCCCCCTCCTCCCTGGACCTCGTCCCCCTTCCTCCCTGGGCCTCGTCTCCCCTCCTCCCTGGGCCTCGTCCCCCCTCCTCCCTGCACCTCGCCCCCCTTCCTCCCTGCACCTCGCCCCCCTCCCTCCCTGCACCTCGCCCCCCTCCCTCCCTGCACCTCGTCCCCCTTCCTCTCTGCCTCTCACCTCCCGGGCCTCCCCTAGCAGGGCCTCAATGCTTTACAAACACCTTGTAGTTGTCCCCTCGTACCCCATAATCCTGCTCCTCGTGGTCCTCCGGCTTCCGGGAGGCCCCAGCCGTGGGTGACCCCTTCCTCCTCCACTGGAAGGGCCAGGGTGTAGGGGCCAGACGCGAGTGGCAGGTGAGTTTAGGATCGTGGAGGAGGCTCCACATCAGCCAGATCTGCGGCACCGTCAGGCTGTGCACCACCATCAGCTCCCGGTAGAAGCAGGGGTCGAACACCTGCAGGTGGGGCGCGGCGGAGGGCCGCACAATTCCGAAGGTCCGGAAGCCCTCGTGGCGCGTGGGCTTGAGGCCGATCCTCTGCAGGCACATGCCCAGGAACACGTCGTCGATGGGGAACAGCTCCACCTGCTGGCAGGCGGAGGAGAGGCGGCAGGCCGTGAAGCCAGACATGACAAAGCCCCCGCCCCCAGCATAGGACGGATACATCGACCCTCCGTACATGAACTCCGGCACAAAGTACTTGCTGCTTCGCCGGCGTATCGGCCGGGCGTTGAATATGATGTCGCCGACAAACAGGTCGGTGTCCGACCTCTGACCTTTCAGCATCTCCAGGATGTTCTCCACGTTGACGTACACGTCGGCGTCGCCTTTGAAGATGAAGCGCACGCCGGGACAGGAAGTGTTGACCCACTGCAGGAAGTGGGTCTCCTTGAGAGTGAGGTTGAAGAAGGTGTCCTGGAAGTCCCACAGCAGGATGTCTCTGAAGGTTTGGCTCTCGTAGGCCAGCAGCCGGTCCCAGAGAGGCAGGGCACTCTGGTTGCTGGGGACGCCCAGGAGGAACACAGTCCGGACGGTCACCCCGTCCCCCAGAACCCCCTCCTGACCCCACGTACGACGCACCACCTGCCTCTTGTCGAAGTCGACTGCCACGGACTTGACGGCAATGAGCAGGTCGGGGGCGCTGCCTCCCTGGACGGAGCACTTCTCCGGCTGGTCGATGAGGAGCTGGAAGCTCCTGTGGTCCTTCTCTCTCAGGTAGGCCTGGAAGTCAAAGGGAGGCCTGGTGGGCAAAGCAGCAGCCGAAGGCTTGGTCGGCGCCCCCTTTTTGCCCTTCCACTTCCCCTGAGACTTAACCTTGGACTGGACTTTGGGTTTGGCCTGTTTGGGCTTGGACACGGCCTGGGGCTTGTTTCTGGTCTGGGCGTCAGGCTGGCAGCGCGGGAGGGTATCTGAGGGGTTGGAGGGGGGCAGTCCGCCCCCTGAGGGTCTGACGGGGCTCCCAGCAGGGCTCTGGAGCTGGGGGAGGACAGCTGGAGGCTCCACTCCCAGGAGGGGCTGAGGCCCTGGTGGGCATAGAGCAGCACACAAAGCACCACCAGCAGCAGCAAGGTGCATAGCACATCCCCCTTGACGTGGACCCTCCTCATCATGACCTGGTTACGGAACAGTGTCCTTCTGAACTGCAGGTGGACTTCTGTCTGTCGTCTATCTATAGGTCTGTCTGAGGGTTTCCTCCCCTCCGCCCATCCTTATGGGGCTCTCCACTCCTGGAAAACGAAGAACATGAATTAGCGTGGGGAAGACAGCTGATTAGGTGTGTAGAAAAGGTATACACTCCGCAGTTTCAATTTCCTTGTTTTACTGAAAATCCTGCCATTTGCTCTTTGAGTGAAATGCAGTTTTTTTCGTGACATACCTTCTGTTTATAAAAGTTCATCATTACAGAAACATTACTGTTTAATTGTTCAAGTAAAAGGCAGAAGGTCCAACTGTTTCATAGAAGAAAATGTACACAAGACAGTTATTTTCCTTGACACACCCCCTCGCATTGATAGAAACGTTTTCTGAAATTCTCTGTCTAAAAGTGTAATCCCCTTTGGTATGTCGATGCAAACTGTTCCATTCGACCCTGCAGAGAAAACTCAGATTTCCCCTAATGATTCCAATTGTGTATCAACTGTAAAAAGGGGGCGTGTCGGGCATTATGTAAGGTACATTGGATTACTTGCTGCTCCCCTATAGTCTTGCCTACAGTATGGGACATAGTGTTCTAGTCAAACATATATGCATGTTGTTGATTACCTTCCTCCATTAATCGATCCTTCCATGGATGACAAGCACCCTATTTCTTCATCCAAACTAAATAATTCGTAGCTCCACAAACAGTCCCAGCAGTTTAGAACACAACTTTGAATACACTACGGATCCAGTTTCTTTCCTTCTTCTTTTTACTTCATTCGTACTCCATGAGTAATTGGCACTCGGCAGTATTACAAGTATATTTTTGACCTGACGACAGACCACGGAATGACATTTTGTGCAGCCGTTTATGTTGTTGTCAATGTAAAGAATGTTTTTGAATTAGTGCCACTTACCAAGAGCGAGAAACGTTGTCAAAGGAGCCACTCATGGATGCTGCCAATCCCGCACATCTGGTTTCTTTACCAAAACTGCAGTCAGCTCTGGCTTCCAAGCACAAACAAAACTGAGATAAGCTTATGTAGTTATTGAATAAGTACCCTGGACGTCCTTATGTCTCAGATGTCGGCACGAAACTAGAGTCACTTACGAGTTATTGGGAGTTTGAAAGAAACGTGCATAATTGGCAAAGCGCACCACTTACAGAGCTACTTTCCTTCTGCCCACGTGACGCAATGGGAGTCTGCTGGAGCAGAGCCGGGAGCCAGATGCCAGCGCAGCAACTGGAGACGCAGAGGGAATCTAAAGAGGGGGAGGAGATGGAGGCAATAACAGAAGGACAAGACGGGAGAAAACTGAAAAAACCCGAGAAGAATAGTCCAGAGTCTGGACAGACTCATATAAGTCCTTTGATGGAAGAGACATGTTACAGATCAGCAGCCCCTATATCCCCCAGCCCTATAGTACATGGCAGCAATTATAGCTCTGGTCTCACTTAAAACGATTTGTACCAGGAAAAGGGGCATTTAACATAAGCTGGATAAGGCCTGTATATGTACACGATGAAAGACACAAACCAGTAAAACACACAAACGAATTTATTTTTGAAAATTACATTATTCTCGGCACACACACAAATTCACTATTTACAATCTACAAAAGGAAACAAATCTCAGCCTTTGCTGGTCCCTGTTAACATTCATATAGTGCAGTTACCTTTGGCTACACACACACGTATGGCTACCCCAGCTGGAGAGTGGCTGTGACGCCCCCCCCCCCCCCCTGCCCCCCCCGCCCCCCCCGCCCAGTCCTCTACACTCCACGCCAGCCTCTCAGAAGGACACAGGAGACGTCTGTTTAGAAGGGAAACTCCTCAGAGTTCAGATATGCATGTGTTGTGAGGGCCAGGAATGAGCTAATGGCTATGCCAGTTTTTTCCTCGTATGTCCTTCCTGTGTTTTACAGCCTTGCACCCCCCCCCCCCCCCCCCCAACCAGGTGTCTCTTGTTAAGGTCTGGTGCCATCACTCATTACGCAGAGCCCACAAAAGGTCACTGAAAACCTTACCTTCTAACTGCTATGTGGATTTAAACGACCTACCCCTGTCCGCATACACACACACACACGACCCCATTTGGATTTGCGAGGGAAAAAAAGGCTGTAAGGTTGGAAAAAGAATGTTTTGAAAGTGGGTGTAAACTTTCTATAGGCTTTGTGCAGGACGGCGGGGTCATGCTGAGGGGAGCCGCGTCGCCCCTATACAACCCGTTTCTATCTGCAGACGTGGGCGTTTGTGTGTACAGCTGTCCCCGCTGTGAGAACGCAATCCCCTCCCTGTGATGTCGTCTCCCTCGGTGGCCGCCGCCCCTCCTGACCACCAGGTGGTGCCGTGTGCTCAGGTGGAGGAGGCGCCCGCCCTCATGATCTTGAAGAGGGCGTTGACGTTGTTGTTCTTGATGGCGTCGCGGCAGGCGGCGACCACCTGGTTCTTGGGCCTCCCCACTGGGAGGAGGGAGGGGGCCAACAGGGAGGGAAGGAGAAGGGAGAGTATTCCAGATTACTGCACGGACGTGTGTGTTTACTGATGAAAGGCATGCTTCGAAGACCAACGCTTCTCTCACTTCCCTGTATATCCACACACACACACACACACACACACCTCGGAGGCGTCCTGCCCTCTGGATGGCCTGGTTGACGGCTTTGAGTCGAGCCAGCAGGGCGTTATGGTTGTTGGAGCGGATCTTGTACTCGTTGACCAGGTCTCTGTTCAGGTCGTACAGCTCGATGTAGCGCTTCTTCATGGTCTTCCTGGAACGCCCAGAGAGAGAGGGAAACGCAGGTCAAACCCCTCACTCGGACACCACCTCACACACACACACTTGTAATTATTTTATTGTTTTTTAAATGCATGCTTTTTGCGTCAAAGCCCAGGAAGGCTAGCTGTTGTTACGGCATCGGCCTATAGGGATCCTAAATAAACAACAAAACAATAACACACACACGAGTCCCATATTCTGTCTCACAACTTCTAACAACACCGTGAAGGTGAAAGGTCTCTGTTCTGGGGTCGAGGGAGGATGCTCTCAGGTTGGGGGTTGGGGGATCTCTGGTCTGCCAGCACCACTCACATGTCTCCCATCAGACGGGCGTCCTCCGCCTGCACCAGCATGTTCCTGATGTGGTTGGAGTGGTCGGCCATGGCCGCCGTCAGCTTCTGGTGCACCGAGTGGAACTCATCCACCTGGGACACGGCGGTGGGGGGGAACACGGTGAACCAGCGGACGGAGCGGACGGAGCAGACGGAGCAGACGGAGCAGACGGAGAGAGAGAGAGAGAGAGAGAGAGAGAGAGAGAGAGAGAGAGAGAGAGAGAGAGAGAGAGAGAGAGAGAGAGAGAGAGAGAGAGAGAGAGAGAGAGAGAGAGAGAGAGAGAGAGAGAGAGAGAGAGAGAGAGAGAGAGAGAGAGAGAGAGAGAGAGAGAGAGAGAGAGAGAGAGAGAGAGAGAGAGAGAGAGAGAGAGAGAGAGAGAGAGAGAGAGAGAGAGAGAGAGAGAGAGAGAGAGAGAGAGAGAGAGAGAGAGAGAGAGAGAGAGAGAGAGAGAGAGAGAGAGAGAGAGAGAGAGAGAGAGAGAGAGACTCCTCAACCTCACGTTTTAAGCCAGAGGACTGAGGTAGTGGAGTAACCAAGGCAACAACACTTTCTCCTCCTCTGAGCAGTGATTCAGAGATCGTTGTGAAGCTGAGGTAGGCTGTGGTAGGTGTTTCTCCACAGTTCGGCCACCAGGTGGGGCTCCTACCTCGGTTAGGGTGCTCCTCAGCTCCTCAAAGTAGACTGGGAAGTCGGCCTCCGCCTGCAGGTCCTCGATGGCCAGGAACGAGGCCAGGGATTGGACCAGGTCTCCCGCTAGGTCGATGTCGTCCGTGCTCAGAGTTATCTGGTTTGGACATCAGAGCAGGTGGTCACATGACCTGGGGTGGAGATGTTGTGCCTGGTAGTGTGGTCAGGGGCACCGTGACCTACCTGTCCAGAAGACGCCATGCTGACGGTCAGCAGCCCTCCTCCCCTCAGGGAGCAGAAGGTCACCTCGGGACTGTCCATGCCCTCGGGCAGGAGGAAGTTCTGGTTTAGCCACATCACCACCTTGAGGAGGACATCCAGAACACACACACTATGACACACCCAGGGTTTACCGGAGCAATTTGGTGACCTACCGAGAGACAGACAGATGGTACCATGGGCTGAGGCCGTACCGCGGTGCCGGGTTCGATTCCAGCCCAGGCCATTTGCTGCATTATTTCTCTCCCTTGTTTTTCCTGGCTATCTTAAAGTGTCCCTATCCTAGACAACAAAACAGCATACCGGTAAGGCCCAATCTCTCCAAAAAAGGTTACGTCTCTATCCAATAAAGCAGAAAATTGCTGAAAAATTTACAATAGATAAAAATACAAATAAAACACATCAAGGTTTGCTAGAGCGTACTCTCTGAGGTCTGTCGTTGATGCTGAAGTGGACTCTGCCAGTGGGCGGGGCAGCGGAGGTGAGGTCACTGGTGAGGTCATACATGGAGAAGCGAGGAAGCTGCCGTGTGATTTCAAACACGTGGAACTGGGTGCTGCAGGGGAGAGACCGTGTCAGTGGGGTTCCTCAGATGGAGACACATGTGAGTACTAACAGTACATAGTCAGGTGGCTGAGCGGTTAGGGAATCGGGCTGGTAATCAGAAGGTCGCTAGTTCAATTCCCGGCAGTGCCAAATGACGTTGAGTCCTTGGGCAAGGCACTTCACCCTACTTGCCTCAGGGGGAATGTCCCTGTACTTACTGTAAGTATTCTCTCTGGATAAAAGCATCTGCTAAATGACTAAATGTAAATGGAGATGGAGACACCAAATCTGGCTAACCTGGTCTACTCCCCTCTTGAGGAAGTGCAGCTGACAGGAAGGAGGAGACAACCAAGCTGTTTTCACTGCTGCCGCTCACCTCAGGTGAGTCGAACCCACCTGTTCTTCCCTCCGACGAAGGCCTTGATGTGAAGGTCGACGGGGATGTCTTTGGGGGGGGTGATTGGAACCCTGACGCAGCCAGACAGGTGCTGGGCGCTGGGATGGACCACGTGGCTCTCGCCCTCAAAGATGCCCTCGGCAAATATCAGTACTGCCCGGATGATGGTCTCTGGAAGGGTCACGGGAGCATGTTAGATCCGGGCGGGAACTGTCACCAAGATGATGTGTACACCACACACACACACAAACACACAATTGCACTGTGATATGATTTCATATGTTTGTCATATTACCATTCGGTGTAGAGATGCTGAGCTCTATGTGAGCCTTCTGGGCCTCCGTAGCCGGTCTGACTGACAGGGCGGTCTGCAGCTGGGTGTTGGCTGGGATCACACCCATCTGGTTGTCCCCCTCCGACGAGCCTGCAACAGCCTGAAACCCTCCGACCACTTAGAACCAGGGGTTGTCATTCATTTCTCTTCACCTCTGTATGTACCTACATACGCATGTGTGTGTTGATTGTTCTTCTACAGGTACACTCTTGCACTTTTTGGGTTTCATGTTGTTTAATTGTAACTTGTTTAACTGCATGCTCTTATATGGTTCTTCCCTTTGGCACTTATTTGGTTTTTCACAATGTATGCTTCATCTTTTGGCTGCTTGCAATGTTTGGGGCTACCTCGCTGTTATGATCAGTGACCTATGCTCTTTTGTAAAGCTCTCTCTTGGAAGTCGCTTTGGATAAAAGCGTCTGCTAAATGCATAAATGTCAATGTAATGTGTGTGTGTGTACCTTGGCATTTTCATCGTAGTTGCGAAGCTCCAACAGAAGGTTTTGTCTTCGCTGGCTCAGCTCTCTGATCAGATCCTGTTCCACGCTGGAGTCCATCAGGTTGCCCATCAGCTCCTTACTGGCCGGTAGGTAGCCCCGTACTGGAGTACAACCATAGCAAACAACAGCAGGTTGAAGTTAAGGTGAGACGGCTGGTTCAAGGTGAAAGCAAAACATACTGGCGCACACCGACACACACACACACACACCGACACACACACCTTCTCCTTCCACAGAGGTGCATATGAGCTGGATCTGTCCGTCCATGCGGTAGTCGCCCTCCACCACCCCCGCCACCGCCGACGAGAAGTTGTCCTTGAAGATGACCTCTCCCGTCCGGTCGCTCCGAGCGTCGATCTGAAACGGCCAGCGGTCAGGGAGAGTTTGACGAGGAATACCAACACTGGGAGGGGTGAGGGGAACCCTGCCCTTGTTTTGAGTGGATGGATAGTCTACTTGTCAATGTGGTTTTTTGTTCTGTGCTGTCGGGTGAAAGCATCCATTCAACACTTCATAGGAGAGCGGGGGGGGGGTGGAGGGGTGAGGGTGGAGGGTACTACCTTGCCATTGGACCAGCCTGTGATGAGCTCCACCACCCCATCTGCGTTCAGGTCAAAAGCGTGGATGCTCATCGCATGGTTCTTAGACTGGAAGGAGGAGGAGGTTACTCAGGTGATAAACACAGAATACTGATAAACAAGTCTGTCGAAAAGCCAAACAGAAGAAGATGCGTACACGGAACAGTAATGTCCCTTTTCCTTTCACACAGAGTTCACTAACACATTGAGCACAGCACATTTAACATTTAGCAGCAGACTGTATACATCGGTACAGTACAGTGGGTAGACTGGACTACAGTGACTGGTCTATAGAGCCTCTAACTGCAGTACCTTTATCCTCCAGTAGCGGGCGGTGCGGTCATAGACCCCTACCGTACCGTTAGCCAGCGCATAGCCAAACCTGCTGCCGTGCATGTGACACAGGGATGTCACCGTCTGGGGGTGGAGGAGGGAGGGAGGTAGAGAGGGAGGGAGGGAGGGAGGGAGGGAGGGAGGGAGGGAGGGAGGGAGGGAGGGAGGGAGGGAGGGAGGGAGGGAGGGAGGGAGGGAGGGAGGGAGGGAGGGAGGGAGGGAGGGAGGGAGGGAGGGAGGGAGGGAGGGAGGGAGGGAGGGAGGGAGGGAGGGAGGGAGGGAGGGAGGGAGGGAGGGAGGGAGGGAGGGAGGGAGGGAGGGAGGGAGGGAGGGAGGCTGGTCACTACATATTCACCCCATCAAAAACACCATGTGATAGCAACGCCTACAAAGACTACTTCTTTACAATCTCCTCTTGAAAGTGCATCTTTGTTCAAACGAAGGCTACATGTAATTCTGAAGTATATACGCGCGTCTTATAGCCTCATTATCCGATGCAAGACACAGATGGTTGAGGACAGCATGTTTGGGGCCTGTGGACGGCTCTGTGGGTTCAGAAGTACCTCGTTCTCCGCCATCTCCGACACCAGCTCGTCCTCCCGAAACACTCGGATGTCGAAATCCTCAGAGCCGACGAGCAGCTCGTTCTTCCCGTCGCCGGTGAAGTCACACAGCACCAGCGACCTCACGTTGTCCCCCGTCACCTGCACGCCAGACCACGGACACACGGGTCGTCACCGAGCGGAATCACATTCGAAACAGGCGCCAATTGCGAGAGCGCTTTACAATTGCTTCGGGGAAGAATTACATTCGGTGATGCGTGTGGAAACGATCAAACTGTCCAGATGTGATGTCCGGATTTCAATCGGATCGCATTTGACACCGTGTTTGGGAGTAAAACAACAGGGCTTGTACCGTCCAGAACTGGTCGTTGCCCTCGTAGTCGAAACCCTGCAGGGCGCAGTTCCCCCCGATAATAGCCAACGGTGACTTGATGTCTCCCAGCTTCCCCAGGACAATGGCATTGGCCCCGTCTGTCACCTTCACAGGAAGCAGAGAGGAAGAGGGGGGTTAGAGAGCTCGGGGAAGGATTCCTTCCCATTTCAGAGGACACACAAACCCAGCATGTTCCACCTTGACTGTAAAGATGTAATATGTAAAGACTAGCTGCCAGAGAACTTGAAATAACAGAGAACACAAGACAATATACCTTTGCTGTAACCTGAAGACACCATGTGTATAGCTAGCTTCCGCTCAACAGGTCAAAGGTCGACCCTAGATTCGTTTCCTCACCTCCCTATAGAAGATGTCTGCGTTGTCGTGGACATCGTAGGCCAGCAGGTTGGTCTGGGATCCAACTAACAGCGTGTCTCCCGTGGTGCTGGGTCCTAGTGTCCCCGAGGTCAGACAGCTGACCGCCTGGTTGATGTTCAGGAGGGAGATGTCCGAGTCCTGGGTGCTCTGACTCAGCCTGTGGGCTGCCTGCCGCTGGCCCCGTGTATGGGGGTTATGGATGAACACCTGGAAAGACCAGGTGAAGAGGAAGAGAGTCTCGACTTGACAAGACAGAAACATCATCTTTCCTGTTGGGGAATACATCTGGAATACACTAAGTGTGTATGATGGTGTCACATCGATGCCTTGGTACAAGACAGGGTCCAGGCCCTAGTAGTAACTATACCTTCCCGGCCTGTGTAGCAGCAGTTAGACAGGGGTGAACGCCGTCAAACTTCCCCATGGTGACCATGCGGGGGTTAATCTTGTGGTTTAGCTTCAGGGTGAATATGGGGACCAGCATGATGGCACTACCCTATAGAGAAAACACATTGCACACATATCATGTATTTGCGTATGTGTCTGTGTAATTTTACTTAATTTGAATAAATAGTCAAAAAGGATCTCGAACTACTATGCACGGTGTGTTGAATCCATAGTAAATCAACACAAAGCAGGCTAGGTCTCTAGCCAACTGCGCTAATGTTTTAACCAGCTTAGATTAGCTCCTCTCTCACCCGCTGTTGCTGGGAGTCCCGTTACCTAGCAACGCAGGAGGGTTTGTCAGAGATTTTCCTCCATGGCTAGAGTTAGCTAATCCCTGTCGTTTGCTCTCATTGCTCATTGACTCCCTTACCCCTAAATCTTAAAAATATAATACATATATATATATAGCTAACAAGCTAAAGTACGTTTGTATCTTTTCAGTACAAACTGCCCAGACATCAAACGACACAAACAAAAATTGACAGACTTTAACAGCATTGCTACTGTAAAGCTAGCTAATTTAGTAGGCTAACCTGGCTGGCTTCGTGATCTCTACAAAGTATTTATTTTGGTAGCGCATTTCAGTATACACTGTGCATAAATCTCTAGTTATCTCATGCTAGTAGGAGTTATTATCTTACCAACGTCTTCGCTCTTAAACAGCCTTTGGGTTTTATCAAGACAGCTAACTAAACTAGGCAACAAGGGACAGCACGGGGATTGCGTGCTCAACTTCTGCACGCAGGTGACGTCAACTGTTCCCAGTACAGGAGAATTTACCACTTTAGTAGGGGCCACACTGTGTATTGTAATGATACAATAAACATAAATATCCGTGTTTCATCTGTTTACAATTAGCATTTCATTATATACAGTAGATACAGTTTTACTCGGATATCCCAAATATAAAAAAGGAGTTTGTTAAGCTTGTTAAGGACAAACAGCCAGCCTATAAATAGTAGGCATGATAGTGAAAACTATGACAGGAAAGTATTAACGTAACATTCCAGTGTTTTGAAGATTCTGGTTTAGAAGTTATTGTCTATTCATGAATCGTCGTGACACTGCTCTTTTTCCACGCGCTCTCGAAAAATACTAAATCTTTGAGGGGGTTGATGAGTGCAAAATGTAGGCTATTGCATCAAAAGGTTTGCTCCCGATGGTTGACCAAAGTGTGTTTCTCTGCTCCGAGTGCAGAGGGAGACACAAGAAACTATTCATTTCCCAGTGACAATAGAAAAAGTGAGACTTGTTTTTGTGTGTCGTGCGCAAAGTAAACATTGCATTATCTCTCTACGCTGGTTGTGAGGAATAGCCTACGACTTGTAGACTTTAATTTGAAAAAAATATCTAGAAACGTAATAAAAGAAAAAGAAAATGTAAGAACATTAACAGAATAATAAATTCTGCATTTTGGAGTGCGAACCCTGCTTTCGTTTTTATAGCTATTTGATGGACATAGTAGCCTATTGCCTATAGGCTACAGAGTATAGACTATTGTCTAGGGTACAGAGTATATCGAGACACATATAATCAGATATTAAAGTGTTAGTCTGTTATAAAGTCTTTTGTAAACAGAAAATGTAGGTCTTGTAGCCAACGTTCTGTTTGCATACAGATTAAAATTCTAGGCCGTGTGAACGCGTAATTAGAATTCAATTGTCAGCAGTCACGAGGACATGTTAGTCTTATGTAACACAAATGATAACAATAAATCCATCACGTCCTTTATGGGAATTTTTCTTTCGGGGTTACGGACAGTGTGCAAGCTCCTTTAATGAATTGCGGAAATGCGTGACTCGGTTTTTGCACTCGGTCCGTAAAACCCATCCGCTATAAAAACGCCACTCGGAGAGCAAATGTTTACACTTGACCATCTCACAACGACGATATCATCACACCTGTCTACTCCAGAGAAACCGAACTAAACTGAAAAATGGATCCATGTGAATGCTCCAAGAGTAAGCTTTTACTACTAGCATGTCATTTCAACAGACGTTATTTTTAATCTTGTGTTAAGGTTTCTCTTCGTCTGTTAAATTGTATTTGTTATTTTCTTCATAGCTGGATCATGCAACTGCGGTGGTAACTGTAGCTGCACTAACTGCGCCTGCACATCTTGCAAGAAGACCAGTGAGTTTAACAATTGTATTAAACATGTTTTTTTGAAAAATAAATTGCGGACCTTTCAGTAAGACTAGAGATCGTGGGTCAATTCTAGACATGGGTCACAGGTGTTGCTAATCGCTACATAATCAACTGTCCTTTGCGTTCCTCCCTTCTCCTAATGCAGGCTGCTGCTCCTGCTGTCCAGCCGGGTGCAGCAAGTGCGCCTCCGGGTGCGTGTGCAAAGGGAAGACCTGCGACAAGACCTGCTGTCAGTGATGAGGGACGCCATGTGGCAATGTGTAGAACTGCAGGCCATCTATGAGATGCACTAATTTTTGTACTTGTTACTTTAAAAATGTAATAAATTGCAACTAAAAGACAAACTATTTGAGTCATTATTGCAGTTACAGGGAGCGGGGCATTTGGTTTTCAGGGTGGTTTAACTTGGATTTGATTAACTCATACTGAGGCAGTCAAATATTGTCACTGCCAAGTCAGACGAAATCAAATGCGTCACCCTACTTGAAAGTAATCTTCCTAGTTTAAGTTCCTTGAGTTGGTAAGAAAAAAATGAGCTCTGGGGTATCATTTACATGTTCCTATTTTATACATGAGTGGGGACTGGTTGAACTATGTACCCGTTTATTAAGGTTAGAAATTGTATGTGTAGGATTGATTAGAGCTACGTGCATTACAACTCACGATTCTGTACGAGTAACCGGAATCAACATTAAAATCACATGTAATTGTTTAATACCAAGTTGGTCATTTGCTGCACCCCAGAACGGTAGAGGGCGACTCTAACCATACGTAGGCTACCAAAGACTACTAAACCAACGAAGAAGAGTTGTCCAATCAGTGTAATCTCGAAGTGCCGGGGTAAACGAGATAGTGTTGGCTAATGCACTAGCAAGGAACTATAAAAACGGAGTTTGGAGGTACAAGGGAGACACATTTCTATTTGTCAAAGGGTCACGTAAGTTATAGTTTAGCTCATAACATTTGTAGCACACATTCATGTCGCGTGGCGTTATAGCCTGTCAGAGCCAGACTGGAGCTCTGCCTTTCTAGCAAGCTATCATTCATTCCTACATAAGCGGCCTAGCCATGCAATGATAGCTAGCCTAGCTGTTGTGGCCATTCAGTCAGATGGAGCTAATGCATGAAGTTAATGCATTTGAAGCAAAATAAGAATTGACGCATAATGTGGGTTAGATGATTATCCTAATCCGTGTAGGTTACAAAAGGAAATGGGTTAATGTAGCTCATGACAAAGACGATACTTTATACCCTCATCCATAAACAGCTGTCATCGCGTGGCTGCGCGCGAGAAGTTTGTTGACCCTACAGATTAGATCCCGAGATTATTCAAATTTGTAGGTAGGAATAGTAAAATGACATACATATGTAATATTAATCTACTCCATATGACACCTACGTTTAGTGATCTAGTTACTTCTCGTACTAACCCGAAGGAGAATGTTTTACCTTGGAGGCTTTAGGTAAACACAGTTTTCGGTCTAAATCCTACTCCATTCCCGATGCCATCGACCACACACTAAAAAGACGTTCTGCCATTTACGTGGAATAACAATCACAATATTCTAATTTAGAAACATCCCACCATGACTCTGTTGTCGTGTTTTCAATGAGAGAGAGATCTCAAAGTAGAGATGATCATCTCACGGGCGCTTCCAACGGCTTGTCTTAACACCAGTGTCCTCTCCCTCTCGTGCACAGCACCGCTAGCCATGGAAACAGAGGGCTTTGGGGAGCTGTTGCAGCAGGCAGAGCAGCTGGCTGCTGAGACAGAGGCGGTGTCTGAGCTCCCCCACGTGGAGAGAAACCTGCAGGAGATCCAGCAGGCGGGGGAGAGACTACGCTCGCGCACCCTCACACGCACCTCTCAGGATGCAGCCGACGTGAAAGCGTAAGACATCTCTGTCCTCTGGGTCCTGGTGGGTTAGACTAGTCTAGTACCTAAACGCTGTGTATGTGTGGGGGTGGGGGGGGGGGGGGGGCGGTGTGTGTGAAAGAGCATGATGGAGGTAGATTTGTGCAGTTGGGAGTAAGTGTTTGTGTGTTTATCATCCACCCCAAAAAGATACATTCATGACTATGCTGCCATCTAGAGGTCACCAAGGTTCATGCCATAATGCTGTATACAATACACGCATACATGCATACCTAACCAGGAACCACAATGGTTATGCATGTAATCGTGCCTCTCCCCGTCTCTCCTCAGGTCCATCCTGCTGGGCTCCCGAGGGCTGGACATCTTCCATATCTCCCAGAGGCTGGAGAGCCTCAGCGCTGCCACCACCTTCGAACCCCTGGAGCCAGTCAAGGACACAGACATCCAGGTACACATCCTTAATCAGGCCTCAGGCACACATCCTTAATCAGGCCTCAGGTACACATCCTTAATTAGGCCTCAGGTACACATCCTTAATCAGGCCTCAGATACACATCCTTAATCAGGCCTCAGGTACACATCCTTAATCAGGCCTCAGGTACACATCCTTAATCAGGCCTCAGGTACACATCCTTAATCAGGCCTCAGGTACACATCCTTAATCAGGCCTCAAGTACACATCCTTAATCAGGCCTCAGGTACACATCCTTAATCAGGCCTCAGGTACACATACTTAATCAGGCCTCAGACATCTGGGTGCACATTCTCAATCATGCCTCAGGTATACAACCTTAATCAGGCCTCAGGTACACATCCTTAATCAGGCCTCAGACATACAGGAACACATCTTTAATCAGGCCTCAAGTACACATCCTTAATCAGGCCTCAGACATCCAGGTACACATCCTTAATCGGGCTTCAGACATTCAGGTACACACCTTTAATCAAGCCTCGGGTACACATCGTTAATCAGGCCTCAGACATCCAGGTACACATCCGTAAACAGGCCTCAGGTACACATCCTTAATCAGGCCTCAGGTACACATACTTAATCAGGCCTCAGACATCTGGGTACACATCCTTAATCAGGCCTCAGGTACACATCCTTAATCAGGCCTCAGACATCCAGGTATACATCTTTAATCAAGCCTCGGGTACACGTCCTTAATCAGGCCTCAGAAATCCAGGTACACATCCTTAATCGGGCCTCAGACATTCAGGTACACATCTTTAATCAAGCCTCGGGTACACATCCTTAATTAGGCCTCAGACATCCAGGTACATATCCTTAATCCGGCCTCAGACATCCAGGTACACATCCTTAATCAGGCCTCAGGTACACATCCTTAATTAGGCCTCAGACATCCAGGTACACATCCTTAGGCCTCACTAAACCTTCCCTATCTGACGCTGTGTGTTTTAACTTGTGGTATGTTAGGTATTTTCTAGATCACTATAAAGTCAAATTAATTTGTATAGCTCTTTTAACAAGCAATGTCAGAGATCTTCACAGATAACCATATACCTACAGACACTATCACTGACCAGTTGATGCAGGTAACGAGCTACTGCCATGCTTCGTGTGAGTGTCCAGGGGTCGGTCAAGGATTCAGGGGCAACCTGAACTTGTGAGGGTATCAAACAATGTTGTTGTCGAGTCACGCGTGGATAGATCTCACCACCACCCCAACGTGACATTCTGCCACGATGACACACCCCAGCTGACCCAGGTCCTATTGTTCCCTCCATGTCGGTGATAGCTGTCCCCTTTCCAGCCAGCCCAGTCTGACTCACTACAACTGCTATGACGGTGATAACCGTCTCGCTGTGTGGAATGGCCCCAGTCACTCGACAAAGAGGTGACGTGACTCATCGGTAGCCCAATACTCTCTCTCTGGCCCTGTCATCAGGGCCTGGGGGGGTGATGTGAGCAGTGTTCCTAGCGACGCGACGTTGTACGTTACTGCAGTGGTGAGAGGTATTGCCAGTGTCATGTGTTGTTCTTTTCTAGTCTGCACACTGGTTGACTTCCCGAGTGGCTGTTGATGGTGAAGTGGCTTTAACTTTGTTCCGCTGCACTGTGTCACCTGGTCACATTCCTGGGTGCACTGTACATTTGGCGAACAAAGCGATTCTGATTTGTGTAGCTTGTTGTTTCTCTGGGAATGGCATGCGGACGAGGTATAGATGAGTCCAGTTTTGTGGTGTCTGTGCGAGATGGAGGCAGGGGGCGAGGTGGTGATGGATGGTATTGATTTTCTCGTCTTGAATGTGTGTGTGTGTGTGTGTGTGTGTGTGTGGGGGGGGGGGGGTAGAGAGGAAGGAAGGAGCATAAGGAGACTGGAGGTAAACAGTCTGGTTGGTGGACAGTTTTGTTTTCGGTGCGTTTGGTCTGCTGAGGTGTGCGTGCGTGTGTGTGTGTGTGTCACAAGGACAGGGGGGCCTGTGTCGGGGTGTGTCTCTGATGGGTAGAGCACTTAGCCCCTGGCAGCAGCAGAAGGAGGCGTGTGGACTCTGCTGAGTGGCCGTGCGTCTGGAGTGGTCAGTGTCCAGTATCAGTCTCCTCTCTGGGCCATCTGCCATCCCTCCGCCCCTTTCCTGGTTATCATACTTCCTGTCCCTCATCCCCTCCACCCTGCCGGGTTTCATCCTCCATCCCCTGTTACCGTTTTTTGTGCCCCTCCACCTTTGCTATTACTTTACCGTGTAGCTTTACCCTATATACATATAAATGTGTATATATACTGTATTTCCTATGTTCTCGGCTTTGTCTGTTGTTAAGCTTTCTATCACCACGTGAATGGATTCTAATGCGTATTATGGTGTGTTAGTTTGTGCATGTTGGCGTGTAGGCAGGTGGTCACTCGCCACACGGCAAGGTGTGTGTGTGTGTGTGTGGCCAAAGATGAGAGAGTTAGGGTGGAGGCAGTAGACGAAGAACTTTCCAGCATGCGTCTCTCCTCAACCATCCTCCGCCAACACACATGAGGTCACGACACAAAGGTTCACCATCTCCACTCACAACATCAAAGCTGTTGGTGGTTGGTTTTCAGTGTGTATGTGTGGGTGTGTGTGTGTGTTTTCAGGTGGTGAGGGTGCATTATTGAAAGAGACAAAGAGAGAGTGGGAGGAAAAGCATAAGGGAGAGACGGCTGAAAGGTAGGGATAGATGCATGGACGTATAAAGAGTTAATGCGATATACTGGGAATGCAACGCAGATGTAGCGCTGAATATGAAAGCGCTAAAATGGCGGACAGGAGAATTTTCAGTTTCCTCTGCCCTCAGTTTTTCTATTCCATCTTTTTCTGCTCTAGCTGTCTCTCTCCATCCCCCCCTACTCCCTCTCCATCCCTCCCCCCTATTCACTCTCTCCATCCCCCCCTACTCCCTCTCCATCCCCCCCTACTCCCTCTCCATCCCCCCCTACTCCCTCTCCATCCCCCCCTACTCCCTCTCCATCCCCCCCTACTCCCTCTCCATCCCTCCCCTACTCCCTCTCCATCCCTCCCCCCTACTCCCTCTCCATCCCTCCCCCCTACTCCCTCTCCATCCCTCCCCCCTACTCCCTCTCCATCCCTCCCTACTCCCTCTCCATCCCCCCCTACTCCCTCTCCATCCCTCCCCCCTACTCCCTCTCCATCCCCCCCCTACTCCCTCTCCATCCCTCCCCCCTACTCCCTCTCCATCCCTCCCCTACTCCCTCTCCATCCCTCCCCCCTACTCCCTCTCCATCCCCCCCCCTACTCCCTCTCCATCCCTCCCCCCTACTCCCTCTCCATCCCTCCCCTACTCCCTCTCCATCCCTCCCCTACTCCCTCTCCATCCCCCCCCTACTCCCTCTCCATCCCTCCCCTACTCCCTCTCCATCCCCCCCTACTCCCTCTCCATCCCTCCCCCCTACTCCCTCTCCATCCCCCCCTACTCCCTCTCCATCCCCCCCTACTCCCTCTCCATCCCCCCCTACTCCCTCTCCATCCCTCCCCCCTACTCCCTCTCCATCCCCCCCTACTCCCTCTCCATCCCCCCCCCCTACTCCCTCTCCATCCCCCCCTACTCCCTCTCCATCCCTCCCCTACTCCCTCTCCATCCCCCCCTACTCCCTCTCCATCCCCCCCTACTCCCTCTCCATCCCCCCCTACTCCCTCTCCATCCCCCCCCTACTCCCTCTCCATCCCCCCCCTACTCCCTCTCCATCCCCCCCTACTCCCTCTCCATCCCCCCCTACTCCCTCTCCATCCCTCCCCTACTCCCTCTCCATCCCCCCCTACTCCCTCTCCATCCCTCCCCCCTACTCCCTCTCCATCCCCCCCTACTCCCTCTCCATCCCCCCCTACTCCCTCTCCATCCCCCCCTACTCCCTCTCCATCCCCCCCCTACTCCCTCTCCATCCCCCCCCTACTCCCTCTCCATCCCTCCCCTACTCCCTCTACATCCCTCCCCCCTACTCCCTCTCCATCCCTCCCCCCTACTCCCTCTCCATCCCTCCCCTACTCCCTCTCCATCCCTCCCCCCTACTCCCTCTCCATCCCTCCCTACTCCCTCTCCATCCCCCCCTACTCCCTCTCCATCCCTCCCCCCTACTCCCTCTCCATCCCCCCCTACTCCCTCTCCATCCCTCCCCCCTACTCCCTCTCCATCCCCCCCCTACTCCCTCTCCATCCCTCCCCCCTACTCCCTCTCCATCCCCCCCCTACTCCCTCTCCATCCCTCCCCCCTACTCCCTCTCCATCCCCCCTACTCCCTCTCCATCCCTCCCCCCTACTCCCTCTCCATCCCTCCCCCCTATTCACTCTCTCCATCCCCCCCTACTCCCTCTCCATCCCCCCCTACTCCCTCTCCATCCCCCCCTACTCCCTCTCCATCCCCCCCTACTCCCTCTCCATCCCTCCCCCCTACTCCCTCTCCATCCCTCCCTACTCCCTCTCCATCCCCCCCTACTCCCTCTCCATCCCTCCCCCCTACTCCCTCTCCATCCCCCCCTACTCCCTCTCCATCCCATCCCCCTACTCCCTCTCCATCCCCCCCCTACTCCCTCTCCATCCCCCCTACTCCCTCTCCATCCCTCCCCCCTACTCCCTCTCCATCCCTCCCCCCTACTCCCTCTCCATCCCTCCCCCCTACTCCCTCTCCATCCCTCCCTACTCCCTCTCCATCCCCCCCTACTCCCTCTCCATCCCTCCCCCCTACTCCCTCTCCATCCCCCCCTACTCCCTCTCCATCCCTCCCCCCTACTCCCTCTCCATCCCCCCCCTACTCCCTCTCCATCCCTCCCCCCTACTCCCTCTCCATCCCCCCCTACTCCCTCTCCATCCCTCCCCCCTACTCCCTCTCCATCCCCCCTACTCCCTCTCCATCCCTCCCCCCTGTTCACTCTCTCCCTCCCCCTACCCACTCACTCCTTTCTCCCCTTACCGATTCTCTCTTCCTCTTTCTCCAACCCATCCCCCTCTCTGAGTGGCTACAGTGAAGGCATGCATTCTATGGCCACAGTCTGATAAGCACAGCTGCTAAAGCAGTGCTGCTCAAATTGCTGTGTGTGTGTGTGTGCAACTGTCCATGTGTGTGTGTGCTTCTGTCCATGTGTGTGTGTGTGTCTGAGTGTGCCCCCACCTCATTAACTAAACATGACTCTTAAGAGGATTATTAGCCCAATTTCAAGACAGGATGTCGGAAGCCATCAGCAGAGAGGGAAAAAAAATCCATTACCATAATTGCATTGCGCCAGGGGAGGAGTAAAAAAAGGAAGGATGCATAGATGGATAAAAGGAGGAAGAAACGAGCACAACGGAGAGGAGGGCAGAGCTGCGGAAGGGAGGGAGGGAGGGATGGTTTAAGTGATGGAGAGCAGAGCAACTGTGTAGGTTGGATAGTCACTCCTCCCCCCCCCCCCCCCCCATCCCCGTGTGTGAGAGTTGACTTGGTACATTCCTCCGACAATAAAACAGCCGACGGTAACCCGGGCCGTGGCACTTCCTCGGGTTCACGCTGCCGGCCCAGCTAGGCTGGGAGATGTGATGCCGCCGGCCGCCATTCTGGCCCCCGGACGCCTGGGAGGGAACGCCCCAGAATGGCGTCTCGTCTTCAGAGGGAGCTGGAGGGCGGCAGGGACAGGCAGGGCCTGTGTACGGCTGGCACCTCTCTCTCGCTCGCTCTCTCTCTCTCTCTCTTCCTCCTCTCTGGCTGGCTGGCTGGCTGAGCAGCAGTGTGAGTGAGTATCGCCTGCTTGTTGGAGCGTTGTCTCTCTTGCTTTGTCTGTCAGCTTTCTGCTCTTCCTCCTGGTCTGCCTGCCTTTCTGGCTGTGGGGAGGATGATGATGATGCTCGTACTAAGGATGATGATGATGATGGTCATACTAAGGATGATGATGATGGTCATACTAAGGATGATGATGATGATGATGGTCATACTAAGGATGATGATGATGATGATGGTCATACTAAGGATGATGATGATGGTCATACTAAGGATGATGATGATGATGATGGTCATACTAAGGATGATGATGATGATGATGGTCATACTAAGGATGATGATGATGGTCATACTAAGGATGATGATAATGATGATGATAATGATGATGATAATGATGATGATTGGAGTCATACTAAGGATGATGATGATGATGATAGTCGCACTAAGGATGGTGATGATGATGATGATGATGATGATAGTGGGGATGTCCTGCATGACGAAGGCTTCTCCCCCACACAGGAAGTGGGGGAAGAAGGGTGGGGTTTCAGTCCTCCGTCTCATTGTCTCATGTTTAACGAAGACGACATCCATCGCCTCAGTTATCTCCTGCTATTATCTCCTCGTAAAGATCCACTCCAGTCTGGCTTTTATCTGCATATATAGATACTCTATACCCTGGCTTGTATGTGAATATCTCTGACTACTGAATTGAAATGTGCTTTCTTTATTACATGTGCACGGCACTGCGGGATAATCAAATCCATATCAAAAAGAAGTGTCCAGTCTACCGCTAATGTAAAACAGATGATATAGAGTGTGCTGGAAGTGACTTTCCATGGCTGTGTAAGATGAATAAGGGAGTGTTCCTGTGTGCCAGACCAAGCCCTGGGCGGGGGGGGGGGGGGAGGGGAGGGAGGGGGGAGGGAGAGTGTGTCGCGGCTGCACACGCGTGTAACACGCACGTCTCCGTGAATGAAGAGGACGACCGGCTACTCGCCGGCTCTGTCGTTTCTCTGGGACGCCACGTCGTCGTGGCGATCCACCGTCACCGTAGACGGCGTCGATCGACGCGACGCCCCCGCGGTTTCGATCCGTTTTCGGGGGAACAAGGAGAACGCGGATCAGAATGTTCTGGATGCTGAGGTGGCTCTTGTGGCCCGCCCCACCCACCCCACCCCCCCCCCACCCACCCCACCCCCCCCCCACCCCACCCCCCCCCACCCACCCCACCCCCCCCACCCCCCACCACCGGCCCTGGAGGAAGCAGCTCTCCGAGGAGACGGAGAGGGCGGTCCGGACAGGATCACCCAGGCAACAGGGCTGTGGTGGGGATCCGTGCAGTCGTGTGTGTGTGTGTGTGTGTGTGAGAGCCCAGAGAGGTAGCCGTCGATGGCGGCGTCAGGCTAGTAGCGTAGCGCGCCCGCCTGGTCGCCACACTGACGGCTAGTTGCTCGCGTTGGGAATTATTCTGACGCGAGGCGACGTGTGTGTGCACCTGTGCAGTACATTAAAAGCTATACTGCGTGCGTGCGTGCGTGCTTGTGTGTGTGTCTTCCGAGCCCTGACCTGAGCAGCCAGAGTTATAAATAGCCCCATTGTGAGCCCTCTCCTGGGGTGAGAAGGAAACTGGGTAGAACCTGTTCCTGATGTGCTGTTGCAGGGTGGCCAGAAGGGGGCGCCGCCACCCTCTCCTCCCCCTCCCCCACCATGCCAGGCAGAGACGGCAGCACAATGACTGAGCAAGAATTGTCTGAGTGGCACGGTGGAGGGGAGGATGGCAGGAAGAGGAGGAGGAGGAGGAGGGGCAGAAAGAGCAAGGGTGGATGAGGTGACCGGAGGAGGAGGCAGGATGGAGGGGTGGGAGAGGAGGAGGGATGAGGGGGTGGGGAGGAAGAGCTGGAGGAGGAGGAGGAGGAGGGATGGATGGGTGGGTGGAGGTCTTTCTTGGTCTGCCCCAGTTCTCCAGCCGTCTCTCTGCGAGATGTGGGATAACGGCTACAGGACGTCGCTGGCCTCACCATCCCTGTTCCACTCCTCCATCTATCCTCCTTCCCTCCCTTCCTTCCATCCTCTGCATCCGCTTTCTGATGGTGGTCTAGAGTCTTCCACATTAGGGATTGGATGAATTGGGGGATAGAATAAAGGATGAATGGATATATATATATATATATATATATATATATATATATATTTGTCCATCCCCTCCATCACGTCAGCAAACAATATGCCAGAAACCATCTATATATACATCCATCCTTCCATATATATAGATATATTGACATAGATGGATGGATGTATATATAGATATAGATGGATGGATATATATATATATATATATATGTATGTATGGACCGTTTCTGGCATATTGTCTGCTGACGTGATGTAGGGGATGAACAGGGGCGAGGGCCAAGGCCTATAGGGGAGGGGAGGGGAGGGGAGGGAGGAGGCAGGGTGGAAGAGAGGGGGAGGGGAGGACAGATGAGATTCAGATGAGCCTCTGGAAACCGCCTGCTCTCGCCGAGGAGAGACGTGCGGCGATAATTAACTGGGGAAACGAATCGGCCCACGTCTCCTCGAGTCTGTCACTGTCACGCCAGGCCTGGCGCTCCTCATCGGCTCCCAGTGAACCGTCTGAGCGGCCCCAGATGGTGACCCCACCCCCGCGCGCGCCGCGCTGCCTGCGTACGTGCTGCTCCTGGGCGTGTTGGCGTGGAGCGCCGACGACGGCCCGCGGAAGGAGGCAGAACGTTCTCTACAGGCCGCCGTTATCGTGAAACGCGTGTCTGTGCCGAAAGACAGAGGCAGCCGTAGGAGCAGCCGTTGGCGTTCTTGAGATTGTTCACTTAATGTTGATCATTTGTGCTCAACTTGCTTGTTTTAGATGATAAGGGGGGGTGGGGAGGGGGGCAAGCTTCAAACTGCCTCAAAATCGGCATCTGTGCGACTCCTACATCGGTTTAACCTGTGTGTGTGTGTGTGTGTGTGTGTCTCTTCCAGGGTTTCCTGAAGAATGAGAGGGACAATGCACTGCTGTCGGCCATTGAGGAGTCCCGTCGCAGGGTGAGTACCATCTTCTGCTCCTCCCCGCCCTATGAAGGCCCTATGCAGGCCCTATGAAGGCCCTATGCAGGCCCTAATGAAGGCCCTATGCAGGCCCTAATGAAGGCCCTATGCAGGCCCTAATGAAGGCCCTATGCAGGCCCTAATGAAGGCCCTATGCAGGCCCTAATGAAGGCCCTATGCAGGCCCTAATGAAGGCCCTATGCAGGCCCTAATGAAGGCCCTATGCAGGCCCTAATGAAGGCCCTATGCAGTTCCTAATGAAGGCCCTATGCAGGCCTTAATGAAGGCCCTATGCAGGCCCTAATGAAGGCCCTATGCAGGCCCTATGAAAGCTCTAATGAAGACCCTATGCAGGCCCTAATGAAGGCCCTATGCAGTTCCTAATGAAGGCCCTATGCAGTTCCTAATGAAGGCCCTATGCAGGCCTTAATGAAGGCCCTATGGAGGCCCTAATGAAGGCCCTATGCAGAAACGCACGATGCGTACGGCAGCCATCTTATGTATGAATACACATACTGCTCGACCACACCCACACAGGGATGTGTCACTCACACCTGTCCCTTTCATGTTTTACATCAGAAACGCATCGTGTGTGCGCGTGCAAGCTCCTGGGTGTGGATGAGAAGGTTCAGAGCAGGTCTAATTAGCGTAAGTTCCCATTAGTATGTCCTGTCCCTGCAGAGCAGGAGAGAGAAATAGACTTGGTCCTGTTGTAATGGGGCGCTGGTGCTAAATTTGTGCCTGCCAGGAACACAGACCCACTTAACACTGTCCCTGTTCCAACTCCACAGACAGTGAAGTAACACGATCTGTCAAGAGTCTCAGCCAGCCCACTGTGAGCCTCCAGGCCAGCCCCCTGTATCTCGGTCCCCCTGTGGAGTTTCAGGAAGCCTGGGGGAGGGGAGGGGAGGGGAAGGGAAGGGGGGAGGGAGTGAGAGAGAGGTGTTGGAGACAAGAGTTCTCCCAGTGGGAGAGGTTAGCGGGGCTAGCTTAACTAGCTATTTATAAAGTGTCACATCTCCCCTGGTCTGTAACCCAATTCTGACACACACACACCCCTCTGTCAAAGTGGTCTGTATCTGATCAGTCTCATCTTTCTCCTTTTGATTCTCTCTCTCTCTCTCTCTCTCTCTCTCTCTCTCTCTCTCTCTCTCTCTCTCTCTCTCTCTCTCTCTCTCTCTCTCTCTCTCTCTCTCTCTCTCTCTCTCTCTCTCTCTCTCTCTCTCTCTCTCTCTCTCTCTCTCTCTCTCTCTCTCTCTCTCTCTCTCTCTCTCTCTCTCTCTCTCTCTCTCTCTCTCTCTCTCTCTCTCTGTGTCTCTCTCTCTCTCTCTGTGTCTCTCTCTCTCTCTCTCTCTCTCTCTCTCTCTCTCTCTCTCTCTCTCTCTCTCTGTGTCTCTCTCTCTCTCTGTGTCTCTGTCTCTCATTCCCCCCTCCAGACGTTCCTGCTGGCGGAGGAGTACCACAGGGAGTCCATGCTGGTGCAGTGGGAGCAGGTGAAGCAGAGGGTGTTGCACACCCTGCTGGGGGCCGGGGAGGACGCGCTGGACTTCAGCCACGACGCCGAGGTCAGGGGCGCCACCTGCTGGACACCCGCCCGCCCGCGCACCACACCGCAGCCGAGCACCACACACCAAACTGCTGCCGCATATACTTATCAACTAACGTACCAAGCAACTGCCGTACATGCATACTTATAAAGTTCCGTGCTGCATACTTATCAAATTCCGTACTATGTACTAAGCCACTGCCGTACTATTAACGTATCAACTGCGCACATGCAGTACATCTCCCCTTCCGCTCCCCCTGGCCACTCCCCTTCCTCACCTCTCTCTTCCCCCCCCAGCTCCCCCTGGCCACTCCCCTTCCTCACCTCTCTCTTCCCCCCCCAGCTCCCCCTGGCCACTCCCCTTCCTCACCTCTCTCTTCCCCCCCCAGCTCCCCCTGGCCACTCCCCTTCCTCACCTCTCTCCCCCCCCCCCCCCCCGCTCCCCCTGGCCACTCCCCTTCCTCACCTCTTTCCTCCCCCCCCGAAACATCATCAAACATGGATGGCAGCCCTCCTGTTTTAAATAATGGATCAAGACCCAGAACATGGAGGTCGATCTCGTCGCAAAGCTACCAGCCTGCAGCTACCAGCCTGCAGCAACACCCACCCACACCCAGACGCACGCGCGCGCGCGCGCAGCTCCATTCAGTAAACATTCCGGGGGCCATCTTATCTGATGGGGTTGAGTAAAGGAAGTTTAGCGGCTGTCGCTCGTTTTGTCGTTCGCGGCATCGCGTCGCGACCTCGCTCTGCGAAGGGGCACCGCTCGCGAGGACCGTCTCCTGAGTCAGAGGGCTCTGATTGGACCGTTTGTCCGCGCAGCCCCATTACCACCCAATGAATAAGTAACCCGCGTTTGACACATTATCTTTTTTCCATGTATCGCCTGCCGTTCGCAACATATTCCAAGAACATGGCTCCCGCAGAATGCCGGCTTTGATCGCGTTTATAAGGCCCACGCGATTGTCCCGCTGCAGTCCCTTTACCAGGAACAGGACACAACAGCCGAGGCTCTGTTTACGGTGCACCGTCACTGGGTGTGGCCTGCTGTTCTTTGTCTCATGTCTGTGAGAATGTGTTCGTCCAAGCGAGAGCTCTGCTCTCTATGGCTTTCACGCTACATTGGTCTCTGCTGTGGAGTAACGACACAACGAACATGAGACCGTACACACACACGCGCGCGCGCGCGCACACGCACGTTCAGCCAATGTTTCTCCGTTTTAAAGAACTCTTTAGCCTCGTAGCCGCTTTCTCTGTAAGGCTTACTGAGGTCGCTCGTCTGCCTAATTATCCCACTGGTGTGTGTGCGTGTTGGAGTGTGTGTGTGTATTGGAGAGTGTGTGTGTATTGGAGTGTGCACCCCCTCCCATCAGTCCTTGTTTGTGTCTCTGTGTTGCAGCCCAGCTTTGTGAGTGAGGTAGCTGTTCCTGGCAGGAGTGCCCTGGACAGCGTGGAAGTGGCATATGGACGACAGGTCAGTCACCCTGCTGTTACACCTACACATGTGTGTGTGTTATAATACAATTAGACAACACCACATGTACAGACCATTTGTAGGAATTATATGATATAGTTTAGACACCACATTTACAGACAACCTCTATAAATTTGACCTCAATCTTATAAAGTATCAACATGTTCCCTCATGTTAAACTGATTTATTCAATAGCGTGTCCGACACGATCCCACATAGCTCGTTGGGCAGGTACAAGATAACGCAGAGGCTGCAAACTGCTGGTGCGGTTATAAGCGCGGCCGTGGCCTTGTCACAAGGACTCGGGTTCGATTCCCCGCCCGGGCCTTTTCCTCCACGTCCTCCCCTCCTCTTTCTCTCTCTCTCTCTGCCCTACATTCCCGCTCTCTCGACGCGGCCTCTCTCTCCCCCAGTAAAGCACAAAAGCCCCGTGAAGAGCCCCATGTCAGAAAGCTGCTGCTGCTGCAGCCGGGTGATTAGAGCTACCCAGCATCCACCCTGAATGGGGTCATTGTCAGCGAGGCTGCGGTCGATCAGACTCATTGATCTGCTGGCCGAGCACAGGGAATGCTGGGTAATGACCTCGCTTCTGGAGGAGGGGGGACGGTGACGATCCATCCGGCTAAGCCCCACACTCTCTCACACACTCTGTCGCGCGCGCACACACACCCAGTGCGAGGAGGGCAGAGGAGAGGGCCTCCTGTTTGGGAGTGGACATGTGTCGTCACATTGCCTGCGGAGTCATTTTCTTGGTGTTTGCCATCTTCTTCGACGAGCTGCTGAATGTGTTCATCCTCCTCGTGCTGTTCTTCATCGTCCACCACTTCACCCTGCGCTCCTAGGGGTGTCGCTCGGGTGCCTGGAGCCAGAACTGGGCGGTATTTAACCATCCCTCCCCCCTCTCTGTCCCTCTCTCTCCGTATACTTCCTCTCCCGTCTTCCTCCTCTCCTCTCCCCCAGATCTACATCTTTAATGAGAAGATCGTGGGCGGCCACGTCCAGCCCAACCTGGGAGATCTGTGTGCTTCTGTAGCCGACAGCCTGGACGACAAGGTAGGAGCTCACCCGTCATCACCTGGACATCACCGTGGGCTGCTTGTGGGGCATCTTCGTGGTATTCATGCCTGCTGGATTGACTAAAGAGGTGTGTGTGCGTGTGTGTGTAGAACGTGTCAGACATGTGGCTGATGGTGAGGCAGATGACAGATGTGTTGCTGGTTCCGGCCAAGGACACTCTGAAGAGCCGCACAGCCGTGGACACACAGATGGCCTTTGTGACGCAGGCCCTGCAGTTCCTGGAGAACAGGTGTGTGTGTGTGTGTCATTTACAGCTGCCTGGCCATCCGCTCTCAGCGTGTTTGTGTCTAAACTCCCTGCCTGTCTCCACCCCCCCCCAGCTATAAGAACTACACCATGGTGACGGTGTTTGGGAACCTGCAGCAGGCTCAGCTGGGGGGGGTACCAGGGACCTACCAGCTGGTCCGCAGCTTCCTCAACATCAAGCTGCCCGGACCCATGCCTGGCATGCAGGTACTGTCTACACACACATGCGCGCGCACACTAGGGCTGCACAATGAATCACATTTGAATCACGATCACGATCGTGGCTTCCCACGATTACATTTGCGTGATGGAGTGATATTTAAAATGCGTCATTCCGTTCATAGTATCAACGTTTTTTTTTTTGCTTTCTAAAATATATTTACACAATGGAAAATAGTGCCCTGTTAAAGTTCTGCTACATTTTCTTTATTGTTTTCTTTATTTATTTGTATTTATTCTTTGAGAAGATGCACTGAATTTTGGTGAATAAGAGGACCCACTTTATTTGGATGCACATTTTGGAAATGAGCAGGAATGTAGCACAATATCAATGTGAAAGCAGTTCTAATTAGCGTATCATGATGTGACACGAACCCTGTGTGTGTCCAGGACGGGGAGGTGGAGGGTCACCCCGTCTGGGCTTTGATCTACTTCTGTCTGCGCTGCGGAGACATGGGCGCCGCCATGCAGGTGGTCAACAGGGCCCAGCACCAGCTGGGGGACTTCAAGACCTGGTTCCAGGAGTACATGAACAGTCCGGACAGACGGTAGGATGCTAGGACACGCCCCACAGACTTCTGGGAAACGTCCATTTCTGTACTACTGGATCTGGGTTGTGTTTATGTCATGTCATTTACATTGACCTACGTAATCGTGCGTTTGGGAGGTTGTTTACGGACTTGGGCAACACATATCTTGAGAAAGACCGGAAAAGCATAGAATCTATGGAAGCAAGTCATAGTCAAAGTGCTTGTTGCTTAAGTATTTTCAGTGACAAAAAGTGGTCTAGAATTACTGTAACAGCTGCATATGGAGACCTCCTGTGCAGTGAAACATTGTAGTGATGAAGGTGGCTGCCCTCCCCCTCCAGATTGGCCCCGGCCACAGAGTCCAAGCTGCGGCTCCACTACCGCCGCGTGCTGAGGAACAGCGCCGACCCCTACAAGAGGGCCGTCTTCTGCCTGATAGGGAAGTGTGACATCAGCGACAACCACGGCGAGGTGGCCGACAAAACCGAGGACTACCTCTGGCTCAAGGTGACGAGCGACGAGCGAATGCTACGCTAACCGCTATGCTAACCACCACGCTAACAGCCACAACGATGCTTGTTTTTTTTTTGTTGTTTTGTTTTGATGTCTTTTTAATGTTTCAGTGGGACGTGTCACGTCTTAACTATGGATTGCTAAATCGTCCGTCTGCATTGGCAAATGTACCCTTTAGTAGCCTGCTAATAAAGAAAGTGTATTCCTTTTCAGCTAAAGGGAGAGAATGTTCCGGAGTTGAAGGAAGTTTTACTCTTAGTAAGTGTGTCGTCTTCTTCCCTCCCCAGCTGAACCAGGTGTGTTTTGACGACGATGGCAGCAGTGCCCCGCAGGACAGACTGACCCTGCCCCAGCTCCAGAAGCAGCTTCTCGAGGACTACGGTGTGTGTGTCTCTCTGTCTCTGTCTGTCTGTGTGTGTGTGTGTGCGCGTGCGTGCATCCCTGTAATTTTCTCCCACCTGCGTGTGCATGGCCTTCCCACCTGTGCTGTTGCTGTGACCTGCGCCTGAAATAGCCTCCGAACGACCACCGGGTTCACCTCCCCTCCTCCAGCTCACCCAGCAGCTCACCCTCGGGCTGAGCCAGGGAGGAAGTAGAGCAGGCAGGCAGCAGAAGCCGTCTCTGCAGGAGACTGACGGCTAGCGCCAGCCCCCTGCGTCTGGCTCCTCAGGGATCCAGCCTGGACGCTGCTGATAACAGACTTCCACTCCTCTAACTCTCCCCTCTTATCAGAGGGAGGGAGAGGCTGCCTCACCTGCAGGAGGATTCACAGCTTTATCTTTACTCTGTCTTTTGAGAGTTTCTCTCAATCTCACGCCGTCTGTCTCTGTCTCTTCCTTCCGCACCTCTCTATCTTCCGCACCTCTCTATCGCCCCATCGTTGTTTTCCCTTTTAATTTAAAACGTCTGGGACCGAGCGATAAGTCGGTGTCTTAAAGTGCCTGACATGTTCATTGAAAACATGCGGTCGGATGGAGGGGATTAGTTCATTTTTAATTAAAAAGTACATTAGTTGAAGAAAGTTTGGAGGTTTCTTGCAGGATATGCCCCCCCCCCCCAAAAAAAAAAAAGTCTCCCAAAAACATTGGATCTGTTTTTATCACTAAGTGCTGCATTTCACGGTGTCAGACGCTATCTGTTTATACTTCAGTATATCATAAATAACCTCCTAGGAGTCTAGGACCTAGACTGTACTCAAGATACAGTTCGCAGACATGTCATAAACATCCCTTCAGCTCATGAATGATTTACTCAGTGCAAATGCACAGAAGTGTAAACCCATAAAGGAGATATTATTCACAAAAGTTATTTATTACACTAAAGCCAACAGACTGTGCCACACCCAAACTCGCTCCCCCCCAAAAACCGGCCTCACACCACCCTAACACGAGTCTTTTCCTCCTGTCTCCTGCTCCGTCTCATCCAAACAGGCGAGTCTCACTTCTCGGCGAGCCAGCAGCCCTACCTGTATTTCCAGGTGCTGTTCCTGACGGCCCAGTTCGAGGCGGCCGTGGCCTTCCTGTTCCGGGTGGAGCGCCTCCGCAGCCACGCCGTCCACGTGGCTCTGGTCCTGTACGAGCTGGGCCTGCTGCTCAAGGCCTCGGGACACAGCGCCCAGCTACGTAAGTGACATTCCTGACCGCTCAGCCACCTGGCTCTACCAGAGGTGGGGGTAGGGCTGTCTGTCTGTCTACTGGAGGTGGGGGTAGGACTACCTGTCTGTCTACTGGAGGTGGGGGGTAGGGCTACCTGTCTGTCTACTGGAGGTGGGGGTAGGACTACCTGTCTGTCTACTGGAGGTGGGGAGTAGGACTGTCTGTCTGTCTACTGGAGGTGGGGGGTAGGACTACCTGTCTGTCTACTGGAGGTGGGGGTAGGGCTACCTGTCTCTACTGGCTACCGGAAGGGGAGGTTATAGCTCAGTAGTTAGTTTAATTAACGTCAGATCTAGAGATTGCAGATTAAAATCCGCCCCGGGTGTGCTGTACATGGTTTTGTATAAAAGTGTCTGCTAAATGAATACATTATTGTTATTATTATTACTTGAGCTAATTAACTATTATTATGATAGCTTATTATTGTTGTGAATTATTATTCATTGAAGATTAGTTTTATTGTACATTAATTAATTATTTGAAGTTAAGGGTAAACTAACTGATTTGTTGTTTAGTTTAAGAACAGTTAATTATTAATGGCAATTTGAAGGTGTACAATGTGAAAGGGGATGCTTTCATTTTGAAGTGCAGGAAGTGATGTGTGAATGTTCTCTCCTCAGTTTTAGTAGTGATTCTATGAAGTCAAGTTCAGTCGCTAAAACCTGCCATTGTCTAACGAATAGTTTAATTCGAAATTCTTCTTCTTTGTAATATTGATTCATATTGGAGCGTCAAATATTTTGTAGCAGATAACAACAACAACAATTGTAGCAGATATTGTGTGTCTGTCTCAGTGAGTCAGGAGGCTGGCGATCCGCCGATGGTGCGACGCCTCAACTTCATCCGTCTTCTCATGCTCTACACGCGCAAGTTCGAGTCCACCGACCCCCGCGAGGCCCTGCAGTACTTCTACTTCCTGAGGTACGCTCCAGCGCTGAGCTCACTTCCTGTGGGGAGTCTGGCCACCTGCTCCACTAAGGTGTGTGACACGCAGCCCTCACTCACTGTTTCCTAACGGCACGCGTGTGTGTTTCCAGGAACGAGAAGGACAGCCAGGGAGAGAATATGTTCATGCGCTGTGTCAGTGAGCTGGTCATCGAGAGCAGGGAGGTGAGTTTGTCACACACAGATGATAAACAGACTTTTTGGACTTTTTTTCTGGTACGCATGTGGGTTTCTGATTGGTTGTTTCTCCCCTACAGTTTGACATGTTGCTAGGCAGACTGGAGAAGGATGGGAGCAGGAAGGTAGGTCACATGGTGGCACTTCTGGAACACCAGAGAGAGATGTTATGTCAGCTTATGGCAGGCTTCATTTATGTTTTTTTGTTTGTTTGGATTCCCATTAGTTGTCACTAAGAGCTACCCTTCATGGGTAGCACACAACAAAACATAACATCTCAAACATATTAATATATATAAAATAATATAATAATAAAATTAATATATATATCAAAGATGAGCAAGTTGAAGACAAGCATAAGTCAAGTAAAAAATTACATCATTAAAACGCATTCCAGTATTTTGCTTGGTTGAGGAACGTCGGTCTGTGTTTGTGTGGCCACAGCCAGGAGTCATAGACAAGTTTGCTGGGGACACGCGGGCCATTATCACCAAGGTGGCCCTGGAGGCTGAGAACAAGGGCCTGTTTGAAGAGGCAGTCAAACTTTACGAGTTGGCCAAGGTGAGGCAACAAAAACAACAACAACTCCACAGAATCTCTTTGAGAGGCCTTGTCCAGCTGCTACTTGAACCAGAGCAGAATTTGAGTGGAGAACACCAGGTCCCTTTGTAACCCTGTGGTCTTCTGCACCTGTCGCTGTTCCCGCTCCTCCCCGCGGTTCTCGTTCCTGTCTGGCGGTAGAACCCAGACAAGGTTCTGGAGCTGATGAACAGGCTGCTCAGTCCGGTCATCGCCCAGGTCAGCGCAGCACAGTCCAACAAGGAGAGATTAAAGAACACAGCCCTGGCTATTGCTGAGAGGTAATAGTCCACACACACACACGCACAAAAGTACACACACACACACACACAGCCCTCGCTTTATACTGAGGTTGACATGCACAAACAGCCCTGGCCAGAAGTAGGATAGACACACACACACACACTCATCGGTGTGACCCTCTGTTGAAGGTACCGTTCCCAGGGAGTAGCAGGGGATAAGTCAGTAGACAGCACGTTCTACCTGCTGCTGGATCTCATGACGTTCTTCGATGAGTACCACGCAGGCCACATCGACAGAGCCTATGACGTGAGTGAACGCCTGGCCTAGTGGCAGACTGGCAGGTTCATCTGGACCTGACCGTCTCTTCTCTCTCTGTCTCTGTCTCTCTCTCTCTCTCACCTTCCTCTAATCCCCCTCTCTGTATCTTTCTCCCTCACTTTCTCTCTCTCTGTCTGTCTGTCTGTCTGTCTGTCTGTCTCTCTCTCAGGTGATGGAGAGGCTAAAGCTGGTTCCCCTCAGTCAGGACAGTGTTGAGGAGAGGGTCGCTGCCTTCAGGAACTTCAGTGACGAGGTGAGAGAGCGACGTTGGCCCGTCCGACATGAAACGTGTTTTTTCACGCGAGTTCTGGGGCCGCAGTGACATGCCACCACTTCACACTTCAACCAACCGTCATCGATCAATCGGAATTGCCGTCATTGAAAACACAAGCATGTCCTTAGTTCCAGTCTTGATGGACAGTCGTGAGTTTGTAACTGTTCCTCTCCCCCCCCTGTTCTCCCTCCTCCTCCCCCCCGCCCCCCCCCTCCTCCTCCCCGCCCCCCCCTCCTCCTCCCCGCCCCCTACTCCTCCTTCCCCTCCTCCTCCTCCCCGCCCCCTCCTCCTCCCCGCCCCCTACTCCTCCTTCCCCCCCTCCTCCTCCCCCCCCCCTCCTCCTCCCCGCCCCCCCCTCCTCCTCCCCGCCCCCTACTCCTCCTTCCCCTCCTCCTCCTCCCCGCCCCCTCCTCCTCCCCGCCCCCTACTCCTCCTTCCCCCCCTCCTCCTCCCCCCCCCTCCTCCTCCCCGCCCCCCCCTCCTCCTCCCCGCCCCCCCCTCCTCCTCCCCGCCCCCTACTCCTCCTTCCCCCCCTCCTCCTCCCCGCCCCCTCCTCCTCCCCGCCCCCTACTCCTCCTTCCCCGCCCCCTCCTCCTCCCCTCCTCCTCCCCTCCTCCTTCCCCCCTCCTCCTCCCCGCCCCCCCCTCCTCCCCGCCCCCTACTCCTCCTTCCCCGCCCCCTCCTCCTCCCCTCCCCCTCCCCGCCCCCTCCTCCTCCCCGCCCCCTCCTCCCCTCCTCCTCCCTCTCCAGGTGAGACACAACCTGTCGGAGGTGCTGCTGGCCTCCATGAACATCCTGTTCACCCAGTACAAGCGTCTGAAGGGGGCGCCCACAGGCACGCCCGGGCGGCCCCAGCGCTCGCTGGAGGACAGAGACTCGGTAAGCACACACTGAACTGGCGGTTCAATAAGATGGCGCGTTACAAATCAAATGTATTGTTATTAATACAACGCTGGTGGCATCTAAGGTTGAGAGGGTAAACAGTAAAAAAATCTATGTCCATCTGATCGCTGTCTGATCACTTCCTGGACAGATAGTGTAGTTCAGGCTGCGTAGATCCATAGGTGACACTTTAGATGCTTGTGAGAAGCCTCTCCTTGTCGCTCCCGTGTCTAACATGTTCTCTGTCGTCTGTTTTGTGTCCTTAGCAACTGCGTAGTCAAGCGCGAGCCCTCATCACCTTCGCTGGCATGATTCCATACCGCATGGCCGGAGACACCAACGCACGATTGGTTCAGATGGAGGTCCTAATGAACTGACCCGTGACCTTTGACCCCCCCGAAGCCCCGACCAGTTAACCTTTACCCATCCCCCATCTGAATATGATTTGTCTTTTTGACTCCTGTTCATTTTGTCTTTGTGTTGTCGCTCAATATTTGTATTTTTTTCATATTTTGGGAAATAAAATTTCAGTTTAATTTTGTTTCATTTGCCTCATTATAAACCTTATCCTTGGTTCATTTTGTTTGTTCATCTCCGTTTTTATGTTGTTGCTTTTCTTAACGTCATTCATCATAATCCTCCATGAAGCTGCACATTTAATAATTTTGCATTAAGGGTTTGTTGATCATCCACTGCAAGCTTTGGTGGACATACCACCATGTGTGATTATTAGTCTGGTATGCAATCATGTTTGACACATTTATAAAACGCAGTTATTGGACCCTAAGATGGGGCCGTCTGCAAAGCGAGAGTTTGGTTTTACTGGTCTGAGGAGCAGGAGAGTGCATGTGAGCAGGCAGATGGCTGGTGAGCAGGGCAGAAGCCCTCAGAGAAACCAGATGGAGTTGTTAGTCTCTCTTGGCCGACCAGCACAGTAGGCCAGGCTGACAACACAACGGTACTGCAGGGCACTGCTTTACATTGTGTTGGGGAGTCTGGTGTCGAAACGCATCTTCTGTGCCTGTCACAGCACCGTCACCCTAGTGGAGCTGTCTGCACGTACTTCCTGAGGAGAAGCAGGTCAGGGTGTGCACAGCTCTGCCGTTGAAAGAGGGTGTTGTGTTTCCTGTGACGTGGTTTAGATTTGACTGTCTGCTGGTATCTCCTTCAAGATCCATCTAAAAAACCAGCGTGCCACACGCTGTGTTTGTTCACAACACAGCTTTCAGCCATATACTGGTCCGCTTCTGCATGTTCTTGACTGTGGTTAAGATTTGACAATGTATCCACTGTATATCCTTTAAGACCATCAACGACCAACGTTGTGTCTGTGTGTGCGTTCACAACACAACCTTCAACCTCCCCCATCTGAAGTATGTGTTCTAATTGTTCTAACCTCCCTCAATGACGCTGTCTGAGGTGTGTGTGCCGCAGCTGGTGTTGTGAATCAGGCCGATGCCACACACCCGCTAGAACCCGGCTATTTCACAACACCAGGGTGGCACCGCACCACTGCCGACGAGATGACGCGGTGACGTACCTAGAACTCTGGACAGCGATCAGAAGACCGACGTCAATTTTGTAGACGTAATTACTGCAAATTCAGTGCGAAATGTGTTATTCAAACCTGTATTGTACATATTGTGAGACTTCATGATTTTGTATCAATCTTTTTTTTTTTACAATACAATTGAACTTTTTCACCAAGACGGTCTCCCATATATTGTCTGATTTGGGAAAGCAACTTTTGAAGCCGTTTCACAAACCACTCTGTGTTATGCCAGCCAACAACTCTTGCTGACGAGAAAACCAGAGAAAATGCAAATACACCACATACAGCTGCTGGCAGAACATGTCTGCTGATCTGAAACGATGTAACACACGAGCATTAGACACGCTGTTCTACACAACATTAGTCACGGTGCTGAGCCGCACTGAGGCCAAGGTCAGCCAATGTTACAGGTACAGAACAAGCTGAAGAATGCGTTGATACTGGGCACTTACTGAGTTCAGTTGGAAGAAAATAGTTGTATAATGAATATGTATTGGTGTGGTAACCACAATATTATATTATTTTGTCAATGTATTCGTTTGAGAGGTCAACAGAGAACCAAGTACGCCTTTTCCGATCCGCCTTTTGCTGTGACCAATTATCAACAGCTTAGATCAACACAGCAGGTTATTGAATTCATGTATTGTATGATAGGCTATCATATGTACGAGACTGACTTGCGTACACGCCATTCATATTCTTTGATTTTAACAATATATCGAATATCAGCTCTGAACACTTCAGGGTAAGAGTAAGAGAATATTGTGTAAAGAAAGCCTGGAAGGTTACAACACCTTAGTACTACAACCGAACACGTTTACGGGAAGCGTAACGATGGGGCGATTCTATCTCATAGTTTACTCTGAGTTTATTAGCAGAGATGACCTTGGGCACTTAGGTTCAGCAAGCCCTGATCTTTTACAAAAACTTGTCTTACTCACCCGGCACACAGCACGTAAACCGTTGTTAAATCATGACTGATACTGTATCAACTTTAATAGGGATCTCAACGTTCACACAACTGGATGTGATTAGTGGGCTATTGGCTACCCAATAGCACACTTGCTCTTTTGATTCCTGATGCATCACACAATTCTTTTGGGAAAAAGCTATGGGACCTGCTAATTGACCAGGTGATATTTCTAGAAGTGTACCTCAATCTGTGCCAACAAGAAACAACACACTTTTGTGGTCATGGATACTTTATTAATCCCAGAGGGTCATTGTAATGTCAGACAGTGGAACAATGCACAAACTCAAAGTCCAACCAATAAAAAGTAGCATTTTCCAAGAAACGTGTTTAATCAAATACGTCATCATCCAAAAGAAAGGACATCCAAGAAAATCCCATAAAGGTCATCATTCATTGGATGGACGTCTTTTTATGAGTCTGCAGGACTGACTAGGAGATTAAGAGTGTTTCCTGCTCAGAGTCTGTGTTCCTCCCACTTAAACTGTACAGTTTGTACAGATCAACGATAGTTTGAGAAATACATCCACTGTTGTCTATAACTCAAATCTATCACCCCCCAGGTTCACAAAAATGACCCCAAATCCTTCCATCTGAACTTTTTAGACCCCTGGGTCTGTTTCCAGCTCTCAATGTCCTTCCATCGTCCTGTCAAGGTTATCTTAGTTCTGGTTTCAGCCAGTCGGTGTAACAACCCTACAGGCAGCCTGTAAACAGCTTGCACTCTAACTGGTAAGGCCCTGAAGGCAGTTATCCAACTCAATATTAATCACCCTGCTCTCCGAGAACTGTTAAAGGAGAGAGTCTGGTGAACATTGACTGGTCCTAACATGGCCCAGGGCTTCCCTTCCTGTTGTACGTCTATTTAAACCTCTCTCCTCACCAGCCCTGTCCCATTACCTGACTGGTCTACCGTTCGGTTTATTGAGGACTGGTTTCGTCTGGAGTAATGTCTCGCTGACCGTTCTTCTCACTCGTGGTTTTAGTGGCATTGGATGTCTGAAAACTGTACTACACTGCAATACTGCATGCTATCCTGCTAACAGCTGGCTTTCCAACGGTTATCTGCTAGCTTACTGACGGTTATCTGCTAGCTTACTGACGGTTATCTGCTAGCTTACTGACGGTTAACTGCTAGCTTACTGACGGTTAACTGCTAGCTTACTGACGGTTGTCCTGAGATGGAGGACGGAATCCGCCTGTCAGTCTTCAAAACCCAGCTATCAAACGGAGGCAAGGATGGGCCAGGATACAGCCTGGACAGCTATCACCACAACGGTGTCGGATCCTCCCTGGCCTCTGTGCCCATGACGGGCTATGAGACGCTGGATGAGCCGCCCAACTACGACTTCTACGCCAACACCGAGGCCTGGGGGCGACAGAGGCGCGCCAGACCGTCCCTCTTCCAGCTGCACGCCAGCCCTGAGGTAGGGAGCACAGCTGGTGCACAGTACACCCGTGTATGGTGAAAGCTGGACGCCCCGACGTCTGGTGCACAGTCGACCTGAGCTTCCTCTGTGATCCAGATCAAGCTTTGGTCTCTGAGGCCACGCAGTTGGGTTTGATTCCTGAACTTCACCACAGACGTTTAGTGAAGCCTAGTCTGGGTTTGGGAAACTGGGATCTGGGAGGAAACTGAGTGAGTGTCCCCTCTTCCTCACCACCCTATCTCCCCCTCCCTCCCTCCCTCCCTCCACAGGAGGACCCCAGCCCCCCTCCACTGTACGAAGAGACCAGTGGGGAGGGGAATGCATCGGGGGCGCCTGCAGATAAAGACTTGGAGGATGGGGAGGCGGCGGGCGCCCCGCCGGAGCCCACAAGGTTCGGCTGGGTCCAGGGAGTCATGGTAAGACGGGGGTTCAAAGGGAACCGATGGTACCGGTCACGGTTGTCCAGAACCTGAGGCTCCTCTCTCCCCCCCCCCCGCCTGTTCGTCTGTAGATCCGCTGCATGCTGAACATCTGGGGGGTGATCCTATACTTGAGACTGCCGTGGATCACAGGACAGGCCGGCATTGGTGGGTCACACACACAGCACGCCCGCTGTCCTTGGATTGGGTTGTATTTGCCGTGGCGACACACTAACGACATGTCAGGCAGTGACTCTTTCTCTCTCCCTCTCTCTCTCTCTCTCTCTCTCTCTCTCTCTCTCTCTCTCTCTCTCTCTCTCTCTCTCTCTCTCTCTCTCTCTCTCTCTCTCTCTCTCTCTCTCTCTCTCTCTCTCTCTCTCTCTCCCTCCCTCTATCTCTCTCTCTCTCCCTCTCTCTCTCTTTCTCTCTCTCTCTTCTCTCTCTCTCTCTCTCTCTCTCTCTCTCTCTCTCTCTCTCTCTCTCTCTCTTTCTATCTCTCTTTCTCTCTCTCTCTCTCTATCTCCTCCCTCAGGACTGACCTGGGTGATCATCATCCTCTCCTCTTGTATTACCGGCATCACAGGTCTCTCCACCTCAGCTATTGCAACCAATGGCAAGGTCAAAGGAGGTACATGTACGCACACACCACAAATACACAACACGCACACTTATACACACACGCCACACACGCTCTCACACCCTCTGTGTGTGTGTGTGTGTGTAGGAGGGACATATTTCCTGATCTCACGGAGCTTGGGGCCAGAGCTGGGAGGCTCCATCGGGCTGATCTTTGCCTTCGCCAACGCTGTGGCTGTGGCCATGCACACGGTGGGCTTTGCAGAGACGGTACAGGTTCTCATGCAAGTGAGTGTGTCAGTGTCTCTATCCCAACACACACACACACATTCCCTCACATACACACACATACACACACACACACAGTCAACTTCTCTCTGACACACACACACACTCCCTCGCACACACACATACACACATGCACATCACAGTCAACTTCTCTCTGACACACGCACGCACTGTTTCCCTCTAGGAGAACCAAGCCAGCATGGTGGATCGCATCAATGACATACGCATCATTGGTGTGATCACGGTCACATGTTTGCTAGCCCTCTCCTTGGCCGGCATGGAGTGGGAGTCAAAGGTCCGTTTTTTTGTGTGTGTTAAAGGTCTGTTACCAACAGGACTGTTGCAATGTGATGTGAGGCTTCACAAAATGTTTGAACTGTGTGTGTTCTGCCAACTTCAGGCCCAGGTCCTGTTCTTCATGGTCATCATAGTTTCGTTTGTTAACTACCTTGTGGGGACCATAATACCTGCTACCACAGAAAAACAGGCCAAGGGATTCTTCAGCTATCGAGGTCAGGAGTGAATCGCCTCCCGTTTCGCCTCATCACCATCAGTCAGGAACCCTGTGGCTGAAACATTCTCATAGACAGGACTCAATTTGAACCTGTTGTTCAATGATGATGTCCATTTGTAGGTTATGTACACCGCATGCAATCACAATCACAACCCTCCTCCTCCCCCTGTCTCTCTTCCCGTAGCGGAGATCTTTGCAGAAAACTTTGTTCCCGGCTGGCGTGGGCCAGATGGCAGCTTCTTCGGAATGTTCTCCATCTTCTTCCCCTCAGCCACAGGAATCCTGGCAGGAGCCAATATCTCTGGAGACTTAAAGGCATGTGGCTCGCCTCAGGCTGGAGTCTGCTCTGTCCAGTCCTGTCATCTCCTCTCCTGTCCTGTAATCTCCTGTATATTTTGTCATTTAGCAGACACTCTTATCCAGAGTAACTTACAGTAAATAAGTGACATTCCCCCGAGGCAAGTAGGGTGAAGTGCCTTGCCCAAGGACACAACGTCATTTTGCACTGCCAGGAATCAAACCGGCAACCTTCTGATTAATAGCCTGATTCCCTAACCGCTCAGCCATCTGACCCCCTGTAATCTCCTCCCCTCTCTCCTCCCCTCTCCTTTCCTCTCCTGTCTGGTCCTGTTCTGCTCTACCGACAAGATTAGTCTGATTCAAATCAACAGCCTTACTGTCGGAGGGGTGTTCTTCACATGAGACTGGGTTCAGTACTCGGGCGTGTGGAGTGGTGTGTCCAGTAACGCCCCCTTCTCTGCCCCTCAGGATCCTGCTGTGGCCATTCCCAGAGGAACTCTGATGGCCATATTCTGGACCACCATATCTTACCTCGCCATATCTGCAACCATCGGTACCACTGGCACACACACACACACACACACACACATCCATACCCTGGGTTGGCATTTTTGGGTCTGGAATGTGTGTAGCCTATATTTTAAAATTGATTAAATGATTGCATGTATGGGTGTATGTGCGGGTGTGTTTGTGTCTCTGTGTTTAATTGCTGTTGTGTGTTTGTATCCCAGGGTCATGTGTGGTGCGTGATGCCTCTGGATCGATGAATGACAGTATATCCTTGGGTGGCTCTGAACACTGTGAGGGTCTGGCCTGTACTTATGGCTGGGATTTTTCTGATTGTACCAACAACCACACCTGTCCCCACGGCCTCATCAACTACTACCAGGTAAACACTGGAAGTTCAGTATCAATGAGTACTAATCGACAGTAATCTACTAGTACCAGGCAAACACTAAAAACGAATGACTACTAACAAATACTTCTGATCCAAAACATACACACCTGAATCATTTACAAGTTAGGTCAACTATAAATCGTTTGTGTTTGTTTTTGCCAAGTAGGTTTTTAGTTTTGGTCAAGTATAAATTTGTTACATGTATACATCTATTTCATAATGGTTTCTCTCACTTGTCAACCCTGTAGACCATGAGCTTGGTGTCAGGATTTGCCCCTCTGATCACAGCAGGGATATTTGGGGCGACACTCTCCTCTGCCCTGGCCTGCCTGGTGTCTGCGCCTAAGGTCTTCCAGGTGAATACAACACCTCTCACA
Source organism: Hypomesus nipponensis (assembly GCF_054491055.1). Classification (NCBI taxonomy): domain Eukaryota; kingdom Metazoa; phylum Chordata; class Actinopteri; order Osmeriformes; family Osmeridae; genus Hypomesus; species Hypomesus nipponensis. Next base: position 5,078,917 of record NC_140374.1, on the reverse strand, counting down.
CCAGCTCGAAATTCAGGAAACACAGTTACTTGTGGAACTACCATTTAGCTTCTCTTGAACATACATGTAGCCCCTCAGTGACCTGCTTGATTCCAGTGTTACAACACCGCAAAGGTTTCCTGCAGTACTCTCCTCATGTCCCCTCCTCTCACATCAGCTCCTCTCTCCCTCAGTGTCTGTGCAAGGACAAACTATACCCTCTCATCGGCTTCTTTGGGAAAGGTTACGGGAAGAACGATGAGCCAATCAGAGGCTACGTCCTGACTTACCTCATCGCTATCTGCTTCATTCTGATTGGTGAGGGCGATAACGAGTGAGATGAAGGTTGTGGCATGGTGTGATCCCACACGGACAGAGCCTGAGTGTTCTTCTGTCATCCTCCCTCCCCTCTTCCTCCTCCACTCTCCCCCCTCCTCCAGCGGAGCTGAACACCATCGCCCCCATCATCTCCAACTTCTTCCTGTGTTCCTACGCCCTCATCAACTTCAGCTGCTTTCATGCCTCCATCACCAACTCACCCGGTCAGCACGCAGTCAATTTAGCAACGCGTTTTGAGTGTAACGTCCCTTTAGAAACGTCGTTGGTAACAGACATGGGACGTGTTCATCAGCATGGAGTGTACATGTCAAGGTTTTGGGTTTTTTGATGTGCTGACAGGTTGGCGGCCCTCCTTTAAGTACTACAGTAAGTGGTTGTCGCTGCTGGGCGCAGTGGTTTCCGTGGTGATCATGTTCCTGTTGACGTGGTGGGCGGCGCTCATTGCCATTGGGATTGTCATCTTCCTCTTGGGATACACCCTGTACAAAAGACCTTGTAAGGCACTCACACACTCATAGACACAAACTCCCATTGTCTCTACGTGATGCGAATAGGTATTGGCTGTGGTTTGTCTGATGTGACCTGCGTGATTGTGTCACAGCGGTGAACTGGGGCTCGTCGGTGCAGGCCAGCTCCTACAACCTGGCCCTGTCTCACTGTGTCGGTCTGAACATGGTGGACGACCACATCAAGAACTACAGGTCAGAGGTCAAAACGTCTCTCCTCCCTTTACTGAGGCTGCTTTGAGTCGTATGAATTCAGTTCTGTTCTATTTCTTTAAAACTGAGAATGATTTATTTATCGTTATATTTATCCTTGTATGTATTCCTCTGTCTTCTTTCTCTTTTGTCTCTCCTGCCTCCTCTGCCTCTGCTTGTTCATGTATCTCCTGCCTCCTCTGCCTCTGCTTGTTCATGTCTCTCCTGCCTCCTCTGCCTCTGCTTGTTCATGTCTCTCCTGCCTCCTCTGCCTCTGCTTGTTCATGTCTCTCCTGCCTCCTCTGCCTCTGCTTGCTCATGTCTCTCCTGCCTCCTCTGCCTCTGCTTGCTCATGTCTCTCCTGCCTCCTCTGCCTCTGCTTGTTCATGTCTCTCCTGCCTCCTCTGCCTCTGCTTGCTCATGTCTCTCCTGCCTCCTCTGCCTCTGCTTGTTCATGTCTCTCCTGCCTCCTCTGCCTCTGCTTGTTCATGTCTCTCCTGCCTCCTCTGCCTCTGCTTGTTCATGTCTCTCCTGCCTCCTCTGCCTCTGCTTGTTCATGTCTCTCCTGCCTCCTCTGCCTCTGCTTGCTTATGTCTCTCCTGCCTCCTCTGCCTCTGCTTGCTCATGTCTCTCCTGCCTCCTCTGCCTCTGCTTGCTCATGTCTCTCCTGCCTCCTCTGCCTCTGCTTGTTCATGTCTCTCCTGCCTCTCCTCCACTCAGGCCCCAGTGTCTGGTTCTCAGCGGGCCCCCCAGCTCTCGCCCCGCCCTGGTGGACTTTGTAGGAACCTTCACCAAGAACCTCAGCCTCATGATGTGTGTCAACGTCACGGTAGGTTCTCCTTTCCATTCTCTGTTCCCCACAAGAACCCACACACTGATACACTTCTCACTGCTGTAGACACTTTACACACGGCCACTTTCAGCTACTGGTTGCACTATCAGTAATATTGCACTATTGTATTTCACTTGTCTTAGGTTAGTATAGGTTTATAAGGTTAGTATAGGTTATTATGTGTATTAGAGGTTTAGTATACTGTATTAAATATTGTATATTATTTGTATATTAGGAGGTTTACTATATTTTAGCTTATTGTAGATCTATGTTCTGTGTACTTATATGTTATGTTATGCCAGGTTGCTTTGTGTTGTCTTGTCCTAAGAATTTCAGTGCAGTCTGAGTCTATGTTGTTTTGTGCATCTGACAATAAAAGACTTGAACTTGAACAAACAAATGCGCTTAACCTATCCCTCTACTTCCTGTTACCTTTGAACCTCTACACAGGGAGACCCCTCCATGATGGAAGCCGTCAACAGCAGCAGTCATGTAAACTGGCTGAACCAGCGAAAGATCAAGTCGTTCTACCGTGGAGTGGTGGCCAGCAACCTCCGCAGTGGTGTTCAGATGGTTCTACAGGTGGGTGTGGGTTCAGACGGTTCTACAGGTGGGTCTGGGTTCAGACAGTTCTACAGGTGGATGTGGGTTCTGACCTGGCTACAGGTGGGTCTGGGTTCAGACGGTTCTATAGGTGGACGTGGGTTCAGATGGTTCTACAGGTGGGTCTGGGTTCTGACCTGGCTACAGGTGTGTCTGGTTTCTAACACTGTTACAAACCGTAAAACATCCCTTTAACAGTCTGACCCCTGAAGCACTGTGATCTCGTGGAGAGGATGGGTGATTTTGCTAGCTGGAGTCCACTGCAATGTATCTGCAGTGTGTTTTCTGACCGTCTGTCTGTACCATCTGTGGCCTGCAGGGGGCAGGGCTGGGCAGGATCAAGCCTAACGTAGTTCTGATGGGCTTCAAGAGAAACTGGCGCAAAGACACACCTGGAGCCATGGATAACTACATAGGCATCCTGCAGTAGGTTAACTCTCACACACGCCACACGTTTAAACTACACAGGCATCCTAAATTAAATAATAGTTATGAAATGCTAAAATGTCACTTTAGCTGCATCAAGTAGGGAGGCTAATATTGATAGCTAGCTAGATACTGTGCATAGTCTGTAGACACCAAGAGAAACTTTCAGGCCAAAGGAAATGCAGTTCTCTCTGTCAAACCCCCTAAGCAACTGTGACATGCGTGTTCAACAATTCAAACAAACATATAGAAGAGTGTGTGTGTCTGTGTGTGTTTTTCAGTGATGCCTTCGACTTACAGTATGGAGTGTGTGTTTTGAGGATGAGGGAAGGGCTGGACCCTTCTCGACCAAATCAGTTCCATGGTGAGAATCCACATCTCAGCCAGGACTTGTGATGGTCACCACTCTTCCTCCCCCAGGTCACGTTTAACCCCATCTCCCCCCCCTGTTGTAACAGTGAACCCAGGCTTTGATCTGGGGCCAGAGAGGGTTAGCTCCACAATGCCTTCTGCAGCTTCAGCCACCACTACAAGTACGTATGACTGGACTAGGTCACGTTTCTCTCTATGATTATTTACATAAAAAGGATGTCGAGTGAGTATCCTCCAAAAGCAGGTTCGACTGTGTGATGTGGGAATAGCACAGTGGCAGAGCAGTTTGACGACATAGCAAAGAGTCAAAAGGCACCTTTATTTTTATGTGTAAATCAAATCATATCTCTTTCGAAATAAAAGTGGCTGCTGAATGAGTACATCATGGCGACGTCTTGTGTCCCAGCAGGCTGTTCCTCCCCTCGTGACGAGCCCCAGCCTCACACGGTTTTCCAGGACAGACAGGGAAAGAGGACCATTGATGTCTACTGGCTGTCTGACGACGGAGGTCATTAGGGGATAGATAATACCATACATAACTATTGTGGGGTGGATGTGGACCTGGTTGGTTTCTCTTGGGCTGGAGATGGGATGTTAGACAATGATGATCATGGGCGTGTGAATGCATTATGTTACTGTGTGCGTGCATGATTATGTTTCTTCTGTGTGTGCACGTGCATGTGATAATGTGTGTGAGTGTGTGTTCCACCCCCAGGTCTGACGCTACTCCTGCCCTACCTGCTGAAGCGTAAGAAGCGCTGGGCCAGTTGTAAGGTGCGAGTGTTTGTGGGTGGAGACTTGCACAAGAAGGAGGAGCAGAGAGAGGAGTGAGTAGCCTCCTTCATGTCCCGCCTGAAGGACACGCTGTTGTTTCACATTCATGTAGGTACATGAATGTGGTACATGAATGTGGTGGCTGCTGGATCAAACTGGTGGATCAAACGTTAACCTCTCATGTCCTCTCCTTACCTGGAATTGACAAGTGACAACTTCTCTCTGCGCATCTGTGAATGATACCAGAGGACAAATATAGATGCTTGTATTTGGAGGCAAGTAGATACTGATAGGTACTAGCCTGGCTGTGATTGGTTGACCGGTTCCCATGGTTTCTTTCAGAGTGCTGGGTCTCATCAAGAAGTTCCGTCTTGGTTTCCATGAAGTCGAGGTGTTGCCTGATATCAACGGCAGACCTGGGCCTGAACAGTAGGATCTTTTCTTTGTGCTGAAAACCTTGTTCCCCTCACATGCCCTTACTCACATGCCCTTGCTCAACAGAACATTCCAGAATTCTAGAAGAATTCAAGGAGAAAGCAAGAATAATTCTTGAACCACACTAGAATCATTCTGAAAGAATTCAAGAATAATTCTAGCAGATTGTCTGTAAATGAGACCTTCTATAAAAAGTTGTATTAGTCCAGTGATGGTTCATGCTACGGCTTTAGGAAACTGGCACACTGCGTTTCCCCTCAGTTCAGTTCTCAGTTCATTACTTCATAGTGTCTGAAACAGGAGATGCGGTTGGTTTTCTGAGCTGAATGGAATCCCACTCTCTCTGCACTATCCCCTTTCACCCTCCAGTGTGCGCAAGTTTGAGGACCTACTGGCGCCTTACAGGCTGAACACCAATCAGAAGGAGGGCCAGGCAGAGGAGAGGAGCCAGGAGCAACCGTGGATGGTGTCAGAGGAGGAGCTCTCCAGGAACAAGGCCAAGGTGACGCCTTGACACAGTCCCTGTAATACATGTTGAGAGCATCTAAAGATGCGTTTGTGATGTTACATGTGATATTACAGCACAGGGCAAGTCCTAACTTTATTCTGTATGTGTGTGTCCGTCTGTGTGTGTGTATATATGTCTGTGTGTGTTTGACTGTTTACATATGTGTGTGATTTCTGGTGTCTAGTCTCTTCGACAGATCCGTCTCAACGAGATTCTACAGGACTATTCCAGAGATGCAGCCATCATCATAGTGTAAGCTCTCTGTTTACCTGAACGTTTCTACAAGTCGCCCACAAACTGTGTAACTGATCTCACTGTGTGTGTGTGTGTGTGTGTGTGTATAGGACCATGCCCGTGGGGAGGAGGGGACAGTGTCCCAGCGCCCTCTACATGGCCTGGCTGGAGACCCTGTCCCGTGACCTTAGACCTCCGGTGCTGATGGTCCGGGGGAACCAGGAGAACGTGCTCACCTTCTACTGCCAGTGACCCCTGAACCTTCACCCCCATTCCAACCATCTTATTCTGCCTGCAACCCCTTTTAATCTGATGTTATGTGAAATTCTGTTATTATTTAACTTTTTCTGTGTGCCACGAACAATCCGAATGTCAAAACAATCACTGTCTGCCATTCCTGTGTATATTTCAGTATGCTTGAGGAGCACAATAAAAAGACCACTTATTTTAGACCTAATAAAGAGTTAGTGTTTCTTTCTCTCTGTCTCTTTCTCGTTCGTTCTCTCTCTCGCTCTCTTTATCCCTTGTGCTGCCTTCGGGTCATATGACCCAAAGGTTCATAACGAACCATCATTGTGTTTACCCAATTTTACCCAATACAAAAGCAAATAAAAATGATTTTCTTTTAACCTTCGCAATGTGGGGGGCCTGAGACAGCCCAACGGTTAAAAGAAAATGCTTCACTTTGTTTTTATATGCGGTAAAGTTGTCGCAAAAGACAGTGGGTCACAATGACTGATGGGTCAGAATGACCCGAAGATAACACAAGGGTTAAAATCGTTTTCTCACAGAAATGTATTTAGAATAGATTTACATTTTAAAAGAAACTGGAGATGGTATAATTTCTGGGGAAACTGAGGTGTGCTTGCATCCGTTGCGGATTGGTCCGTTTTATAACTTACATTGTACAAGTAATATTTGTACGTGCAAGATGAAATGGTGATAGGCTTTCTGGTAGCCTCACATAGTTGAAACAGTTGTATAAAAAGGAAGAATTTGGGCAATCCTGTGTAAAAAGGGCCCAACCTATATGACTTAAACGTCCCTTATGTTTTTCCCTTCTAGTGATATTTTTAAGCATTAACTCATATTGCATTCCTTCATTAATAAAGAACCCCTTTTGAAACAAGATTATTCTAACTTTGTCATTTGCAGTATCACAGCTGGAATCACGATTCAAACAAAACCATCTGCAAACAGAAAATATGCCCCCAAAATGTAAATAAGCTTGAAATGTATTTCTGGAAAACTGGTTAATGTAACTAGAAGTGATCATTATGTGTCAGTAACAACATCCCAAGTCTGAAGTCTCTGCGCTCATATAACAGTTGTTGTGCCACCAGATGCACCCCAACCATAAAATGCACCACCCTCCCCCCTACTTTTTGGGGGAAGAGAATGAAAGAGAATAAGTTGTATACATCCAGGTGTTAGTACTTCGGTAGCCTACATTTACAACCAAGGAGTGTCATTTATTTGCTTTGTTCTTCATATTAACATAATGAACTATTATTAACAACCATGTTTACTCAGAGTATCGAAATGCAAATTCAAATCCAAGATTTTGGCTATCTAAGCAACGCAATCGTGAGCAAGACGAACCTTTTGACACTGATGTTGTCTTTGTAGTGCAAAAATTGAGGGAGGATTTATGGTGGGAAAATAAATGAATAAATAATGAAATAAGAGAGAAGGTTGTGTTTTGCCAGAGGCAAAGTAAGCGCTTTATCCGTTCACTCAGCTAGCAAAATAACGTCCCCAGAAGTCCCCTGAACGTCCACAAAAGTTATCAGGACGTCGCAAGGGAATGTCTCCAGGACGTCCCCTATTAGCTGGGTGGGTGTCCAAAAAAGTAGGCCTACAAGAAAAAAAGGTATAGTCTATTATTGCGTTCTCTCTCAACAATTGAACTTTAACAGGGAGGATCTCGAAACTGTACTGGCGAAAGCCTGCTGTCAAATAACTGTATCTCTTGCGCAGGCGCTTTAGGTACGGAACGCACCCTGAGCTTCCACGTCTGATCGCAAGTCTCGACTGGCCAATCAAGTCGAGCCACAGTGTGTTTGGAAACAACACTCCCTGGTATTTCACATGCCACGGACTGTGACTGTCGCTTCCCTGTCCCAACCACAAACTATCGCTGTGATCAAATGGCCTGCTACTAGCTACTCAGTAAATCGAATTATTTCGTAATACTTTGTTGTTCGCTTGAAGGTTAAATTTCGTCGGACCAGCGCACAGATCGAGAGAGAGAGAAAGAAAGAAAGAAAGAGAGGGGCGCCACACAAAACGGCAAAGAAAATGGATATCCCAGGTTTTCAACAAAAGACGATCACGCTTGTGATTAAAGCCCCGAACCAAGTACACGGTGACAAAACGATCGAGGGAGTCGAGCTGAACTGGACAGTGCAGAATCTAAAGACACACATATCGAACGTGTACCCTGGTAATCCGGTGAGTGTGTTGTTCTTGTGTGTGTTGTAACAGGGACGACGACAGATCTTCTCGTACTATCCAGCGGCTTATCGGTGGGCCTAGCTAGCTGTAATGTTGTGGTTTTGGAGTAGTAGCATACATTGTTCGAATATCACCAGTTAGAACCTGTACTCTTTAGTATGTGTGTTTGTCACGCTCTTTTAACGTGCAAAATTATATTCTCAGGCTGCGGCTGATCAGAGACTAATCTACGCTGGAAAACTGCTCCCAGACCACCTCCACATCCGAGACGTTTTCAGACAGGTGCGTCTCTATTTATCATAAACTTAATCGGTTTAAGGGTTTTCTTGTCCCACAAACGCTATGTTAAAAGGGATATTTCATGGTGTTGTCTATAAACCCCAAGGAGATCTCAAATGACTGTACAGGGAAGAACAGAACACAACCGGTCTGTAAATGTACCGGTGTTCCAGTGTGAGTTATCCCTAAGGAGCCAGATCATTGTTTTGAGCAAAAAAGGCAATGCTATTTATCCTAGGCAGTGATGCTAATCTACTGTGAAATGATTTCCTCACACTTTTTGTACACTGTATGGTTACAGCCTGAATTAATAGTGTTGTATGTTAGAGGGTTTTGAAATGTACAAACCAGGCCCTACACATGCCCTTCCTTTTAGCCCGAGGCCTTATAATCTGAGTTCTGGACTGGTGGAGTCAATATTGATGCAAGGGTTTGGAAATTGTAACAGAAGTGACTAACCTGTTTCTTCCCAGACGGATACAACTCCCACTCTGCACCTGGTGTGCTCCTTTAGGACTACCGGGGCTCTCGGAGCTAGGCCCAAGGTAAGACTGGATACAACCTGTATTTGTATATATTTAAAGGGTGCACCCGGCCCTATCTGTATACAAAGTACTTATGTCCTCTTCTTTCTCTTAGATTCGCTTCTCGCTAGTTGCTAGCCATGCTCGGCCGGATAGCTTTCCTTAGACACTGCTTTGCATCTCTCTCTGCTGCCGTGAGATCGAAAGATAGCCCTGAAGTTTCACTTCATTTTTTTTGTTTTCCCTGATCAGCTTGTGTGTGTATCAGCATTGTCAGAGAGTTTGACGGTTATGTAAATATGTTATCAGGCCTTTCTCGTAACTGACCTATGCTTTTTGACAATCTTTGGTATTTCCTGAAACTTCCTAAACATCTTAAAGCCTGTAGAATCTTAGTGTGAAATACAATCATGTTTGCTTTGTCTGATCGTTCATTAATAACCTAATAATGAACATACAGTTGGGGTGGAACGGTACACTGAAGTCACGGTTCGGTTCATACCTCGGTTCAGATATCACGTTTCGGTACAACGGAGAGGAAGAGCAAAACATAAATCTAAAGCACTTCTTAAGCACTGTGGGGAAGAGAAGTCAAAAAGTTTTTTTTGTCTTGTTCCAGTGATTGGCACACCTGGGTGATGGCATTGGATATGTGTTAGCATGTTAGATGCATTTCCACTCACATACCCCACAACTGCTGAACAACGCCGACACACATTCCTTGTCTTATCCCCCACTCTCTCGCCTGTACTACTGTAACTGCCTGGGAAACCAAAGTTTTCCCGAACTTGCGATCATAAAGAGGCCGGCGGGTCCTATATCTATTGTGGGTTTACACCACTCGCCATACTCGCCCTAAGTGCTGCTAGCTATCTCTGACTCACTGGACCGTCAACTTGACAAAAAACAACATAATTATAGCTCGGCTACACGGCGCCAATCAGAGCTTCAGAGTTAAAGCGGGGCAACAGATTAGGTGTCCCTAAAGAACACGAGTATCTAACAGTAGTTCCGGATTACATTAATTCATTTGCACACAAGTTTTATTTATTTTTCTACTGTGTATTCTCCATGTTAAATTCATGCACCAAAGCGTGACGCCCCTGCCGTTTCAGTTCAATACATGTATCGTTCCACCCCTAAAAGGCAGTGTACAGTTCCCTAGTGATATATTGACACACTGGGCTGTCTTGGTCGTTTCCAGGTAAGGGGGCCGGAGCAGCCAGAGACCCAGCCCTCCTCCTCGCCTGCCCTCAGCCCACAGGTAGGCAGCATGCCACCCCCAGTGCCTGCTGGCCCAGAGCTGAGACAACGCAGACACCCATCCCACGACCAGGCCTCAGCCCCCACACCTGGAGAGGCCACGACCCCCACTTTGGCACCTGGGGAGGCCATCTGGCCTGGCACTGCAACGTGAGTGTACACCCTGGCAACTGCTCTCTCGCCTGTGGGTACTGGGATGTTGTTGTGGATGTTGATGTTTTTGTGGTTTTTGATGTTATTTCGGATTTAGGTTGTTGTTGGTGTTGTTGTGATGAGTGTCTCTGCTGCCCCTACAGGCCAGGAGGAGCAGAGATGACGCCCCCAGCCTTCCCATCCTTCTCTCTCTACAGTCCCCAGCAGCTCCTCTGGTTACAGCACGTCTATGCACGCCAGTACTACATGCAGTAGTGAGTACTACTTATAGGAGCGCAGGAATGCGCCTGTGTCAGAGCACATTCTATTGACATTCAGCAGTAAAAGAGCCACCATCGTTGTGAGGGGACTGGGATCCCGGTCATCAGGAATAGGAAATGTTGTCCTGTATGCTGTAGGTAAAAGTCACAAGGAAGCAGTGGAGTCTGTCTTAGTGAGTTAACTGACTCATCCACCTTTACAGAGTATCATTCTCTCTCTACTTTCACTACCATTAATAGGGCTAATGGTAAAATAACCACAATTGGCAAGTGAGCTATCACCCTCTAAAACATTTAATTGTATAGTTCATGCCTACTCCATAGCCTCCTACTTTGTGGTAAAGAGCTGTAAAAGGTGGAAGATCCTATAGGCTAAAACATGTCTGTCCTGTTTTGTCCAATAGCCATGCTGCATTAGCAGCAGCAGCCTCAACCCCATTGGCCCCTCCCACCGTTGGACCTGCTGTTGCCGCCCACCAAGCTCCCATCCCTGCCGCGCTGCCCAATCAGAACCCCATTGACAACTTGCCAGCCAATCAGAACGCCCAGGACCCTGGATTCATCAACCCAGGAGCAGCCAATCAGAACATGCGGATGAATGCACAAGGCGGGCCAGTTATGGAGGATGAGGAGGACGTGGACCGTGATTGGTTGGACTGGATATATACAGCCGCTCGATTGGGCGTCTTCCTCAGCATCGTCTACTTTTACTCCAGCTTGAGTCGCTTTGTCTTGGTGATGAGCAGCCTGATCCTCATGTACCTGTAAGTATCTAACCCTAACCAGCTACTGTAGTTAACTCAGTGTGTAGCTGGCTAGTTAACCCAGCCTACATTTGGCTACTTAACTTAGTTGCTACCTGGCTAGTTAACCCAGTCTGCATCTGGATAGTTAGCCCAGTCTGTATCTGGCTAGTTAACCCAGTCTGTATCTGGCAAGTTAACCCAGCCAACATTTGGCTCCTTAACTTAGTTGCTACCTGGCTAGTTAACCCAGTCTGCATCTGGATAGTTACCCTAGTCTGTATCTGGCTAGTTAACCTTGTTTCTACTTGGCTAGTTAACCCAGTCTATATCTGGCTAGTTAACCCAGTCTGCATCTGGCTAGTTAACCCAGTCTGCATCTGGCTAGTTAACCCCGTCTGTATCTGGCTAGTTAACCCAGTCTGCATCTGGATAGTTAACCCAGTCTGCATCTGGATAGTTAACCCAGTCTGCATCTGGCTAGTTAACCCAGTCTGTATCTGGATAGTTAACCCCGTCTGTATCTGGCTAGTTAACCCAGTCTGCATCTGGATAGTTAACCCAGTCTGCATCTGGATAGTTAACCCAGTCTGCATCTGGATAGTTAACCCAGTCTGCATCTGGCTAGTTAACCCAGTCTATATCTGGCTAGTTAACCCAGTCTGCATCTGGCTAGTTAACCCAGTCTGCATCTGGATAGTTAGCCCAGTCTGTATCTGGCTAGTTAACCCAGTCTGTATCTGGCAAGTTAACCCAGCCAACATTTGGCTCCTTAACTTAGTTGCTACCTGGCTAGTTAACCCAGTCTGCATCTGGATAGTTACCCTAGTCTGTATCTGGCTAGTTAACCTTGTTTCTACTTGGCTAGTTAACCCAGTCTATATCTGGCTAGTTAACCCAGTCTGCATCTGGCTAGTTAACCCAGTCTGTATCTGGCTAGTTAACCCAGTCTGCATCTGGATAGTTAACCCAGTCTGTATCTGGCTAGTTAACCCAGTTTATATCTGGCTAGTTAACCCAGTCTGCATCTGGATAGTTAACCCAGTCTATATCTGGATAGTTAACCCAGCCTGCATCTGGATAGTTAACCCAGTCTGCATCTGGCTAGTTAACCCAGTCTATATCTGGCTAGTTAACCCAGTCTGCATCTGGCTAGTTAACCCAGTCTGCATCTGGATAGTTAACCCAGTCTGCATCTGGATAGTTAACCCAGTCTGTATCTGGATAGTTAACCCAGTCTGTATCTGGCTAGTTAACCCAGTCTGTAGGTATCTTGCCCTGGCTGGTTAACCAAGTCTGTTCTCTATCTGTCTAGTTAACCTGGTGTGTTTGCTGGAGTGATTACCAGCCCTGTAGTTACCTTGTTTGACTGGTTAGCTGTGTGTTTTACCTGTTACCTTCAACACTCATCAGGCCTATTCATATGGAACACCCCATATCATTTCATGCTGCAAACATACCACCTGACAGTCTGCTGTCACTGGAGCTGAACCAGAACCAACTTACTGTAGAACGTATTGCTTGTTTGTTTAGGACCGTTTGGAACTGGGTGTGTTCCTTTAAGTCCCCGGCAGTCTGTCCTCTACTCTGGTTTCACTGGTTACCAAACTGGTTTCATGCCATAATTGAGCCCCTATGGAAATCTGATGGGTTTAATCGGTCTATGGAGTTGGCATGGTGTTGGCTTGGTGTTTCAGGTAAAGGAGGGGGTTTAGAGGCAACAGAGGGGACGGAATATAGGCTTTCCTACTGTGTGTGTGTGTGTGTGTGTGTGTTTGTTGACTGTAGAGAAAATGTTTACCTCACATGCTGCGGTCACACACTATCACTCTTGACAGTATTGTGTAATGGTCTCACAAACTTACTCCCACAGCCGCTCGGTTAATCAGCAGGAGGTTGGGAGGCTGGGGCTAAAGTTGGGGATGAGGATGGGGTTAGGACTGGGGCTAATGATGAGGCTAGGGCTGAGGCTATGGCTATGGCTGTTTTGCTGGTTATGAGAACTGCAAGGGACAGACAGGAAGAAGTTGAATGTGGCGTGTCTGGACTTAACAATAGCTGTTAGAGAGAAAGCAGAACGAAAGTTGTCTTGGCAACCCTGTGGACAGAAGCCAGACCTTTTAAGTCCAGAAGGTGTGTTTGTGTGTGTGTGTGTGTGTGCACACGCTCACACGCCAATGTCAGCATGTGCGCAAGGGCACATCTAATGGTGATAACATGATGTACACGTGGCTATGTGAGGCTCATAGTTACACTGTTCTGAAGGAGGTGGAAGGATTCATGTTTCGTGGAAACAGACTTCCCTCTCTTTTTTCCCGGTATTATTCCTTTTCTCTCAGTCTTCTCCAACTGGAGGAAGAGGTGACGCCGCTACTCAGATAGCCTTATGATACAGCGGCCTTGTGGATTTTGGTTTGTAACTCAACCACCTTCTCCTTCTTCTCTCCCCCTCTACTACCCACCCCTTTCCCCCCTCCTCTACCTCTACGCCGCCCTCTTCTCCTGTTCTCTACCCACCTTCTTTGCACTCTTCCTCCCACTCTATTCTCCTCCTCCTCAGACACACCGCTGGGTGGTTCCCCTTCAGGAGGAGAGCTTTGGTCCGAGGACCCAACCCCCCTCCCCTCCAGCCCCTCCAGGCTCCAGAGGCCCTGCAGAACCCGGACAGGAACCCCAACCCACCTCAGGTAAAACAAGTGCGTTTACCCGTGCGTGTTTCTGCTTTGTGTGCGTGTGCAAGACTACCAACATGAAAACCCTTCTTCCTGTAGGGGGAGGAGCCTGCTGCAGGGGAAGGGGCAGAACCAGAACTAGCTATTGGTCCGGAGGGACAGCCTCCTCTGATAGCCGTCCTGGTTCCTCCGACCAGAGTGTCTGTGATGTGGACGGCGTGGGTGTTCCTCAAGACGTTCTTCTCCTCTCTGATCCCTGAGGCCCCCCAGGCCGTGGTCAACTGACGGTGCAGTACCCCAACTGGACAGCAGGGGGAGACCAAGACCAGGACACTCTCACAGGGTGTGTCAGTCTGGCTGTTCTCCTTCAACAGAGTTCTACCAGTGGGATGGTCCAGTGCTACAGTTTGAGATCGACCGGCCCACTCAAGAGCTCAACTTCTATAAAAACAAAAACGACTCTAATAAAGACCCATGATCTGTGCATACAGGCTAATGTACTCACCCCTGTGTCCACCTGGCTCTGCCTGGCTCTGGGGACTTGTTCACATGAGGCATCCTGCTGAACTGAAACTTGTCTACCATGAATCTTAAGACCACAGTGAAGGCTTGAGACTGTAAGGTAATGAGTGACTAATACAAATGTATTTAAAAGATCTTTCACAATATACATTGTGTACATACCGACAAAAGAACTGATGTGCCCTTGATTAGAGTAAATCAGTTACAGTGACATGGAAATGACACCCGCCATACTGATGTTGATTTGGTCCTTCCGGAAGATTCTGACCAAAACCATGGCTGTTCTCTGCCAAACATTATATGTACTGTATATGACTGTTGTATCCAGAGGCCGAGTGATGTCAACACCTCTTTCACGGTATCACTTCCAGATCCATAAGAACATAGGATTATTCTCTTTGTATTGTTTTACAGAGCACTTTATGTCCTGAATCTTATTATGCAAATGTGCTGTCCTAACCAGGGGTTTGAATTTGGCTGCAAGACGAGGAATGTTTCAGAAAGTAGGTTGACTTTTGATATCAGTGTAATGGAGATCTGAGTCAGGGGCTTTGATGGATGGAAATTATGACTAGTGACACTTCAGTTCTTGTGTGTGGGGCGGGGCTTAGGCAAGAAGTGCATGCTGTGTTGTGTAGAAGACAGAACCATGTAAACAATCTGGTAAAACTTGACACTAAGGTTACATTAACTGCCATGTAACTACATAGCAATACCTATTGTAAAAACAAAATAATTGCTATGTTCTTAAATGGTATTAAGTTTAGGTTATTACAAAAATGAACAAAGGCCAAGTATGAGGGAGGGGTGTGAGGGGTAAGTGGATGTTATAAAAGGGCAGTTGAAGGTTGTGTAACCAAACAAGATGTTAACATCCACTTACCTCTGGAAAGCATAAACTCCCCCATACCAAGTTTCACTTGTGTTATAACTTGTTATAACTTGTTATAACTTCTAAAGTAATAAGGTGTAACTACATAGCAGTGCTTTTGTAACCACAATGTTGTTACTAAAGGTTTTGCTATGTAGTTACATAGTAGTTAATGTAACCATAATGTAAAGCGTTGCCAAAAATCTTGTTACACAGAAAAGTTTCAGATGTATTTGTGATTCCTTTGGAAATGCCTCTATATGTACATAAATACTGTACACTAAGTGTAATCTTTAAACCAGTTTAAGTTAGATTTTATTCTGAAAAAATAAGCATTTTGGTGAATGATATGAGTGCATTGGAGAGACTTGCAATAAAACATGCAATAAATACATTGTATTTGTCATGACTGAAACCTCATGTTAAGTGTCCTTTGCCAGAGAGAAAGGCACACCAATCCACCCCATATACTTGTTTTCATAACCTGCACAAAGGTCAAATTATTGCTCATGTTCTTTTTGTTGTTTGCTTTTTTGTTTCGACATAAACTCGACACAGAGAACAGTCTTGTGTCTCTCCCTCAGCCTCTCTTTCTTCAGAGTTCGTTGACCTCTGGCTGGGCTGCCAGGGTAACGAGAAGCTGTGTTGTTAAGAGACACCTCACTTTACTTGGGGCTCCCCCTGGCGGGAACATCTGGTCCCCATGGTAACGTTGTGGCCTCCGGCCTTGATAGAACTCATATAACTCAGCAGATCTTATCATTCTACAGCTGGATGCATGAGCCACACAGGAACTCAGCATTCTGCCTCTGCCCAAGACAACACACTGAAAACTCACCATGGCATCTGCTAGCAAGATGCAGACATTCGTGAGTTTTGAAAACCACTGAGATGAAAAGCATATTCCTTCGTAAAAACATCGTTGATCAAATGTTTTTGCTGCAAGGTTGCAGAATGGTCGGTGGGAAGAAAGTGTTTGGTACTGGGACCCCAGGGTCAGGGTCACAAACTCTCCTATAGAAACCTGAGCCTCTCGGTATCTGTGTTCTTAACTGCCCGGTAGTAAACCTCTCTCAGCATGGGGTACCAGCTGACCCCCAGTCCTCGAGACAACCATGTGTATATCCCCCCCCCCCCCCCGCCAAACACACACACACATATGCAACATGGAGGTCCACTCTGCCTCCACCACCCCCAAACACATACACACACACACACAGAACATTCTAACCCTTCCTATCCTTCAAAAGATCTCTGTGCGCCCTCCCTTCTCTGGCCTCCCACCCTCCCTTTTCTATCCTCCCTCAAGAGCCTTGGTTGACCACAGCGCTGTTCATTCCAGATAAAAAGCCCTGAGGAGGCTGTAGTTCTGTTGTCTCGTCCTCGTTTGACCAATATTTCCACATTTCTCCTTCTGGCTAGGTACTTGAGTCTGTGTGTCCGGTGGGGGTAGTGTCAGAAGAAATTATCGAGCAGTAGTCCAGTATAGTTTACTATAATGTTGATGGACAGGTGTGGGAAGGTTCTCGGTGTGGCTCTGGTGTCCCTGGTCATGTTGGGATTTACTCAGGGCTGTTTGGATCCACAATCGGCCTATCGCTTCACCGGAGCTGTCTGCCGACTCACCTATCCTGCTGCTGTAGTCTGTGAGGACTGTCTGTTTGTCTGTCTCTGTACATCTGTCTGCGAGTATGTCTATCTGTCTCGCTGACTGTCTGCCAGTCTGTGTGTCTGTCTACCTACCTGTCTGGCTGTCAGTTTGGAAAATGAGAGATTGAAACTACCTGCCTGCCTGCATGTGTGTGTCTGTGTGTGTTTGTGTGTGTAGTAAATGAGAAGACTACCAAGGTGATTGAGACAGCATTCCAGCATGCCAAATACCCCAGTGTGGGGGGAGAGAAGTCTCTGCTCTTCACAGGAACAATCAAATACGGCCTGGAAAAGTGAGTAGTCACACAACGCCACACCCAGAAATGCTCACTTTTGATCCACACAAACACACTCGCTTTATTTTTCCCTCAATGTTTTCTTTTTGGTCAACTCTTTTGTTCAGATCTTTCCTCCTGTCCTCTTGTCCCTCCCAGTCTGGAGATCCATAACCTGAGCATTGGTCAGAGTTTGTTTGAGCTGCAGCCGGGGGTGGGCATCGCCATGGAGATACGTAATGTCTCTGCAGTCTTCAGGGGAACCATCAAGTATGGCTACGGTAACTGGCTGTGAGTAGGTGTCTGGAGGCTGAACTAGGATCCGTTCATGACTCCCTGACCTTAAATATCAGTTGCTGAAATATGAGACTGTTTTTTTTATTTTTGTTCACATTTAAATTGACATTTTATTCAAATTGAGGTAACAATGGTGCTCATAGAAAGTACAGAAAATATATTCAGTTCAGGCTTTTGGCAAAAAAGACAGGGGCCTTGTTGTGTATTTGTGACTTGTTATTAAGCTGCATTCTTGATCGATCAAGTGTTTGTAAACATAGAAGCTCATAGCGAAAACTCTGTCTTGCAGCATCAAATTGGCACATTCAATTGATTTTGAAATCGAGTCTCAGATAGATCTGGGAATCAACCCCAAGCTCTGTAAGTATTTAACTTTGCCATCATTTGTTTGTTTACCCCTCTGTTTTGACATAGTGGTATATAGCTGGTGTCACTGACCCACATTAACCTTTAAAAACATCTAGCATAGAAAAGATTTTGGGCAGAAAGGTTTTCCCTTGAAACTTGGAATTTGGCTCTATGTTTGTTTGGGAAACGTATTTCGAAATATCTTGTTGCTGAGTCTGCTTGTGTGTGTGTATGCTAGACTGTGGAAAGGGGAAGGTTGCTGCGGATACATCCGATTGCTTCTTGAACTTCCATAAGCTTCGTCTGCATCTGCAGGGAGACAGAGAGTAAGTCACAAGATTGAGTGTTTCGATAAAACTGTGGTTTCTGTCTCACAAACATTCATTTGCACAGATTCTTTTATCCAAATCAACATACATTTACAAAGTACAGCAGAAAATGAAGGATCAGAAGTGCATCCTTCTTACAGTATGGTCAGAGTCAAGGAACGGTCTGTATTTACAAGCAACATCGGAAAGTAACTACATCTACAACAAGTAATACTAATACTACAGTGCAATAATGACATACATATATACCTATACTACAGCATGTGGGGGTGGAACCTTTTATCTTGTGTGCAGACCCGGTTGGATGAAAAGACTCTTCACAGAGTTCATCACCTTCACTGTGAAGCTGGTCGTCAAAAGCCAGGTGAGAGAAGGGGCTGTAGGTGGATGAGTATGTGGGTGGGAAGACAAGTAGGTTTGGGCGGGGTGGTGGAGCTGGCGGGGGAACAGTTATCCAACATATGGATAAACTATGCCCCCTACTGTAGAACAAAGGTATCGGCTGTAAAAACAAGCATTGCAGAATCCACATTACGACCTATGACAACCATCGGTGATTCTCTGTCCTCTTAACTGTAGATTTGTAAAGAGATCAACAATGTGGCTAACATCTTGGCTGACTTCATACAGGAAAGAGCAGGTAGGCTCTTAGTTTGGGGACGAGAGGTTACTGGAGAGACAATCCACTCTACTGTAGACCGTTAATGAAGTGACTGATATATAAGTTTGAACCTTTCTTTGTGTTTGATCTCCACAGAGAAGTTTCTTAGTTACGGTAACATCAATGTGGACATAGGTGTAACCTCTGCTCCGGTCATCACTGCAGACTACATAGAGTCATACCACAAGGTACATTGGATACGCAACCTCACACGCACACTACACGCACACACATACACACACACACTCGCACATTTTTCGTGTTTCACTATACTTGTGAGGATATTTGGCTCCCACGAGGGTAGATAAACAAGACCACGCACACTCGGGCGCACACGCACACTCTTCAACCTGCAGCCCTTCCTTTTGTAAACGTCCTCAGGGTCTGACCAATTACAACAACGTGACTGCAGTGATCAACGCCTCTGTGTTTGACCCCTCCCATCTGACGGAGGACCGCATGCTCTATTTCTGGCTCTCCGACGAGTTCCTCAGCCCCGTGATGACGGCAGCACACCAAGACGGCCTCTTGCGACTCAACATCTCTGGCCCTGAGTTGAATGTAAAGATCTTCTTGGTATCTCTGGGTCTGAAGTGTGGGTAGGGGGTGGGGAGTCTATGTGTGTGTGTTTCACTTTTATACATGGTCAAACGTGATCAAATCTCCTTTTCAGGAGCTGTTCCAGACAGATCTTTCCTCCCCCATGCCAGAAGTTCTGAGCAAGGTAGACACACACCCACCTCATATCTTACAGAAAACAAGTAGGTTTGGGTGAAGTGGTGGAGCTGGAGGGGGAACAGTTATCCAACATATGGATCAAATATACCCCCTACTGTAGTAGCTTCACCTACTAAAACACCTGCTCCTCTCTGCATCACCTAGAACACCTTGTTCATGTCGGCATCAATGTCAGAGTCTCTTAATGTCTGTCTGTCTGATCCAGTATCTGGCATCTGAGTCCCTCATGCTCAGAGTCTGGAGTTTGTCTGAGCCCAAACTCTGTACCACTCCTCTGGGTACGACGGTCAGAGCCATGGCGGGGATACAACTGGCCCCTGGAGCCGAGGACACACCTGGACTGTATTTTGAGACGGTGAGACCAACCCGGCAAACCCACTAGCTTGAGACGATTATACTTTCCATAGCTGAGCCACCAGCTGACAGGACTGTGTGTGTGTGTGTGTGTGTTTGTCCAGGAGGTCGAGGCGAATGTAACAGCAAGCTACTCTGAGAAGAAAGTGTACTTGAAAGCCATGTCAACACAGTGAGTAGTACTACTACTAGTGCTTCTGATAACGTCAAGATATAATAGTGTGGGCTCACACCTTACTCTATTTCCTTGTGTGAGCGGACTCACTCTGATCTACTTATGTCTTGTCGTCCGGTAGAACTTCAGTACTGAAGGCCTCACTGCTCCCAGATGTCCTACAGGTGAGACCACCTCTCGACCCCTCTTCCTGTCTTGCTCCTCTCTCTCACACATACTGTATCTACATCTGTGTTTTCCTCTCTCATCTCTAGTAGAGTAACTCTGCCTTTTTATGTTGCCAGCTGGATAAGGCTCATCTAGAATACTTCAACGAGGCTGTCCAAAAAATAGGTGTTCCCAAAGTCCTGTCTGGTGAGATCACTGTGTGTGTGCGCGTGTGTGTGTGCGTTTGTGAGTGGCTGCAACGGTTTAGGTTTGTCTACAAATGTGGGTGGGACAGCTTTTTTTATAACTGAGGATGCAGCCCTTTAATATAATTTTCTTCATGAGAACTGGGGGGGGAACAGATTTGCAGTTACAAAAAAGTGTCATTTATAATGAAACCTACGACCCTGTGTGAATGTATGTGTACTGTGTTGTATTTGGATCTCAGGACTGGTTGTAATGTCTGTGTTGTAGTTCTGGAGCCAGTGATCACCGGTCTTCTGGATGAGCAGGGAACATACCTGTTTGACATCATAGACCCTCAGGTCATCCCTCAAGATGTAAGCACTGAGCGCTCACTTTTTCTCAAAATCACAACAACAATCATGCAGAACTGCTGATGTCAGTCCAGAAGTGTATACCCTCTCTTTTTTCTTCTACCTTCTTATAATCCCTCCCTCTTTCTATCCATAGGGCTATGTGGTGATCCAGATGGACTTTGGCTTCCCTCACCACCTGTTGGTTGAGTTCCTCAGGAAGACTCTGGAATAGTCCACCCATGGAAAAATACACTTCAAATATGACTTCCTGTCTAATGTTGAGCACTGATCTTAACTGCCGTATCAGACACCACAAAAGCCATTAATAGCCACTTCCACTCTACTTATAGCCCTCTGGCCTCTCTGTGGTGGGCCCAAACCCAGCCTGTTGCATTCCCTAGAGCTAGAGCACCACCCAGTGGACATACTAGTTCACTGCTTTCAGGTTTTTTAGATGGTGTTTTAAGTGAAATTACTACAAGGTTAAATGCAGATTGACAATAGATGACGGTTTACACCTGCGATGTACAAAAATATAACATAGGGTGATGGTTTTTGTACTATGCGTGTACATAGTCTGAAGGTTTTATAACTAGCTCTATGTATATTAATTGTGAAATTGATTGACATTCCTGACACCTGTGTTGTCAATCTTTTGTTATTATGTAGTTATCTAGTTCTTTGTTTTAGAGTAAGATCTCTGTTGAAATAAAGAGTGTCCATCCACCGTTGTGTAACCTATAGTGCTAGGTGAGTAAGCTAGCACTACTGTATACCTGTTACGCCTACACTTACCAAATATTGTTGATATTATTGTATTTTATTAAGTATTTTATTATAGTTAAAATGTAATGTAATTCCATAATTTCCCTACTTAGTTATAACTATTCAAAAATATTTCAGGAAAAACGCTCAAGGTGTCCTCGAGGAGGCAAAGAGAGTAGAGGTCCCTTCAGGGGCGTTTCTGCACGGGGGCCTAAAGGGGCCAGTGCCCCTGTAAAAATGTCCCTGCCCCCCCCCCCCCCCCCCCCTGTGGACCCCTGAGCTGACTGAAAAGAAAAAAAACGTTTTTCTTCTTCTACTAGTCATCATGAAACACGGAAGGGACACTGCAGCCTTTTTTGCACCAATAAATAAAAAGGTTAGAGAAACAAATCAAGGTATTGACAGATTTGAGGAGCTGGAAGAGGGAGAGCCAAAACATTTTGTATGATTTTAATATAAAGCAAAATTAAAGGATTTAATGTTTAAACCTTGTGTTATCTTCGGGTCATTCTGACCCATCAGTCATTGTGACCCACCGTTGTATTGCGACAACTTTACCGCATACACAGTAGTGGAGGGGGGGTGTGGGCGGGGGCGCCAAAAACCCCGGGCCCTCACTCGAGGTGGGCCTCTGATCTATGCATTTTTTTCATAATTTCTCTTTGGCAACAAAACGTTGATTGCATGCATGGTAGACACTTTTACAAAATATGTATAGGCCTAAATTTTTCCGAAACATTTGGCAGGCCAGGATCTGTCTAAGGCCGTTGATGTGGTTGACGCATTTGTTACATTTCATAGGCTACTATGTACCGTGAGCTGAGCATGGAAAAACATGAACTTAACACACAAAGCATCCTACCATTTCTCATTGACAATGACATGGACCGTGCTTTCCCCAACCTTGCCATTCTCTATAGCATTTACTTGACAATTCCGATAAGCAGTTCTATGGCAGAGGACGTTCAGCCGTCTGAAAAGAGTTTCTTGTGATCAAGCATGGGGGAGGAATGGCTGTCCAACTTAGCACTGTTGTGCATCGACAGGGACATCGAGATTTACATTACAAAGTAATCGCCAGATTTGCTAACGCTAAGAACAGATTATTTAAAATAGGCAAAGGCATTTGTTGTGGCCTATGTTTCATGTCTGCATAACTTATGTTCTGCATTTGTAAAACTAAGTTAAATAATGTGTTTTTTGTTTTGTTTATAGTCTAATGGAATTTGAGTTCACTTGTAGCATGCCGGCTGTAAGTGGCCTACTGCAGGGCACGTCACGCGTGTGTTGCGCACTCGTTTTTTTTCATGGGAGCTTGGTTAGCGTGTGTAGCTGGAACCAAATTATTGCTGAAAGAATTTTTATATAGACCTATGTTTGTTTATTATAAGTTGTAACTGTTGGGATGACTATACGCCAATGTCTTTAACTTTATTTTTGGGGGCTTATGACCTCTGTTGAATTTGAATATAATGTATTTGGTAAGTGGACAGATTATTAGACCCATTTTATGCATGGATTTGTGTAGTTCTACAGTATACGGTGTGTGAGAGATTCTAATGAATGCTGAATGCGAGCCTACTGGCCAACATTTTGTTCGCACATTATGGGTTATGATGACTGAACACATCTCTTGCTCCGCCCCTGCGCATACATAAATAAAGTGAAGCATTTTCTTTTAACCGTCGGGCTGTCTCAGACCCCCCACATTGCAAAAGTTCAAAGAAATGTTTATGTGCTGGAGCCCCCCAAAAATTCTCATTAGCCCCCCCCCCCCCCCCAAACCCACTAGAGGACACTTTTTAAAAGGATATTTTCCTAATTTTGCTGGGTCACTGGAAAAATAATAGGTTTTATCTAGGGGCTTAGCCCCCCCAAAAGTGTGAACCTAGATTTGCACCTGCGGAACTAGTTTTATACATGGGGTGGCCAAGGGGTGACCAAGGCTACTTCAGGGGGTCCATAATCCAGAGTCTTGGGTCACTGTTATTATATACAGTATAATCTGGGTCGAGAAGTGCTGGAACATCATAAATATTTTAGGAAAAAAAGCACTCAAGCACCAGGGACTTATAATAGCATTTCTGTGTTACAGAAATAACACAGTAGCCTACATAGTTTATTTACAAAACAAAGTGAATTTACACCCCCCCCCAAATAAATAACTTTGTGCCCAACCAAGCCAATAAAGCCAAGTCACTCATTTAGTGGCAGAATCCATTATGTCTACAAAATTATTTTAGATATACTATAGGTTTAGCTAACTTGCAAATCCTGAGGATAGCCTACTGTAGCAGACCTTTCTATGTAACAACGGACAAGGGTGTTTTGTCCCTCGGGAGTTGCCGTAGGCTTGATGGTGAACGCATTTGTGAAATCAGTGAGGCCTGTTCGAATAGCGATGTCAAGAATAGCAGTGATAAAATACAAGTTATGAAAAGAGACCGCGTCCGTGTCTTTTTGTCCACAGGATCATATACAATTAGATCTAAAACGAACTTACAAAGAGCTTGGTTACACTACCAAAGTTGAATTAGTAATGTTGTTAGCGATGCTAGCGTTATTTTTCTAGAGATAGCTAGCTTACAACATTTCACTGGGTCTTGCAGCTGTTCGATTAACTGAAATTATTATGAAATGTTATGTTCTACTAGCCATTTGCCTACTTTAGCAAGTCACTATATTTCCAAGCCCTGATAGTGTAGTTAGCTGAAAATGACACGGTAGCCTAAATAATTCCTCTTTCAAGTAATAAGCCCCCATTCAAGTGTTGAGCATTAAATTAGGTGCACGGTCTGATCTTGAGACAGACACTTTTTTGTTCTAAAACCGGATAATAAACTGCTTCAAAATTGAAGCCGCACAAGCACAAGAAAACTGTAACTAAAATTACTGACTGTCTCAGTTTGACTGTTATTGGAGTCGAAGTTCTAACATTAACTTAGACCGCTACTGTAGGCTAATCAACATAGCCTACGTAAAAAATGTTCAGGAAACCTAAACCCAATGCAAACCTTAAAACTTACTTCAAATATTATGCCTTTTTCAATCACGAAGAGAGCTTGTGGAGCTGTGGAAACATTCTCTATTCGGCTGTCTGTTCTTATTCTTCTGTATCTCTCAACAAACTTGTCTCTTCGATTTGAATAATGAACCGCAACAAAATAAACGATTCTTTCAACAAGAGGTCAAATCAGCATCAAATTGCCAGCAGCGAATTACATTTTGGGGTGGCCCATTTTGGGGTGGCCAGTCAGATGTCAGGGGTGTCCAGTGCCACCCCGGACACCCCTCTGGCTCCGCTACTGGCAACTGATCGCCCGTTTCAGGTGATCGCCCGATGCCCACTGCTGCCTAGAAACGAAAGTAAAACATAACTTTTTAGGTTTCACATGGGACAATGCACCGCAAAAAAATATATCTCGAGAATAGCCTACAGTACGGATTTAATAGTTGCAATGCATTTCATTCGTTTTTTGTTTGCCTATTTTGAACTAAAGCGATGAGGCTACAAGCATCAAATGTAGTCTCATTCATTTAAAAGCGTAGGTTTGGGAAGATGTGTCCTTAACTGACCCCAGCCGATTGCTATGGGTCTTCCAACCGCCTATCAAAACTAGAACCGAAAGTATAGTCATTGTGTGACGTATTTTATTTGTCTACAGCAGGCTACGAGTAGCCTACTTTGGCTGCAGTTATATATGTTTAGTTTCGAATATTTATCCTCAGACTGCAAAGATCCGCAGGGGATCTGTGTTTCAGTGAATGGCTTGGGAGTATGGAGGATGTAGAAGAAAATGATGTTCTCGCAGTGCTGGACCAGGAGGCTGTGGAGTTGGTGGACCTTCTCCGCTCTCAGGCACCTGCTGTTCTGGAAACCCTATATGGTATGATGGACCACCGATCGAGGCGGCGACTGGAAAGACTTGACTTGTTGGGGCGCTTGGCTGAAATGATAAAATACTTCAGAGCCTCCGGCCCCGCGCGCTGCAGCCAGTTTTTGGAGACGCTGTGTATGGAATGTGAGAACATCCCCATGCGCCTGGAATCACGCCTCGTGTCCGTGGCCGGGACAACGAGTGTACCAAGTAAGTAAAGTATACCAAGGAACGGCTAAGCTGCGCTAAGCTTTGAGCTGTTGTGTGGGAGATATTCACGGTTGGCCATAACTTTCGCCATGACGCCCTAACTCTCGAGGCTCTTTTTGCGAGGAAGGTGGTGTTTGTGGTAATGCTCATTCCTGTGTCCTGTCCCCTAACACACTGTTACAGTGTTGCACTGTCTGCGTTTCCAGGGGATGCAGGGTATTAATAATACATGGCCGTGGGCCATGCACAACTTATCAGACCTGCTGGTCAGTTTTGCATGCCTGTGCTGTGTCTGCATGGTAAGCACTGTGAAGCATGATCAGCACTGCTGAAACTGCGTCTGTCATTTGTCATTTGAGATTACAATAGATACACTACTCTGGTTAGTGTGGCTGTTGCCCTTGGTCCTGTCCATCCCTGTGTCTGTGTGAACACCATGACACTGGAGGGTCATATGCACCATTGTCTGTGACTCTCGGAAGTGGTGGTACCATAACCACATGTGAGTGTGTGTGTGCCTCTCTCCTCTCCACACAAAGTAAGTGGAGATCTAGTGTCTCAACTTGATAAGACACTGGAAAAGTTAAGAGTCCTCTGTGTGTTAAGTATCAGTTCATTTCTGTCACAAATATCTGTCTGCTCTGGTTCAAAGTTTGCATGGCTGGCGTATCACATTTAAACACACTCAGGTACAAGAGCCATGCTGAAGCCCACACACAGTCATTTACACCCTACTCATCTAGTTACATCCAATAATTGTAAATTCACCTAGCTAGAGTTACAAAGCGATTAACTGTCAATGCTGGATATTGTTTTAGATCTTTACACAACATACCACGTATCACTATTGATAAATGAAAGTGAAAGGGAGGCGGTACAGTGGTATAAGTAAATTCGAGTTCAATGTGTTTATATTTTCATGTTAGTTCATATCGTCCGGGAAATGTAAACCGTAATCTTGAATGCAAGTGTTTTATTGTTCTGTAATTCCCCTAACTTCCCTGTGCTCTCTGCCGTCAGCTGAGACTGTTGACTGCACATCTCACATTGTGGGGGAAGACAACTCACTGTCTCACTCTCATACACTAGAGGGCCATGGAAAACGCCAGTGCATAGGTTCAGTACCCAGCTACTCTGCTCTACTCTGCTCTGTTATACTCTATTGTACTTTCCTCTTCTCTACTCTTTTCTACTTCACTCTGTTTTACTCTACTTGACTAAATTCTACTATATTTACTACACTGTACTCCACGGTACTTTACACAAATCTACTATTCAGCACTTAACTATACTTAACTCCACTCAATTGTACTCTAAATGCATGTGTTCTATTTAATAAATATATATTGGCATGCTCTTGCCATCATGAGCAAGTTAACTGATCATCATCCTGTGGTGTTGTTGCACCTCCAGACCATGTGGGGTGCTACAGCGCAGCAATACGGAAGATGCTGCAGCAGAGGTGGGAGAGGGCGATGCAGAACGTGCTGACCGAGGTCTCTCTGGAGGAGACCTGGGTTTCCCTGCGCCATGGCAACCCCGGCAAGCCTCGGGACAGACCAGACCGAACCCCAACCGCAGACAGAATGGACAGAACAACAGGTAGGTCATGTGATGACCCTCCCCTCTTCTGTCTCCTTACAAACCTGTGCCACTTTGTAACAGTTGGACCAAGGACCTCAGAACCTCTTACAGTAACAGCTGTTGATTGAAATTGTAAGCAAGTAGGAAAGAACAAGGTACTCATTCAGGGTTAACTCTGTTCTTCTCCACTCTTCTTTTCACTACCCCTCCCTCCCTCCTTCCTCCCTCAGATATTTTGGAGGTTGAGGAGGGGATCATGGAGGACAGGGTGTCAGTTGCTTCATTTCTGGAACGTTCTGTTGGTAAGGTGGTGGTACTGCTGGGCCCAGCAGGTTCGGGGAAGACCCTCCAGATGTCGTGTGTGGGCCAGCGCTGGGCCCAGGGTCTCCTCCCCTCCTACTCCCTCCTGGTGCTGCTGGAGTTCAGACAGCTGAACCTGCTGACCAACCCTCTGTCACTGGGCGACCTGCTGCTGCAATGCTTCCTCCAGCCACAGGGGGGCGACCCTGAGGCCAGAGCTGTACTGGACTTCATCTCGGACAATCCAGAGAGGACCTGCTGGATTCTGGACGGCTACGATGAGTTCCACTCCAAGATTCAACTGGGCCAGGAGAGGGGCAGCCAGGAGAGGGGCAGCCAGGAGGGGGCATGGGGGGGAGAGATGGAGGAGATGGGTGAGGCTCTCAACCTCTGGAGCCCTCTACCCGTGGCAAGGCTAGTGGCTGGGCTTTGGAGCCGCAGGGTACTCCCAGGATGCACCTTGCTGCTAACCTGTCGTCCACGGGACCTTGGGGACCTTGAGGAGGGTGCAGACTGCGTGGGTGAGCTGCTGGGGTTCGACCGGTGCCGTGTCAAGGAATATGCAGCAAAGTACTTCCAGGTCAGAGGTCAGGGTCAGGGCGAGGAGGCACTGAAGATGCTCCTGACTAACAACCACCTCCTCAGCCTCTCCTACCTCCCCTCCCTCTGCCATATCTGCTGTGTTTACCTGGAACACATGCTCTGCCCTCAGGCCTCTCGTATGCACCCTCCCCAGGTTCAACCCTCTCCCCAGGACCGCCCCTGGCCTCAGCTACCCCAATCCCACCAAACCTCCAAGCTCCCTTCCACTCTCACCCAGGTTTACCTCACTGTCCTCTGGGCACTCCTCTGCCAACGCCCTGGCAAGACTCCACCCCGGGCCCCGTTGCACTGGCCTGGGGGACAGCCGCCCCTACATGTCTACAGGTCAGAGGTCAGGGAGCTGGGGCGCCTGGCCATGCAGGGGCTGGACAAGGGCAAAATCCTCTTCCTGTCTGATGAACTTACTCCAAAACTTCTGGACCTTGGCTTAAGGACTGGGCTTCTCTCACAGGTAGGCATGTGTGTGTGTAATGTGTGTGTGTGTAAGCATATGTGTATGATGTGTGTGCAAGCATGTGTGTAAGATGTGTGTATGATGTTTGAGTAAGTGTGTGTATATAATGTGTAAGTGTGTGTGTATGGGGTTTGTGCAAGGGTGTGTATATAATGTATAAGTATGTGTGTATGATGTGTGTGTCTCCCCTTCCTCTCCTCACCCAGGTGGAGGTGACTCTGCAGGACGTCTCCAGGGGGAGGGGCTTCACCTTCACCCACCTGACCCTGCAGGAGTTCCTGTGTGCCCTCCACATCATGACCAGCGACGAGGTCAACGAGGCCCAGCTGAAGAGGAAGTTCAACCTCAGAAGCCGCTGGACCACCAGAGTTGACCCCAAGACTGTCTTCACCGACTCCCTGCACCTGTACATGTGTGGGCTGGCTTCACCTGGCTGCACCCCTACTCTGGTCAGACTGGCAGAGAAGGCTGGGGCTGGGGCTAGGGCTGGGGCTAGGGCTGGGGCTGGGGCTAGGGGGAGAACTCTGTCTGAGTCTGGTTTTGGTGCCGAGACCTGGGTGAAAAAGCACCAGGCAGTGGTCTTAAAGCTGCTGAAGAGTCTTGCGGGCAACACCAGTCTGACTGGACCCAAGGTAGGCTGGACCCTAACCCAAACCATTTCACAGATCGCACAAACAGTAGTACAACTGTATATATATATATATATATATATATATATATATATATATATATGTATATATATATATGTGGTATTTCCATTAGTTCTCTGTTAGTTAGTCAATTTTCCTTCGGTCTGCCCCGCAGGTGGTGGAGTTGTACCGCTGTGTGCAGGAGACCCAGAATGTAGAGCTGGTGAGGGAGGTTGTGGGGTCACGACCCTGCATGGAGCTGAGGAACATCCGCCTGAACCCTGTCGACCTGGATGCCATCGCTTTTGTGGTGGCGTCCGCGGGAGTGGACTTTGACCTTGACTTTGGAGCATGCTCAATGGACCTGGAGTGTCTGGATATTCTACCCAGCTGTAAACACCTGCACCATCTCACGTGAGCAAGTCAACCAGTTGGTCAAATGGTCAATTGATCAATAAACTAGAAAAATCTAACTATTAGTACTAATTTCTACAGCATTTCTGTAGAACATTACAGCATTTCCTTCTGTGATGTGAAATATTTTTTTACTGTCATGTGAATAAAAAAAATTGCATTAATGCTATTACATTACATTATCTGCAGACATACATTGCAAATCATAGATTCAGTTTAGATGCCAGCTACTATTTTGTTCAGCCAAGGAGCAGGAGAACAAGTTAGAACCATAACAGTACTGCTTGTATCTGATGACTGCAGGTTTCGGGGCAGGAAGTACGATGACCGGTTTGCAGATAAGCTGTCCTCCATTCTGCCCAAGCTGCCCACTCTCAGGAAGCTAGAGTGAGTTACCTCTCTGTCTGTGATAGGCTGAATCCCCTTTACACAGCCTGTTCAAGGCGGTAATGTCGCGCCTTTATGCCGCTTTGCGGGTATGGACACATTGGGGTTACCCCGTAGCTCACGGGAGAAGAGCACATACCATTAAGGCTAATGCAAGGGCCTGGGTTCGAATTCGACTGATTGCCTGCATGTCTTCCCTCCCTGCCATGCTGTCTCTTTGTAACGGTGTTTCCCACCGTGACTGTGGAACTATCTCTGTCTAACTCCCTCCAGGTTTACGAGTGCCAACCTGACTGATGTAGGAGCTGCCAGACTGAGCAAAGCTCTGGAGGAATGCCCAAATATCACTGACATTAAGTAACAATACCTCCTTTCACCACATATCACAGTGTAGACCAGCCTCAGTCAGTCCTAGTCCTCAAGCCCCCTGCCTTGTATGTTCTAGGTATTTCCCTCCTCCAACATGCCTGATTCAAATAAATGGGTCGATATAAAACCCAGCAGAAGCCTGATAACGACCCATTCATTTGATTCAGGTGTGTTGGAGCAGGGAGATATCTAAAACACGCAGGGCAGGGAGCTCTCAGGACCAGGATTGAGAAACACTGGCATAGACGTACATACATTATGTGGTCAGGTCGGTAATCGTGAGATGGTTTGTTGTGGTGTTTGTGCCAGTTTGAGTGACAACGGTCTGACAGATGATGGGATCAGGGAGGTGGCTGAGGTCTTCTCCAGACTGCCCAACCTCTCCTCTGTCATGTGAGTTCACCTTCTCAACTGGACCCCAGGTGGTCACCTGGAGCATAGATTGTTCAACTATTGTTATACAACTATATTGTTCAACTGTGTACAACTAGTTTATGCATACCATATCTGCTGATCTTGTTTAAATATTTTAAGGGACCAAATGACCTCACAAGTATAGTAAAGCATGACAAACTTGACCTTGGGGGACCCCCTTTCCTTGGCTCCATAATGCTTTTTTCAAACACTTTAGCGTTAGAACTTGTGATAGGGTTGGGAATACATAAAGGGTTAGGTCATGGGTTAGTGGTTAGAGATAACTTTTGAATTTGATTTGAATGGGAGTGAATGGTCAGACCCCACTACAATAGAAAAAAAAACTTGTGTGTTTTTCGGTTTTCAGGCTGGGGGGTAAGAACAGCTGCTCTTTGGAAAGCGTCCTTGCGGTTCTAGAGAAGACCAGTTCCTCTGCCAACCTCGAAAGCATTTATGCAGAGTAAGCATCACTTAATTGCTTACGAGGAAGTAAACCAAAAAAAGCAAAAACAAAGGGAGTAAACCTTCTTAGTAGTCACTGTGAAACCACACTTGAGCTGTCTGGTTTACTTTTCCGTTTGCAGCGGTAAGAAGGAGATCAAGGTCGTGTTCTCTCTGAAGTCAAGCATCAGCAGGTACGTTGTAGTAAAACCAGAGGAATCCTCCGTCATGCTCCTCGTAGACCAGCAGTGCACATCACATCTATGAAACACGGCCGTTCCTGACCTCAAACCTCTCTTTGTTCCCGTGAAGCCATAAGGACACACCTGGACTCACTGTCAGGTAAAAGGAAACACCTACACAGTTCCAGGACAGAGCCTGGATGCTGGGCTGCAGATGTTCCTGTCTGTACTCTCTAAGCCTGTGCTCTTCCTTCCCGCATGCGGCAGACTGCTAAACCAGAAGATGACCGGGCGGCAGGTCTTGAGACTGTGTGAGCTCCTGGCCAGCTTCCCTGCCCTCTCCGTCCTGGAGTAAGTCCACCGTCTCTCATTGTGAAACTTTATAAGAGATACAAAATGTGTATACATATATATATATATATATATATATATATATATATATATACACACACAGGGCATGGTCATTGGTATTGCCCCTAAATGCAGTTCATACTGTATTTTCTATGTATATGTATTTATTAATTACTGAATTTGTTCCAACATTAATAATACTGTAGTAAACACATGCAAAACAGACACATAAGAGAACAGTCTGTCAGGTGGTCGAGAATGTTTGTTGTGTGTTTCCCTGGCTGTCAGTCTGTCAGGTAGTAGAGAATGTTTGTTGTGTGTTTCCCTGGCTGTCAGTCTGTCAGGTAGTATGTTTGTCTGTCAGGTAGTATGTTTGTCTGTCAGGTAGTAGAGAATGTTTGTTGTGTGTTTCCCTGGCTGTCAGTCTGTCAGGTGGTAGAGAATGTTTGTTGTGTGTTTCCCTGGCTGACAGTCTGTCAGGTAGTAGAGAATGTTTGTTGTGTGTTTCCCTGGCTGTCAGTCTGTCAGGTGGTAGAGAATGTTTGTTGTGTGTTTCCCTGGCTGTCAGTCTGTCAGGTGGTCTGTGGGAGGAGAACAGTCTGCAGGCCCTGACTGGAGCTCTGCAGCAGCTGTCCATCGCACAGAGTCTCCTGTAAGGCCGGGCTCTGCCACCGCATCGCACAGTACTGCTCAGTATTACAGTACATAGGACTGTATTCAGTAATACGCACAGTACTGCTCAGTATTACAATACATATGACTGTATTCAGTAATACGCACAGTTCTGCTCATTATTACAATACATATGACTGTATTCAGTAATACACACAATACTGCTCAGTATTACAGTACATATTACAGTAAGACATACAGTGCATATTACAGTAATACATACATTACATATGACAGTACTCAGTAATACAATAGATATTACAGTATATTCATTAATACGTACAGTACATTTTACAGTACTCAGTAATACATACCATACTCAGTAATACTGTATATATCACCGTATACAGTTGTACATCCAGAACAAATCCAGTGAGACCCACCATATCACAGCACTCAATAAATGTGACATGACATATAATGCATGTGAATAGTATGGCTATGTAATGTAATGGGAAGTAATGGGATGTATAATTAACGTTATGATTTCCGAGGCATGTAACAGGAGATTTTTGTGGTTGTGTTGAACAGTCTGAACGACAGCTCACTGTCTGTGGACCAACTGCTGGCTATGACCTCACTGCTGTCCCAGTGTCCCAATGTGGTGAAGATAGACATCAGGTACAAAAACTCACACACACAGGCACACGCACTCACACACACACACACCGACACACACACTTCCTCATTCTCAGAAGCGTTCTGGAACTTTCTGTAATCAGAGAGCTTTCTTTTGTGTCCGGGCAAGCCACTGCATGAGAGACACTGTAATCGCAGCCTGGGGTGTAGGATTGGTTTGAACGTTGGTGAGGGATGACAAACATATTTTTTATCATCTACATACTTTGATCATCCTACATGCTAATGCTACCCCTGCTCTATTGCTAACTACTCCCTTGACATTGGGGACGATGAGTTCCAACGGTCTGCCCCTAAACCCAGGCCTGTGATCACTGCAGCTCAGTACTGGCACAGTGTTTCTGCAGACAGCACACGTTCACATACCGTAGAAGCTGTAGTGTGTTGTGGGTGATTCACTCACACTGCTTCTGTTTATGATCATTTAACCAGAGGTTTGGTCTACCGAGGTTGTACCTTGCACTCAATTAAAAAAGTAAATATTTGTATCGCCCATTTTTACGAGCAACGTCACAAAGGGATTTGTATAAGGTCTTAGAAAGACACCTAAACCTCAAGGGGAGACAGGGAAAACCTCCTAGGAAAACTTAGGGGAAAAAAAAACCTTGATAGGAGCAGTTCAGTGACGGGTCCCCTCCTCTAGAGATGCTTGGTAATTCAGAGAGGTGCAGACCATAGACTGAACACAATTACTAGCTTCTGTCTGTCTGTCCCTTCTGTCCAGGCTACTAGTCCATGTGTCCGTGGAGTTCACTGGAAGCAGACAGACACACAACCCTGGGTAGGAACCCACCGACCCGTCTCCATATTACAACACTGGTCCAATAAGCCGACTATTAAACAGTCCATCTTAGATTTTGTAAGACCTTTTTAATGCAATGCATGAATGGTTGATATTAGTGTTCCGTGTTTGATTTCCTGACTTTCAGAGATGAGACAGAAGCCACAGGTGTGGGGTTGGGCATGAAACTCCGGTAAGTCTCTCCACGCCTCTCTACCTAACGCACGTGTGGTTTCATAGATGACATCAGGCTGCACGCCTGCTAACCCAGACCCGCAGGCGTGAGCACATCACTCCCATCCTGGCGTCCCTACTCTGGCTCCCTGTGTACCACAGAATACATTTAAAAATTGTGTTATTTGTTTTTAAATGCCTGAACAACCTTGTTCCACCATATTTGTCCGATCTGCTTCAGCTTTACTGCCCATCACAGGTGACAGAGCATTTGCCGCTGCTGCACCCAAGCTTCGGAATGAGCTGCCTTTAAATGTCCTCCTCGCGTTCTGTTTTTAAATCTCTTCTTAAAACGCACTTTTACTCTCTTGCTTTTAACTTACTTAATGTAAAGACATTGAGACATAAATGTTCTTTGGCTTCCCCTCTGGTTTTTTAAATGTGCTATATAAATAAAGTTGATTGATTGATGATAAATACGATGATGACTCATGATGTCCCTTGTCCTTCTGGGCCACCGTACGTTCAGCATGCAGAGCTGTGGCCTCCTCCCCTCTCACCTGGAGCGCCTGACTGACAGTCTGGTGCGATGCTCTGACCTTGCGCTGCTGGAGTAAGGCACACACACAAACTCACACACACACACTCACATACATATATACACACACACACACTTATATACACAATCACATAAACACATAGTGTATATACACATGCACACACTTACACTATACACATACACACTCACACACATATATACACTCACACACACACACACGGACACACACTCACGAGCGCATACACACATAGCACACTCACATGTGTAACACAGTAACAAGCAATGGTATAATGTCTGCTCTTATTTGCATGTTTGATGACTTCTCTCCACCCCTTTCTCTCTCTCTCTCTCTCTCTCTCTCTCTCTCTCTCTCTCTCTCTCTCTCTCTCTCTCTCTCTGTGTGTCTCTCCATCAGTCTTTCTCGTAACTCCCTCGGTACCAAAGGTCTACAGGTGCTCCTGGATCTTCTTCCTCAGCTCAGCACCATACAGCAGATACAGTAAGACAGTCCTGTGACCTAACCCACAGTTTCTCCTCCTGTCTCCCAGCTGAGTCATGGTCGAGTTGGTCTGCAGTGTCAGGTGCTGTTGTTGTTTTTCAGCCTGGGTGAGAATGACGTAAGCATGGAGGGTGTTTCCCTGCTGGCTGGGGCCCTCTGCTCACAAAGAAACCTGTCTGAAGTCTGTGTCAGGTAAACTCATGCGGCAATGTGTTCTCTTACTTTCAAGGCCCCCTATGTGGTCAGTGGTTGGTCAAACTGTTGTTGTACATGAGAAGGCCTGCAACGGTTAGAAGTGCTGGGGGAGTACAATGTCATTATTGCATATTTTTATGGATGTGTTTGCAGAGGGTGGGAGTGCTCCAAATGTTTGTGCCGTACTGTATTTTCCGGAAAACAAGCCGCATTTTCTATAACCCGCACCCCACCAGAAAGGGAGCTAATACAGGATGCTGTAACACATTTCGGTTGTGGCTAGTAGCCTATGTCCAATGCGTGGCAAAATCCATTGTTATGTACAAAACCATTTTAGATATAGTATAAGTTTAGCTAGCTTGCAAATCCTGAGGATAGCTTGCCGAAGTTGAATTAGGCAATGTCGTTATCGATGCTAGCTAAAGTTGGTATTATCCCTTACATATTATGTTCTACTAGCAATTTGCCTACTAGCAAGTCACTGTATTTCTATGCCCTGATAGTGTACCTTATAGATGACAGTAAATAATTCCTCTTTCAATAAGCCCCCGTTCCAATGTTTAGCATTAAATTAGCTGCACTGTCTCTAGAGATCTTGGGAGGAAGCCACTTTTTTGTTTTAAAAAACGGCGTATATATACGCCGCTTCGAAATATGAGCCGTACAGCCACAAGAAAACTGTAAAATCGGGGTACAAGCCGAGGTTTTATTACTGAAAAATACGGTATACTGATCTGTTATACATCTGTGTTCTGCTTGGTCATATGCATCCGATCTGGTTATTCCAGACATGAAATGAAAATGTAATGTGGTCAAAAGTTATAGATTGCACTGAGAAGTGACGCACAGGCTGTTAAAAAACGCTGTAGGGTAAACGTACAGTTAGACTCCAACCATCTCGTCTCCCTCCAACAGTGATGGAGGGAAGAAGATTGTGCTCCTGAAGTTTCTCCCCAGTACAGGGTTAGTACAGCAGTCCTCCTCACCCTCCATGCCACACACACACATACACACACATACACACACACAAACACACACACACACACACAGTAACTGGTCTCCTGCCCCTCCAGACACCAGCCCTCAGACCCCAGGAGCTCAGGTGGTCTGGACCAGGGGAAGAAACTGGGGTAGGATACCACCTTATTCAAGATCCAAGATCCTCAATTCAGTTCAATATACTTTATTGGCATGAATGTTCAGGTGAAGCAATGTAAAGCAGTTCGCAGTGAGGGGACAACATATGGTAATTGTTAACACGTCATATTGCATATTCTCTTTCACTCTCCCTCCTCTCTGTCTCTCTCCTTCTGTCTCTATCTTCCTCTCTCCCTCCTTCTCTCCCTTTCTCCCTCCTCTCTGTCTCCCTCCTGTTCCAGGGTGACCTCCAGTGCTCTGAAGGCTTCAGATGTGACCAACCTTTGCAGGAAGCTACGGCATTGTCCCAGCCCCCTGGAGATAGAGTGAGTTAACGGACCCCTTCCGTCTGTGTGTGGCATCCATGTACAGTTTCTTCTTCCGCAGGCCTTTTGAACTTGTTCTTTTTCCGTCAGTTTGTCTCACACGTCTCTGAAGGATGAGGCTGTGGGCTCGCTGCGGAAGTTCCTGGCCCAGATGACAACCCTACACACGCTCAAGTGAGGCCCGTCTCTCGAAAGATTAAATCAGAACGATGACTCATTCTTCTAACGACCTTTATCAATCCTGGTCCCGGGACACCCCCTGCCCTGCAGGTTTTTAGATGTCTCCCTGTTCCAACACAGCTGATTCAAATCAATGGGTCGTTACCAGGCTTCTGCAGAATTTGATAATGACCCATTAATTGGAAGCAGGTGTGTTCAAAGCAGGGAAACATGTAGAACGTGCAGGACAATGGACCACCAGGATTGAGGAAGACTGGTCTAGTGTTCCTGCATCATCCCTATCATGAACGTCACTCAAACATCTCCCCTCTCAATCCTCAACCTTCCATTCGTCTCACAGTCTCAGCCACGCCCACATGTCCACCAATGGAGCGTTGCTATTGGTCAGCTGTCTGGGAGACTGCCAGCGGGTCAGAGAGGTGGATCTCAGGTGTCAGGGAGAGTCCTTCATCAGGCTGGGCGAGAAGACAGACAGATGTTCCTGCAGGTCAGCGCTTTCCCACAGGGATGATTCACATCATGACCTGCTGCCCGGTCAGGTTAGACTGTCTCTATGCTGGATTGACCACCTGTTTTTTGACTTTCTCTGTGTGTGTGTGTGTGTGTGTGTGTTTGTCTCTCTGTGATCGGTCCTCTCTGTGTGTGCCTGTCTGTGTTTGTCTGTCTGTCTGTCTGTGTGTGTGTGTGTGTGTGTGTGTTTGTCTGTGTGTGTCTGTCGATATGTGGTATGTGTGTGTGTGTGTGTATGTGTGTGTACAGGTTATCTCAGTACTCTCTGAGCTGTGCCAACGTGGAAAACCTGTCTCGCATCCTGCAACAGTGCCCCAACTTGTCTGACTTGGAGTGAGTGTGTATCCACACACACATATACACACACACACGTACACACACACACACATGCATGGATACTGAGCCCGTCTTTACCCTGCTGTAGTTTATCCAGTAACCTACTCAGGGATGAGGGCGTAAAGAGGTTTGTGGAATATCTTCCGAGCTTGCGGATTACCAGCTCTGTCAGGTAAGCCAACATCACACACGTAAATGTAACCCGTGTTGGACTGGGCATTGGACGTACCTAAAGCTAGCTTTTTAGCTAATTGGGCAGGGTTGTCTGGGAGACCAAGCTTGTCCTTTTCTCAATGCAGCCTGAACGATAACAAACTGAGCCAGCAAGGTGCGCTCCAACTGGTCAGTGCCATCCTCAGCTGTGCCTGGGTCTCCTCTGTAGAAGTCAGGTGGGTTCTAATGTTTCCATCTTATTGGCAGGGTCGGTAATGTTACATTTACATGTATTCATTTAGCAGACGCTTTTATCCAAAGCGACTTCCAAGAGAGAGCTTTACAAAGTGATAATAACAGCAAGATAGCCCCAAAACATTGCGGGTAGCCAAAACAAGAAGCACACATTGTGAGCAACCAAAAATAAGTGCCAAAGGGAAGAACCATAAGAGCATGTAGTTAAGCAAGTTACAATTAAACATCATGAATCGCTAGAAGTGCAAGTGTACCTGTCGAAAAACAAGCAACAGTAAAAATAAGAAACTAAATGTTGTTAAGACATCCTGATAGCAACCAATACATGTAAAGGTTTAACAGTAAAATTTAATAAATCCGATATCTGTGGACATTGCAGGACTGTGATAAACACAGCCAATTATTTAGTTCAGACCGAACTTCATGATTGGATGGCATTCAGACTGAATGTAATGGTTGGACTGGGTACTTGTCTGTCTACTTACCTCCCGGCACTAGTCAAAGCAGCGCGTTCATGTGTTATGGAGCTTTGAATGGAGGGGGTTGGATATTTTGGTTTGACTCCTTATAAAGTCAAGCGAAAATAGCTTGGTTGCAAAACAATCTTGCCTTTAATGTTCAATCGCTTTAGTGAGCATCACCAAAACCTGTGATTGTGTATTCTCCTCTGTTGGTTCCAATCTGTAGTTTGGGGTCTGAAGAGAGATTGTTAATCCGCTTTCAACCAGACAACCACTGTGGTCAAACTTTGAGGTAGGATGTGACACAAACACACTAAATGCCGCCTTTTATGCTTTTCTGGCTGTTGGCACAGCTTGCATAAATGCACATGCATAATTTTAAAAATCCTAAATGACTCACTCCACATGAACCACCTGACCTCCACTTCTGTCACTGCAGTCTGAACGCCTGCAGCTTCCAGACAGAGCAGCTCAGCAGACTTGCCGAGATCCTGTGCAGCTGTGCCTCGCTTGCGAAACTAGAGTGGGTGAAGTGCACCCACAACCACCTCAGCATCACAGTACATTTTATATTGTGTTGTCATTTGGTCATCCTGTGTGTCGGCGCGTGTGCGCGCGCATGCACATGCGTGTGTGTGTTTGTGTGCGGGTGTGCGTGTGTGTGCGTGCCTGCGTGTGTGTGTGTGTGTATGGAGCAGGTTCTGTAATAACATGCTGCTGACAGGAAGTGTACTGGGTCTGCAGACCTGTCTGGCGCAACAGGCCTCACTGAACACACTGGAGTGATTACCACACACACAAGAAACACATGCAAATACACGTACACACATGAACCCACCAACGCAATCACACACAATGCCCACACTCACTTAAAACAAAGTACCGTTTGTGTGTGTGCCCTAGGCTTAAGGACAATGGTCTGGGTATGCAGCAGGTGGTGGGTCTGGTGGAACAGCTGATTTGTGATCACAGACAGCGCTCTGTAAGGTAAAGAGGATATGACATAAGGGAATGCAAATATGAACGTCCTGTATGTGTGTGTGTTCAAACAAGCATGTGTGTGTGTTGTGTGCTCTGTCAGTGTTAAGGAGCACTGGGTCGGTGGACAGACCGCTGTCGAGCTGGTGTCATCCTGCCTGGAGCTGAACCCCAACATTCACATCCTCAGGTGACACTGAGGGATCAGCAAGCACACACACACCTCTACACCCACTCACACCTGCACACACACCTCTACACACACCTGCACACACACACCTACACACACGGATCTACATGCATGCACACGCCTACATGCACAGACAACTATATGCACAAACACACACAAACACCCACACACTGTCTGTGGAAATAAACCCTGGCCTTCATCTGCAGGGTGAACCACTCCACACTCCACATCACCCTGGAGGACAAGACAGAGTTCTACCGGTCCAGGTAACGTCTTCAGAGCACAGAACAGCCATGTTCAGAGGTGAATTAGGAAGCTAACGCTAACATTTGTTGTTTTATGTTTCAGCGGAGCGTCTTCTGGCTGTTTGCCTGTGGTCAAAATCAGGTGGGAGAAGTTTTCTGGCATGTTCTGTAAACAGAGGACATTGTAATACAGTGGTCTGACCAAACACTTTTGCCTGTTTTTGTGTGTGTGTTTGTGCTTGTACGTGTGTGTGCATTGTGTGTGTGTGTGTTTGTGTGCGCTCCAGCCTGGTTGACAGTGCAGAGTCAAGGCTCCACCTAGAGGCCATGAGCAACGTTCTCCAGAGGTGTGCTTTCCTGCAGGATCTGCTGTGAGTAGGACGACATGGTTTTTAAAAAAGAAATGCAAGAAACGCAATCAGCGTGCAGATGCCCATCCAACAACGTTCCAGTGACCATGTCAGGCTTTCCAGTGTTTTCTGTGTGAAACGTGAGTTGTGTTGTTGCCCTCCTGTCTGTAGTCTGTCTGGCTGCAGCCTGAGCAGAGAGGGGGTAAAGGTGCTCTGCTCCGCCCTGCCCTCCCTGGCCCGCCTCACTACACTCAGGTAAGACTGCTCTGTGTGTCGATTTCTGTGTGTTTCTGCATCTGTGTACCGTATTTTTCGGACTATAAGTCGCTCCAGAGTATAAGTCGCATCAGTCCAAAAATGTGTCATGAACAGGAAAAAAACATGTATAAATCGCACTGGACTATAATTCACATTTATTTAGAAAAGTATTTCACAAAATCCAAGACCAAGAACAGACATTTAATCTGGAAAGGCAAGTTATTCAACTACACAATAGCATACAGAACAACAGGCTGAA
Source organism: Hypomesus nipponensis (assembly GCF_054491055.1). Lineage (NCBI taxonomy): Eukaryota > Metazoa > Chordata > Actinopteri > Osmeriformes > Osmeridae > Hypomesus > Hypomesus nipponensis. Next base: position 5,038,322 of record NC_140374.1, on the reverse strand, counting down.
TAGGTGTCCGGTATGTTAACGTAACACAAACAGTTATTCAGCTACACAATAGCATAAAAAACATACCTGGGAGGCTGAATAGGTAAAATAGTTCACCAAGCTCCCGATCTCATTCCACATCATTGAAGCCTATGAACTCGTTGGTTCATGTCCGTCAGTATGAATTAACATTTAAAAACATGTTAAATTATATATATTTTGATATATAAGTCGCACTTGACTGTAAGTCGAAGGACCAGCCAAACGATGAAAAAAAGTGTGACTTATGGTCCGGAAAATACGGTATCTATGTCTGTGTATATTTATGTGTGTGTATTTGTGTGTCTTTGTGTGTGTGTCTCTCTATGTGTGTGTGTGCGTCTTTGTATGTGTGTGTCTTTGTTTGTGTGTGTATTTGTTTGTGTGTGTGTGTGGTGTCTGGGAAACTCCACCAGGCTCTGACACAGGTCCTTCTCACAAACTGTTTCTTCTGCCATATGGATGGCTGAGATGTTAATCTGCGCGCGTCTCTCCCTCTCTCTAGTCTGGACTCTAAAGAAGCGTGTGAGGATGGGCTGATTCTCCTGGCTGAGGGGCTTCTGCAAACCAAGACCTTACAGGACCTGAAGTAATAAACACCTCATACTAGAAGTATCCAAGTCGTCAACCAATGTTCTAGAATGACCCTGTTTCTGTTTGGTCTGTGTGTTCCACCTCTAGTGGGTCTGCACCAGTCATTGTACAGTATGATAATGATAATGATGATGATGTCCTCTCCTGTCTCTGCCAGGCTGACAGGTCATGTGATCTCAGACATAGGAGTTGAGGCCCTGGTCCGGGCTCTCGCGGGCCTGTCTGCTCTGACATCTGTGGAGTAAGTGCAGTGGAGGTGGTTTAGACACCCATTGTGAAACAATATGTTGCATGCAACTTTGGAAGCTGAATGTGTTTAATGGTTGACTGTATTATTACCTATGTAAACATTAGACATGAGTAAAAATGTCATGGTCAGAACCTAATAGGCTGAACCTCTATCTCTCCTCCCGCCCCTTAGTCTTTCTCTGTGTTCTGGTTGGACGGCCGCAGGGGGGGTGGAGCTTATGAGCGGACTGGGACAGTGTGTCTTTCTACAGAATATCAAGTAACACACACACACACACACAACCACACACACAGCCACATACACACACAAGCATATACTGTACACACACAGCCACATCACACACACTTACACAACTGCATACGTAAACATGTACACCAGGATCATGACCGATGTCTGCGTTCTTCCTCTCTCCAGCCTGGACTCGGTCTGTCTGGATGAGCAGAGCCTCTCCTGCCTGGCCCAGGGGCTCCCTCACCTCTCCTCTCTCAGGACGCTCAAGTGGGTCCAACGTACAGTACGGTAGAACACATGTTATGGCTCAGTTCAGCTGCATCACTGTGGTCTTGTTTGTGTCAGAATAGGAGAAGGACTCGAATGCCAAATCGATCGTCAGGGTGGAGTTTACTCAAAACACAAGAAAAGCTCATCCAGAAAACAGGTTTTGGGTCAGGAAAAAAGGCAACAGGGAGACAGGGAAGTGCAGAGCAGGTTCAGGTAACCACTCAAACGGACTGGCAAACTGGGTAGAGCTGTACCGTTAAGGCTAAGGCTGTAACTCGGGGGCCTGGATTCGACTCTGGCTCTGGAAATGTCAAGAGCCAGAGGGAGCCAGGGAACCGACCGTCCGTGCTTTCCTGTCTGTCTTCAATTGTCTCTACATAAAAAAGGAGCAGAGAGACAGAGAGGGAATGGATGACGCAGGAGATAGTGAGGAACTCGGTGAAGCTGATAATGAATTGAAGTTACGAATGGTGAAGAAGGGTGTGGCAGAGAAGGAGAAATGGAAGCAGGAGGCAGGTCTAGGAGTCACATGGAACCTGTAAACAAAGAAATGAAAACACACACTGAAATTTGGCCAGCGGTACTGACTGTTTGTGTTTCCTAGTCTGAACAATGTGATGGTGAGGAGCTCGTCAGAAAACCAGGCTGTTGTGCTCCTGTTGGGCTCTCTGAAGGGACTTGCATACCTCGAGGAGATAGAGTGGGTTGAACACACACACACACACACAGACAAGAACACTCGCACACACACTCCGGTACAGCCCTCAGTGTCCTGTGCGTGGGTCCTGCAGGTTGGACTGTTTGAGGATGGGTGATGGAGGAGTGGAGGAGCTGACCAGACATGTGACCTCCTGGACTCAGCTGAGGAGACTCAGGTAGGACCTCCTGGCTCCAGCTGACCTCCAACCTCGAGTGGGAGGGGGGGGGGGGTCATCTCCTTTAGAATACAAACAGTACTCTGTGTGTGTGTGTGTGTGTGTGCACCTGTGTGTGTGTGTGTCCTCCTCAGGCTGTCCCAGAACCTTGTGAGTGACCAGGCAGGGGACAAGCTGCTCCAAGCTCTGTCTTCCTGTTCACACCTCCAAGAATTGCAGTAAGAGCACAGACACACCACACGGATACACATTCTGACACATTCTCAGTACTCTAGATTGTCTCAGACTTTTAATTCTACAAACAGTCAGATCCTGCTTTGTAGCTGAGAGCTTCTAGGGTGTTTTCTAGAATGTTCTGTTGTGTTCTGGATTGTCCAGGGGGGTTCTAGAGTGTGTTCTAGAATGTCCTGTTGTGTTCTAGATTGTCCCGGAACAGCCTCGGAGTGGCTTGTGCTGCAAGGATGGCCCAGGTTCTACCCTCCCTTACGCACATTACAGTTCTAGAGTAAGTCTACTGCTCTACAACCCTCCCCTTTGTCTGATTCTACCAAAGACTGGTCTCATGTATTCTGATCTAATATCCCAAACTGTCTTCCTGTGTGTCTGTCTGTCAGTCTGTCAGAGAACAGGTTTGGTGCCGAGGGATCTGCCAGCCTTTCCAAAGCCCTGGTGTCCATGAAGAGCCTGGTCAAGCTACAGTAAGATAAAAGCCTGCTGGGTTTGGTGCTCTCCTCCTCTAGTCTCTAGTACCATGGCATGTGTCTAACCTGTCTGGTGATGTTTCAGCCTGACCTCCATAGGAACCCCAGACCTCGTTAGCCTGGCTGCCTGCCTGGATCACTGTGTTTCTGTACAGGATGTGAGGTAATAACAAAACAGGAAGTCACTTCACTCAATGTCACTGGAATGGTTGTTTAGGATGTTTCCGTATAATTAAGCCTACTGGATTAACCTGCTTTTATCTGTCTGTTTGTCACAGTTTGGCATGGAATGGTTGTCAGAATGACGTCGCTGTAGAGCTAGCCAAAGTTCTGCCTAGGTGTTTGAAGCTACAGAGATTGGAGTGAGTCCCTTTTCTTGACACACTGACGAGATCCGAATTTCAGGGTTAGAGGCGTCAAGGCTGTTTTGTCTTTGTTCATTTCCAGCCTGGAGGCAAATGACATAAGCATTGCTGGAGCAGAGACTCTGGTCCGAAGCTTGAAATCCTGTCCCTCTCTCCAGCTTCTCAGGTCAGCTCTGCCTGGTCGCTGTTGTCACTCCTGAACTCCTTGCCTGAACCAGAAAACACCACATTTTATATTATCATTATATATAGCAATCAGTAGAACAGTATGGTGATAACTGCCTGTCTCTCCTCTCTCTGCTCCTGTGTGTGTTTGTGGCTGTGTGTGTGTGTGTGTTTGTGTGTGTGGGTGTTTGATATGTATGACTAGGTTGTGGAAGAACAGGATTTCTCAAAGTGATGCTTGTAGGCTCACACAGGAGGACCAAAGAGTGAACTTCTCATCAACATGAGAGCCTGTCTGTCTGTCTGTCTGCCTGTCTGTCTGTCTGTCTGCCTGTCTGTCTGTTAGTCTGTCTGCCTGTCTGTCTGTCTGTCTGTCTGTCTGTCTGTCTGTCTGTCTGTCTGTCTGTCTGTCTGTCTGTTAGTCTGTCTGTCTGCCTGTCTGTCTGTCTGTCTGTCTGTCTGTCTGTCTGTCTGTCTGTCTGTTAGTCTGTCTGTCTGTCTGTCTGTCTGTCTGTCTGTCTGTCTGTTAGTCTTTCTATCTGTCTGTTAGCCTGTAGGTATGTATGTGTGTAATTAAGTCTGTATGTATATTTGTTTGTTTGTATGTATGTCTGTATGCACTGGCAAATCCAAGGAGTTGCAAAGGGTGGCAGCTTCCACCCCAGCAAAAAAGACTTGCCACCCCAATCTTCCCATGCTAAAATATATATTTATTTTTTTACATTGGAATATTTAATTGAAAAAAAGAATATTATTGGCCTTATTTAAACTATAATGTAATGTAATATAATAATTGATGTTGGCATCTGGTTGCACTGTCCCTCTACACCTCCATGCGACCCTACGACTACCTCCTGCCACCCCAGGTGAAAGGGTCTAGATCTGTCTTTCTGTAGGTACTGTATTAACTGTGTGTAGAACTCTGCTACTGACTACTGTAGAAGAGTAATGGCAGACAAACTTGCACTTTTTTATCAATGTTTTGAAGCACTGCATGTCTCCTGTATTTTTCTCATGTTCTTGGTCCACGGATGCCACATTCTTAGAAACAAACACGATTTCCATAACGTCACAGTGAATTAGGCCAGGAGGAAGCATTATATTCTGTCTTGTTTATTCTTTTACTTTTTATCTTTACCACCGTTTGGCCCCTTCCCTTTCTTTCCCTTTCTCTCTCTTTCTGTCTCTCTCTATCTCCTCCTGTCCTGGCAAGTACAACTGTGATCTCTATTCTACTCTTGCATCTATGTCTGACTAAATAGAATGAAAAAGGCTATTTGTTTTATTTAAGTAATATTTAAGGTGGAGGTGCCAAGTCTACAAAGCCAGAATAAGTCTTGAGGAAGAAGTTTTATTACGAATTTGTAAGCGGTAAGGAACGATTCACACGTATTTGTTACAGCTGCTTTGAGCCTAACTTGAGTTTGTCCAAGAATGTGAATTGAAAAACGTAATGTTGAGTTTTGTTTGTTCTGGCTTGCACTGAAATCTGAATAAACCTGAATAAACCTTTCACTGTATTTGTACTCATGACGTCATCTGCCCAGTTGTGTGAACCTTTAACAATTGACCTCTAGGTGGCGATGTCGCTTCGTTTCACAAGTCAAAGTAGGTGTAGTTCTGTGTCTCGCTGTTTCTCTTAACAATTGCATCTATATTTATTGACGTCCACAAACCAGTTTTCTGATTTGAACACGTCAGGTCTTCATGACCATAGATAGGAGGAAACATATCTTACTGTAGACCAGCAGATGTGTGCGAGGAAGATTCAGACGTGTTTGGCAGATATAGTATTAATACTACGAAAAGTGTATCTCTCGCAAAGACCTACTGTTGAGTAGGCTACTACTCCTCGTAAACCCTTCCTAGACTGATTGTTCCTGTTGACCTGAACCCAAACACGCTTACACAATCAAACGAATGTGTCATTTTCACTGTCAAATTCGTGTAGATGTGACAGATTCGTGCACATTTTCTTTCTGGGTGTATCTAGCTGCATTGTGTTCAATCGTAACGGTTACAACCGTTAACTGCGGGGAGAGAGTGCATGTGTTAAGAGTCGGGCGGAGTTCTTACTGTAACACCACTACATGAGTCGCACCACCAAGCGTCAAACCTACTCCGAGAGGAAGACGTAGAGAATGACTCGTATACATGGCAATCTTTCCTGCTTTACTTATATTTTCAACGAAAGTGGCATCAGTAAGCGCTTATAAGAAAACTAGTGTTTAAGTCTTCATTCAGAGAAAAAAGCGGGAGACAAGTAGGCTACAACGTTACATTTCTTTTAAGGGTAAGTGAACTGACTCACTTTAGTAGTGTTCAGAATCTGTCTTTCACGAACGCAAATCGGGGTCAGTTTGTATAAAATAAAGTAGGCTCTTTCAAATCGCCAGCCAGAACATTTAGACATCTGTGCTGCAATCGGTTGTGTTCTGATTGTTTGTAACAGTACTTTTATTATTACCCTTTACGATGAATAAAAAAAACAAACAGATTTGAATCCTCTGGCTTGTTAGGCTACAAAAAATGGGTGTCAATGTGTCAGATGTTACGGGGACGGATAGGCTTTTTTTCTGTCAAGTCTGCGGTCTCCTGAGGAATCGTTTGTGGTCGGGTCCCCTCCACATTCTTTTAGAGCTTGCAGACTTTCTAGATGCATGCAGTTTCAGACACACACGGGCTATCACCACCAGTGGAAACGGAAAAGGAGTCACTTCTTGTGGTCTGGCTGGCAGAAGTGGTGCTCATTGATAGAGGAACCAGTTGATTGTTCATGTTTCTGAACACATCCATCATGAATGGACGGTTTTCTGTGGTGAGAATGTCACCATAGTTTAGACCTGGGAGAGACAGAGTCAGAGCATGACAGTGTTGTGATTGAACAGACAATCGAGCGTTGAGATGTTTTATCACCTGTGCTGTACACACACAGGCACCAGGACAGGTCATTAAACTTACACAAAATGTATTATTTGTTTGTTTGCTGTGTGCTATCATAGGGTGTGATGCAGTTTCCACTTGTGATAAGGAGTTATTGGATTGTGTTTCCTGTAAATACAGTGGACCACAATGTTGTTCAGTCAGGCACCTGTCCGATTTTCCATGACATCATTTTCCAGAGGATGGCCGGCAGAATGAGTCTGTTTGGTTAAAAGCTGACTTGAGTTAGTACAATACAATGAACTGGTCATAGACCTGGCTGGTAGCAGGCCTGGACTAGTAATCTGGCATACCAAGCAAATGCCCAGTGGGCCGACACACTTGGGGACAAATTATATTAATATATTTTTTGATTAAAGTTAAAATTGGCCAACGACCAGCCCGTAAAACAGGGACAGCATTGGTTCATTTTCTGTACTGACATTAGGCTGACCCAATCACATCTCTTAACTGTTTTGGTGTACTGGTGGGTGGTGTCCGACCGATTGTGGTGGGCATTTTTTTGTCCCAGTCCAGCCCTGGCTGGTAGAGAATGTATACATACCATGGTACCATGGTGCCTGGCCCCCCAATGGTGGAACCAGCTCCCCACCTCCATCAGGGACACTGACTGTCTCCCCACCTTAAAAAAAAGGCTCAAGACGCACTTGTTCCGGGAGTACACCGGCACTTAGGAACGCTTGCTTGATTGGACCTGATGTTAGTTTCCTCCAGGATCTCAATGACTCTTATTGAGAGACTTGTTGCTCTTGTAGGTTAGTTATAACGAAGTTAACTCTTGAAATCTTGTACTCGCTGTGAAATATTTAACTGTTGATTGTTCTTCTACAGTTACAGTCTTGCACTTTTTGTGGTTCATGTTGTTTTAATTTGTAACTTGTATAACTGCATGCTCTTATGGGTCTTCCCTTTGGCACTTGTTTAGTTTTTCACAATGTATGCTTCATGTTTTGGCTGCTTGCAGTGTTTGGGGATACCTCGTTGTTATGATCAGTGACCTATGCTCTTTTGTAAAGCTCTCTCTTGGAAGTCGCTTTGGATAAAAGCGTCTGCTAAATGCATAAATGTCACTGTAAATGGTCAGGCTATAGAGAATATTGCCTGACCAGGGAGTGACCAGGTAGGTAAGAGTGATGTTGTATGGAGGAGACTGAAAACTGTGTGTCTATGAGGTTGACTCAATTCTGTTGGTATTTGTTGACTGAGGGACTGACTGAGAATAAACCACGTTTTCTCATAGGCATTCCGTGTTTGTGGCTCAGTGAATTGCTAACATTTCAGTCCTTTTGAAGCACGGCCAGATGTTTCCTCCCCAGCATTGAGGCTCACAGCTGTGTTCAGTTCATCTGTAACCTTGATGGAGAGAATCATTCTGCATGTGTGTTCAGTCCTGCTGTATTACACAGACCACCGACACATGCAGGGGAGGGTCTCACACACAACGCCATGCTGGTATCTTAGCAACAAGCGCCCTCGCCATACCTCCTGTCCTGTCCTCCTGGAGCTGCTACAACAGTTTGAATGTGTTTGAGTGGGACTAAGATCCATTTGGATTCACGTGTGGACCGGAAGGTTCCGCTGTGTTTGTCTCTGTGTGTGTAATGTCTTATCCGTCCATGTCCCCAGGCTGTGTCCAGAGTGTCCCCCTCAGCGTCGGCGGCAGGGTTGTTGTGAGGAGATGGCGTACACGCTGGGCTCGGGGTCCGACTCGGGCGCCGCGGACGTGCCCCAGCACTGCGTGACCCGCGTGGAGCTGTCCGTGTGCGGGGCCAACCTCCTGGACCGCGACGTGGCCTCCAAGTCCGACCCCTTCTGCGTCCTCTTCCACGAGGTGGACGGCAACTGGGTCGAGGTGGGTGTGGGTGGGTGTGTGTGTGCGCACGCGTGGGTGGTGTTATGGTAGAATTCAAGTGGCACTGTGTAGATCTGAATAGACAAAAGATGCGGTTTCAATACAATTCATTTAGTTTGAACAAACATAGTTTACAGAGTACTCTGGACCCGTCATAGCGAAATACATGCAAGATGTCGTTCGAGAGAGAGGGGTGAAGAACAACCCTAAAACCCTGCCTTATATAAACTTAGAACCAATGGTTTTTCTGATGGTCAATCCATCAATATAGCAGTCTCTGTGACTGGCCAGCACTAGTCAGTGACAGTTGAGGACAATAAAACCCCCAGGCCAGTGTCCCATGTCTTTTGATGTAATGATTCTCTTTCTCTAAGTATATGAGACACAAACAGGATACAAGCCCTATCTCCTGGTTCAGGGCAGATTGGTCAACTAACTAATCCTAACCCCACTCTCCCCAATTTACGCGCCCTTGCTGGCCATTGATTAGATTCAGTCATAAATACCTTAGCTTACCATTTGTTTAAACACCTCCGTCCCTTATAAACACATACTTTGTAACTATGTCAAAAAATGCCATTACAGTGGGTGTTTGTGTGTGTAGCTGTGTGGGTGTGTGTGTGGCTGTGTGTGGTGGTGGTGGGGTATAATGAGGGATCAAGGACTTGTGAGTAGTAGCATAGTACATATACTGTTGTGTAGGTGCTGGGGAGGTGTGTGTGTGTGTAACAGTGTGGGAGCAAGGCATTGTGGGTATTAGTAGACATATACTGTCGTGTAGGTGCTGGGTAGGTGTAGGTATATAGGGCCGGGCAGGGCAGTAGGTCTCTATGGGATTGACACAGGCACAGGCGCAAACACAGCAATGGTTGGGTTTGCCGTAACCATAGCAACGGGGACAGAAACAAAAGCCTCGGTGTTGTAGAATGTGAGCGTGGAAACAGCAAAGGCTTGACTGGAGAGAGAAAGAGAGAGAGAGATGGAGAGAGAGAGAGAGAGAGAGAGAGAGAGAGGGAGAGAGAGAGGGAGAGAGAGAGAGAGAGAGAGAGAGAGAGAGAGAGAGAGAGAGAGAGATGGAGAGAGGGAGAGAGAGAGAGACAAGAAAAGAGGAAGAGAGGGAGGGAGAAAGAGAGACGGAGAGAGAGGAGATACATTAAAAGAGGGAGAGAGAGAGAAGGTGAGAGGGAGGGAGAGAGAGGAAAGGGGAAAGAGCTAGGCGGAACACATGATGAAAATCTACGACGTAGAGAAGTCGTACCACCACTACGAAAAGCTGTGCTCTGCGTGAGAGTGGTACCTGGGTTCAACTCCACCTTTTGACCCTGGGCTTCTTCTTCTGAATGGGTTTAAGGACGCTACTTCCTTTGAGGGGGGTGGACGAAGGAAGCTGTGACCTGGGGGGTGGGGGGGGGGGCACCATCTGGGTCGTAAAGGGGAGATGTGGGGGAGGAAGTGTGATGACAGCTAGGAGAGGAGGGGGAGGGGAAGGGGGAAGGGGAGGGGCAGACAGGACCACAGTAACAGTCAGTAGAGGCAGACGACCACAGTAACAGTCAGGAGAGGCAGACAGGACCACAGTAACAGTCAGGAGAGGCAGACAGGACCACAGTAACAGTCAGTAGAGGCAGACAGGACCACAGTGACAGTCAGGAGAGGCAGACAGGACCACAGTAACAGTCAGGAGAGGCAGACAGGACCACAGTAACAGTCAGGAGAGGCAGACAGGACCACAGTAACAGTCAGGAGAGGCAGACAGGACCACAGTAACAGTCAGTAGAGGCAGACAGGACCACAGTAACAGTCAGTAGAGGCAGACAGGACCACAGTAACAGTCAGGAGAGGCAGACAGGACCACAGTAACAGTCAGGAGAGGCAGACAGGACCACAGTAACAGTCAGGAGAGGCAGACAGGACCACAGTAACAGTCAGGAGAGGCAGACAGGACCACAGTAACAGTCAGGAAAGGCAGACAGGACCACAGTAACTGTCAGGAGAGGCAGACAGGACCACAGTAACAGTCAGGAGAGGCAGACAGGACCACAGTAACAGCCAGGAGAGGCAGACAGGACCACAGTAACAGTCAGGAGAGGCAGACAGGACCACAGTAACAGTCAGGAGAGGAGGTGGAGGGCAGACGGATGGGGGGAGGGGGGGGGGAGACGACGAGAAACCAGGAAGTCTTTGCCTGTGGCTGTGGAACCCCTCGGACAGCAAGCCAGAAATGAAATAAACATGAGACGTCAAAGATAAACAAACACGAATAAACAGGAACAGGGGGACTAGAAGACGAACAGGCATGATTACCTATCTCTTGTCAGTGAGTCATATGTGCGGACGTGGAGTACAGTAGACTCCAGCCTTAGTCACCATCACCACCTGGGTCTGACTCTCACGTTAACAACATGGCCCTCACCACCCCGTAGAAACACACACACACACACTCCACCTACGCATCACTGTAGAGCATTTTTTCTCAATTCTGGTCTCTGGGCCCCTCTGGCCTGCAAGTTCTAGATGTTTCCCTATTCCAATACAACTGGTTGAAAAGGATGGGTCATTATGAAGCTCAGCGGAAGTTTAATAACGATCCTTTCATTTGAATCAGGTGTGTTGGAGAAGGCAACCTTCTAAAACATCAAGCCATGGGGAACCAGGACTGGGAAGCACTACTGTAGAGCTACAAGGAGACAGAAAGATAGCTTGGCTGTGTTGGTGTGTGGGTGTTGGAGGGTGTTGGAGGGTGGGTATCAGTGTGCGTGTTTGCGTGCTTGTGAGCGCATGTATGACCCTGGCCCTGTTCCTGTCCGTACGCCGTGTTATAGATGGGACGGACGGAGACGGCAGTTAACAACCTGAACCCCGTCTTCGGGGTCAAGTTCCAGGTGGACTACCACTTTGAGGAGGTCCAAAAGCTGAAATTCGCCATGTTTGACGAGGACAAGTGCAGCAGCCAACTCTACGAGCATGACTTCCTGGGAGAGTTCAGTTGCACACTGGGGGTGGTAAGCTAACGCTAGCTCATGCTAGCTTTCTCTGTCATGGCAGTTAAAGCGAGCATCTTAGCTAATGCTAGCTCATGCTAGCTATGTCTGTCACGCTAGTTAATGTTAGCATTCTATAGCTGACGCTACTGCATCAGTGCACAGGTTTACTGTTAGCACACTCACTAGCAGAGCAATATCTTAATCCCAAATACTCTCTTCCCTTTAGATTGTGTCCAACAAGAAACTGCACCGACCCCTTATTCTAGCCAATGGCAAACCAGCTGGGAAGGGAACTATCGCAGTGAGAACGCACACACCCACACACATACACACACACACATATGGAGGTACGCACAAATTCATCTGACACACACCATAACTAGATGATTCATAATTGTATTTAAAGTGTGTGTGTGTGTGTGTGTGTGTAGATAACTGCCCAGGAGCTGTCTGACAACAGAATCATCACTCTGACCCTGTGTGGGAGGAAGCTTGATAAAAAGGTAGGAGGACGTCAAACCCACCCACTCTTAACACATCCATACCAGTAACACACACCCACACAAGCACTCCAAGACACACACACATCCACGCACTTAACAAATCCATATTCACAACACGGCAGCTCAACTTTAAAGTCAGTTCAAACTGGTTCCCAGTGTTCTCGATCTCGTGGTTCTCGTTCTACAGGACTTCTTTGGGAAGTCAGACCCTTACCTGGAGTTCCACAAGCAGGGGGAGGATGGGAAGTGGATGCTGGTCCACAGGACCGAGGTGGGTCTAGGGCTCGACTGGCAGTGCTCACAGAGACCCTAACTGGCTCCACCTCCCCTTTTTCTCTGTGTGTGTTCGAGTTTACCTTTAGAACTGTGCCTGGCCTTGTGGGTATGTATGTGTGTGTCTGAACCATGTATGTGCTGTACTGAAGTAGTGTAGTAGACCAGTGAGTGTATGTGTGTGTGTATATAACTGTTCTCTGATCTGTGTGTGTGTGTATATAACTGTTCTCTGATCTGTGTGTGTGTGTGTGTGTGTGTGTGCATAACTGTTCTCTGACCTCGTGTGGGTGTTGCAGGTGATAAAGAATACCTTGGATCCAGTGTGGAAATCCTTCACTGTTCCCCTGATCTCTCTGTGTAACGGCGATGTAGACAGAAACATCAAGGTAGGATACACACACACACACACACACACACACATGCACTCAGACACACACACACACACACACACACACACACACACACACACACACACACACACACACACACACACACACACAGAGACACTGTGTCAGATATTAAGCCACAGTTCATGAGTTCACATCTAATGATGGAGAAGAATGGACAATGAAACAGTGATGACTGGATGTTGGTGATGAGTGGTACAGACAGCTGAGTCTTTTAAGGACCTGGCCAGGGAAAATGTGTATAATGTGAATGTACAGTACAGTAGCTCTAAATGTATATCTGGACCTGAACCTCACACCCTATATCAGGTACAAGATAAGATACATACCCCCAAAGGGATGTGTTGGAATCCCAGTAATTAAAAAAACAAAACACTCAATACACAATTTATATCCTGCAATTTACATTGCATTCTTCAAAATCCATAAATAAATGATTCACACAACATACAATGTGTCATTAAGCTGGGATCTCCTTTTCTTTGCCAGGTCCTGTGTTATGACTACGACAACGATGGAGGCCATGACTTCATAGGAGAATTTCAGACCACCGCAACCAAGATGAGCGAGGCTCAGAATTCATTGGAGGTGAAAATGGGCAGGGAAATTGCAGTCCCTGGTTCAATGACTACAGAAGATGTGCGTGTGTGTGTGACTGTTTGTTTGCCATGTTTACGAGTGTGTGCTTGGGCGTGTGTGTGTGTGTGTATTTGGGGGTATATTGTGGACAATTGTATTTTTGGGAGTGTGTGTTTTGGGGTCTTTGTGTGTTTGTTTGTTTGTTTGGGTGTGTGTGTTTGTTTGTGTGCATGTTTGTGTGTGTGTGTGTGTGTGTGTTTGTTGGAAGCAGCTTGCCTCCTCCATGCTGTGTCTGTTCATGTGTAGTAATGATGGAGCTGGAGAAGAAAAGATTAGGAAGAGTGTGTGAGCAAGGAGAGAGAGAGAAACAAAGAGCGAGATGCTTTTGAGATGTAAATCATTCCTGTGCTGTGATCCCGGTGACAAGCCGAGGCTTCCCATAACAGAAGATACTAACCAACAGTGAAGCTGGCAGGTATACGTGTGTATGTGTGTGTGTGTACACACGTGTGTGTGTGTGTCGTTAATGGAGGGGATCAAATACATAGTCTCCGTTCTCCGTCTCCTCCTTGTGTGTGGGGGAGTCATTAAGACGAGAGAGAACCTTCTCCGAGATGCTGGATGTGTATGAAGCCCACCAGCTAGCCCACCACAACCGCTCAGCTGCTCCCCAGTGGTTCCCAGGTTCAGTAAAGCAGAGCATGTTGTGGCTAGCGTACTGACTCTCCTTCCCCTCCCTCCTCCCCAGGTGGAATTTGAGTGTATCAATCCGAAGAAACAGAAGAAGAAGAAGAACTACAAGAATTCCGGCGTCATTGTTCTTAAGTCATGCAAGGTGAGCATTAAGTAGATCTCGATCAGTAGAACACACAGTTCATATGTAGGAGCGGTACCGTAGATGGTTCCTGTAGAAGTTCACTGGAGAACCACCCAAGAGAACCCCCCCCCCCATCCAGGAGAACCACCCAGAGGATCCAGCTCCCAGTGTGAGCTACATTCGAGCCTGACACACAGTCACTTTCCAGGGTGTTGATGGAGCAACATGAAAGCATTGTGCACACTGCTAATGACAGCCTTTCATTTGCTGCTGGTTACTCTCTGGGAACAGAGATGCAGTTACAGTTCCAGCCCCAGGCGGTGGGATTAGAGTAATGGCTTCAAATCCCTAGTAAATGCTGTTCTTAATATCGCCTTCCAGCACCTTCTACAACTCCAGCCTGTTACAGCACCCTGCTCTCCTCACTCAGTGAATCAGAGCACCCGAATGACACTGACTAATCACAGGACCTGCCAAGCTCCCTGGACCAGTCACATCACCTGCTCTGCACCAGCCAATTAACAGCCACTGTCAGCTGTCAATGATCCATCTCAGAGTAGCTATTGTTTCCATTGCTCACAGAGGTTAATACCAAAAAACTGAGTCGAGGCCTGGTGTTGTAACATTTAAAGATGTCAACCAAGCTCCACCTGTGCTCAATGGGCTCCCGATGACATGCTCAATAATGAATGGGTTTATATGCTGTATGTGGTTGGTTGGTCTTGGTCTCAGTAATGTTTGTGTGTCCTGTCCTCAGATTGCCAGAGACTACACCTTCCTAGACTACATCTTGGGAGGCTGCCAGCTCATGTTTACTGTAAGTATCTCTTCCCAGAGTCTCCCACACTCACCCTGTCGACTGTGACCCCCGTGCTCCTCTCCTCCCCCTCCCCCCTCCTCCCCTCCACTCTCCATCTTTGCCATCTTTAACTGGATTGAACTCGGGAGTAAAAAAACAGCGTTCACACACACAAACAGCCACCCACCACCCAGCACATAGGACGCATGTTTTTACATGCCTCCCTTCTCGAAACAGGAGACACACACGTGAGACCGCATGAGTTCCCAGCATCCTCTGGGGCAGGCCTGGCGTCAAAGCTTCTCACTCTTCTATTTCTGGGCCAGCCTGCTGTGTCCCTGCTGATGTCACACCTCTGTGTCTGGGTGAGGGCTGCGATTGGCCGTCCCTCTCCTGGTCAGATCGTCTCGATCTTCATTTCATCGATGTCAGCTGCACCCTATCTAGCCTGTCAGTGTGCTCTGATCCTGGTTGGTGACACCAGGCCATTCACACCTTCTGTTATCAGCAGGAATCCATCCTGGGATCAGGAGTGAACATGCACCGCTAATGACATCCCTGTGAACAAGCTCCCTGGCAAGGATGTGGTCATTAGGGCAGGGATGAGAACCGTATGAATGGTTCACTGTTGTGTGTGTATATAGTGTGTGAGTGTGTGTGTGTGTATATAGTGTGTGTGTGTATGTGTGTATATCGTGGGTGTGTGGTTGAGATAAACACGAGCCTGTTTATCTTCAAATATAGGTCCCTTGGTTTTATGGTTCAGTCAACGTGACAATTTCTCGGACTCGCATTGTTTTCCGCCATGCACATCTTCGCACAAACGCTCAGGCTCGCGACCGCGTCCGCGGTTCGCTGTTGCCGTGGTGAGCCGGCTCGGCCAGCCCCTCCGTTCGCGCTCCGTGTTATCGTGAGACGTGACGCTCACAACAAATGGAACAGTTGCGTTGCCATAGTTACCGCGGTTTGTGGCGGACAGGGCACATCTCGTAGCGAAGGGGGGGGGGGGGGGGACTGACAGAGACGCAAAGACACGGCTTAGATAGACCGAAAGAGAGAGAGTGAACGGGTGAGTGAGTGAAAGAGAAAGTGACATATGAAGAGGGTATGAAGAGGAGACAGAATAATAAAAAGTGACACAAAACATCACCTGGAACACACAGACCCACATCCTTGTGGCTCGCCTCCATTATGAGTCTGTCTCTGTGACTGTTCCAGAACAGTCCGGGAGCCTCGTCGGTGATACAGCGTGTGTTGTGACAGTGGTTCTAACAGCAGCGCGAGGGCCTGGGAGACGCGGCAGTGGGATTGGGGTACGGAGGCTGCTGAGCAGGCTGGGAGTCTAAATCCCTGCTACTGCATCCTGCTGCTCACCCTAATCTGCAGGCTTCTGCGAAAGACCCGTAGCTCTTAGAGAAAGTCTTAAACACACACTCATCACAGACGCACACACATACACACTCAACACACATCCACTTTCTGACACACATACACACTCAAGACCCGTAGCTCTTAGAGAAAGTCTTAAACACACACTCATCACAGACGCACACACATACACACTCAACACACATCCACTTTCTGACACACATACACACTCAACACACACACTTTCCCACACATATACACACTCACCACTCTCTCTCACACACACACACACAGGCACACACACTGGAATCGGTGATGTGACTATCAGGCACGGTGTTCAATCAGACTTAGCTTGGATGAAATCCTGGTGGAATGTTCTCCGTGCAGAGGTACAGAAGAGGACACTTTTTACTCCGTCTTTTTTCGGTCCTCGTACTTTGTGTGTATGTTGTTAGTGGCTATCAAACCGAAGCAAATTCCTTGCATGTGAACACCTACTTGGGAATAAACCTGTGTCAAATTGATTGGATAGATTGTACTTTCTTGTCATAATGTTTCATGCGTCTCAGTGATTCCATTTGCAGAAGCACAAAGACAGACATGAGAACAAAGAATACACATTTACCTGAACATTACAATCACAGGAGACAATAGACCGATTTGATCTCCTTTTCGATGGGATGAAGCTCCATATTCATTTTCAGGATTTCCTAGTGCACAAAAGGGTGCTTTAGTCTAGTGTTATTCACTGGTACTGTAACACATTCAATTCACTGTGTAGGATATGGCTGGCTCAGGGACAGTGTTAGCCAGCCTCATTACCTCACTGTGACAGTTTTTCCAGGAATTGGCCGACTATATTACAGCAGATTTGTATTCGACAGAACCGTTTTGACTTCAAAGGGGTTGACAAACATTAGTACATTTACATATAGTTATTTCACAGACTCTCTTATCCAGAGCGACTTACATTTCCCTGAGGCAAGAAGGGTGAAGTGCCCTGCCCAAGGACACAACATCATTGGGAGTGACCGGGAATCGAACTAGCGACCTTCAGATCATTAGCCCAATCCCCTAACCGCTCAGCCACCTGACTCCCTGTACTCATTAGTACTACGCAGAGGTGTATGAGTATGGTAGGATACTCATAGCTACGGAGTGTGGATCCAGAGATGAGCTCTCTCAGCAGAGCCAGGGTTAGGGACACCCGCAGGGAAGGGACAGCCTCGTCAGCCTGGGAGAGGATGGGAGGCCTGTGGCTGGGAGGGCCCGCTGCTGGAACTAAATCTATAAACTGCCTCGTTGACCTTGAAAAACCATGGACTGCCTAGTTGACCTTGAAGAGCCGTAAACGACCTTGTTTCTAGTCCAGCTGGACTGCTTATTGTCAGGTCAAGGAGGAGGTCAACAAAGTAGTTTATCGTTTTTGAGAATGATTGTTTGTTATTTAGTACCGTATTTTACTCTACGTGCCTCTGCTTATTGCCCCTCAGGGACAAAATAAAAATCAATACATTCAATCAATGTATTGATTGAATAATTTGAGGAACAAGCTGCTTGGAGCTAGGACCCTTTGGAGCTAGGAACCTTTTGTTTGATTAAATGTTTTTCGTTCTAGTGTCAAGAAGGGTTAAGGACAACAAAGGGAGGCTTTTCTCTGCAGGGCAGTAGACCATGAGTCAGTCCTGTGACCGTAGAGTAGCAGTGACAGTCTGCTCAGTCACCAGCACCCTGCTTAGGGCCACAGAAGACACACAGGGTCACACACACACAAGCACCCTGATTCTGTCACTTCTCATCTCTCTCTCTCTGTCTCGTTGTCTGTCTCTCTCTCATCCTCTGTCTCTCTCTCCCTCTCTCTGACTGTATTCAAATGTCTCCCTCTCTCGGTTCATATGCTGTGTCTCGTGTACAGCTCCAGTAGTCTCTGGCAATTTGCAGTGGAGGTAGAGCTGTGTGTGTGCTTTCTTAAATGCTTAGGGTTGTGGTTGTCATTCTGAATCTGTGACTACACCAGCATGTTTACATGAAAGCCGTGGTGAACCGAGTCAGTTTGCCTGAGGACAGCAGTGGCCCTTCGGGGGAATCCACAATCTCTTTCTGCTTCTCCTGGAGCTCTTTAGCCATTCATATGTCTGGTGGATGTCATATCTATGGGCTGATCTTGCATCCGTGTTTCTGTTAAATGTTCATAGGTTGGGATAGACTTCACGGCGTCCAATGGCAACCCTCGAGAGGCGTCTTCCCTCCACTACATCAACCCCCTGGGCAGCAACGAGTACCTGTCGGCCATCTTGGCTGTAGGCCAGATTATACAGGACTACGACACGTAAATTGTGACCTCTCTCACCCCCTGCTCTCTTATTGGTTCACTGAATTGGTAGCGTTTAGGGGTTTCATCTGTTTGGAACACAAACAATGTAATTACTGGACTGGGAGTCTTCGGGTAATGATATAGAAACTGGTTTCCATCTCCATCACCGTAAATAATAGCCTGTGGTGGTCATTTACATTCATGAATCTGGTTTAATGGGGAATTTGCGTTTGTTGTGATGAAAGGCCAGCCCTTGGTGGGGCTGGTGTGGACGTTGTTGCTAAAGCGATGTCTCACTCGCGTGCCTCTAATCTGTTTCCATGGTTTCTCAGCGACAAAATGTTTCCCGCTTTGGGCTTTGGAGCTCAACTCCCGCCTGATTGGAAGGTAACACTGTGTGTGTGTCATTGTGTGTGGATGTACACAAGTGTGTGTGACATTTATTTAGATTTTACACCCAATTTACACCCAACATATATATAGAGAGAAAGAAAGCGTGACATATCAATAAAGAGAGGTAGAGAACAGATAGTGGAGTGTAAGAACAAGTGGAATATGGTAAGGGGGGGGGGATGTGCAATACATGCATATTCCAATGATTATGCAACTGTCAACCCATCTGCGTTGCCATGGCATTAAGCTGATGAAAAGGACAACAAGAGAGGAGGGTGAGATGCTGGGATAGACAGAGTACTGGAGCAGGGGAGGAGCTGGAGGAGGGGGGATGACCGGGGGGGAGGAGGGGATGACCAGGGGGGAGGAGGGAGAGACACTGGGATAGACAGAGTACTGGAGCAGGGGAGGAGCTGGAGGAGGGGGGATGACCGGGGGGGAGGAGGGAGAGACACTGGGATAGACAGAGTACTGGAGCAGGGGAGGAGCTGGAGGAGGGGGGATGACCGGGGGGGAGGAGGGAGAGACACTGGGATAGACAGAGTACTGGAGCAGGGGAGGAGCTGGAGGAGGGGGGATGACCGGGGGGGAGAGAGGGGATGACCAGGGGGGAGGAGGGAGAGACACTGGGATAGACAGAGTACTGGAGCAGGGGAGGAGCTGGAGGAGGGGGGATGACCGGGGGGGAGAGAGGGGATGACCAGGGGGGAGGAGGGAGAGACACTGGGATAGACAGAGTACTGGAGCAGGGGAGGAGCTGGAGGAGGGGGGATGACCGGGGGGGAGGAGGGAGAGACACTGGGATAGACAGAGTACTGGAGCAGGGGAGGAGCTGGAGGAGGGGGGATGACCGGGGGGGAGGAGGGAGAGACACTGGGATAGACAGAGTACTGGAGCAGGGGAGGAGCTGGAGGAGGGGGGATGACCGGGGGGGAGAGAGGGGATGACCAGGGGGGAGGAGGGAGAGACACTGGGATAGACAGAGTACTGGAGCAGGGGAGGAGCTGGAGGAGGGGGGATGACCGGGGGGAGAGAGGGGATGACCAGGGGGGAGGAGGGAGAGACACTGGGATAGACAGAGTACTGGAGCAGGGGAGGAGCTGGAGGAGGGGGGATGACCGGGGGGGAGGAGGGAGAGACACTGGGATAGACAGAGTACTGGAGCAGGGGAGGAGCTGGAGGAGGGGGGATGACCGGGGGGGAGGAGGGAGAGACACTGGGATAGACAGAGTACTGGAGCAGGGGAGGAGCTGGAGGAGGGGGGATGACCGGGGGGGAGGAGGGAGAGACACTGGGATAGACAGAGTACTGGAGCAGGGGAGGAGCTGGAGGAGGGGGGATGACCGGGGGGGAGAGAGGGGATGACCAGGGGGGAGGAGGGAGAGACACTGGGATAGACAGAGTACTGGAGCAGGGGAGGAGCTGGAGGAGGGGGGATGACCGGGGGGGAGGAGGGAGAGACACTGGGATAGACAGAGTACTGGAGCAGTAATGAGTGGAACATACAGGCCTGCTGAACCTACAATTCTTGAGAAAGGGTGGGGGGGGGGGGGGACTTGTAAAGAAGCCACATTGGGTGTAAACAAGTATGAACTGGAAATAAATTAAACCAAATTGAATTGGAAAGTAGAAAGGAAAGGATGACGCTAAAGGATAATGGAATGGAATATGGAGGAGAGGAATAATAATATGATTCCCACAGACAATCTCTAGTTGTCTACCCCTGCAGAATGTTAATTAATAGTACACTCTACTCATTTAATCATTTTCTGTGTGTCTGCGTTTGCTTACTACAGGTATCCCATGAGTTTGCCATCAACTTTAACCCCACCAACCCATTCTGTTCAGGTAAGCTTCCCGATAAACTTAGAATATTTGTTTTTAAGGTTCTGTTTTTAACTTGTTCCTCTAACCAGACACTTGTCTTGTTCCTGGCCTGTAATGTGTCCTGTGACCTGGCCTGTGTGTGTTCATCCCCAGGGGTGGAGGGCATCGCCCAGGCTTACTCCGCCTGCCTGCCTCACATCCGCTTCTACGGCCCCACCAACTTCTCCCCCATCATCAACCATGTGGCTCGCTTCGCCACCCAGGCCCTGCAGCAGGAGCGCGCAGCGGTGAGCATCCTCATTCTAGAACCACAACCAGAAAAACTTGAAAAACAACTTGGGGAAAAAAGAAAAAAAAAGCCAGATTTGGCTGTCAACCGGCAGTGAAGTTAAGTGAGTATGAATGCAAAAGTGGGAGGAGCCTCTTCCTTGTGTTTTCAACGTACTCCTCTTGGATTGGTCAAAGGCTTGTTTGTCCCGGTTGTTGGCAGTCTGTTTATAGTCAGTAATCGTCGCAGCCAGACAGTTCTGATCAAAGTTAGGTTTTGTACACTGTGCGTGTATGTCAGGAAAAGAGTCCTTAGAGGCGGCATACATGAGCCACTCCCTCCACTCCTCTCGGATTGGGGAAAGGCTGGTTTGTTTAGGCAGGTGGGGGCCTGTGAAACGGTCGGTCCTGTCGACTGAACGACCAGCCCCAGGCTGCAGGACACATACCAGATGACCAGCCACTGGAAGGAGATTTTACGTGGGCAGGAGACTATGGCTGTGAGCCATCAGGCCTTGTGGTGACTTTTAGTTTTTTCTAGAAAACAGCCTCTTTCCATGAGCCCGACTTGAACGGGGAAAATATAACGTCATAGTTGCATAGCGTCAAGCTCTGGGCTGAGGCCTTACACACTTGCGCGCCAACACACGCATTGCACACACACGCCCACCACACACTTGCACACACACACTTGCACACACACACACACGGATGGTCAGATTTGTGAGCATGAGGTGGGTGCTGTGGGGACGGGAGTTTTGCCCAGACCTCTACAGTACATTCCTTCTGTTCCAGCCCCCTCCCCGAGCAGGTCTTGAACAAAGCTGCTCTGTTCTTGGCTACTCATGCATGTCTGTGTGCTAACAAGACTCCTGCTGATTGGTCAGTCATAACACTCACAGCAAGAAGGAAACACCAATTGGACAGGCCGCCTGTCACTCCAGCAGTTCAGGGAGAATTGGGCGTGAGTGTTTGTCCGTGAGACAAGACTGTTTTCCCTTCTGATCCAAAAAGTGTGCCGTAATTAGAAGTAATTAGAGTCCCTTTTTGCTGTTCACACAGGCTATTTGTGTGCATGTGTAAATGTGTGTGAAACCCACAGAGAGAGAGAGAGTGTTGGATCCAGCACTAACAGATCCCAACTGCTGTGTGCGTAACCTCTAGTCTGAGCTTGTGGTTGTCAATTTAAAGTCTGAGGCAGGTTTAAACCTCTTTTTATCTGCCTCTCTCTCTCTCTCTCCCTCCCCCCCTCATCCTTCTCCCTGTCCCTGTTCTCAGTCCAGCCGAGAGAGGAGCAGCCATTAAAACACCCTTTCAATTATAGTTATTTATAGAAGGTGATTCAGTGAACAAATGTTCTCTCTTTTCCCCTGTTGTTCATAGCTTTTAATGACTAACCAGACAGATCCCATTCGGCTGCTCCATAACTGGCCAATAGACCATACAGACATAGAACAATGTCTGCTAGCTAGTCTAGAATACTCTAGTTCTATACACTCTGAAAGAGTGGGATGGCAGTGCATATCTTATGTCATCTCAGCTGTCCAATACGCGCTAGGCAATAGATGAGGTTTTAGCATCATTTCTGTTTCTCTGAGGTAACGGTGGGCTGGGCAGGACATGTTGATGCTAAGAGGGACGTGATCTGTATTCCTCCGCAGTGCAGGCATGCTCAGCCTTGCCAGGTCTTGTTCAGCTTCTAAACCTGGTCTCTGGCTCTCTCTCTCTGTCACATGCACCCAGACGAAGCCCTCCACCAGCCTGTTATTGTGAACCTCTTGAGAGCTTTTTGTCCTTAATTGCACCCTGTCACATTGGCGAATGGAGAGAGAGAAAGAGACACACAGAGAGGTAGTAGAGAGAGAGATGGAAAACCTGAATTTTGTATTACAGTAAATACACCTAGATGCTCTTTTTTTTTTTTTTTTTTTTTACGGCTGTTGGTCCACACAAAGATGGGAACACACAGGGCGTAGAAGCAATATGATGTGACTGTAAACTGTAAAATATTATTTATGATTTTTTGACTGCTGGTTGGTTGTGTTGGTAGGAGGGTGGTCTAGACAAATTGCCGGCTATGCTTTGTCAAATGTTCTTTTCTCTCTGATAATGAGTGAGTGTGTGTGTGTGTGTGTGTGCGTGCTGCTATGCACTGTGGTGATGCGTGTGTGATAAGGGTTCACTAATGATGTCGCTTGTAAGGACATTAAAGAGGCAGACTTCAGAGGTGGCCCAGCGGGGCACAGCAGAGGTCTTGGATCGGGGAGCAGGAGGAGACACAACCCCCCCCCTCCACACACACACACACACGTACACATACACACACACACATCTAAGGGAGATGTGTGCTGGTGGCTTGTTTGGAGGATAATATTAGAAAACAAGAAGCCAGTTACTAATGACAACATACCTATTAGTGTGTGTGGGTTTGTGTGATTGTAACAAAACATGTCTATAAAAATACTGTTGCTGTGTATGTAAGTACTGTGTGTGTCAAACGTTTGGACCGGTACTGTATGTATGTACGGTACAGTAGGGTACTGTACAGGGTGCACTGCATACAGGATGTGCTGCACTGCATACAGGATGTCAGTGTGATATGTCACTCACACATTACTGTCACTGTGTGTGGACCTTCTCCATTTCTTGTGTCTGTATTTCTGCATGAAATGTGCATAAGAATTTGTGTGTGTGTTTTTATGTCGGAGTGCGGTGTGATCTTTTTGTGTGTGTGTGTGTGTAGCGATTGTTTTGTGTATGTGTGTGTGTTGGCAGTCTGAATGCTCTCCCTTCCCTGCTAAGTGTGAGGAGAATGGGGGAGGAGGGGGGAGGCCCTGTAGTTAGCCCTGTAGGGCTGGACGTCACCGTAAAACAGCATCACATTAACCTCACCACATGTCCGGGTCTGCTGCCATAGGGACAGGGTTTAGTGTGTGTGCATATGTGTGAGGTGTTTCTGTGTATGTGTGTATGTGACAGCACTGCATGTGTGGTGGTGTGTCTGTATGTGTGTGTGCGTGTGGTGTGCATGCACGTGTGCGTGCGATTATGTCTGTATGTGTGTGTGTGTGTGTGTGTGTGTGTGTGTGGGTGTGTGTATTCAAATGTGTGTCTGTGTGTGTGTGTGTGCTGTCAAAGTGCAGCTGGCATGCACATCTTTCACACAGTGTGCTCAACCTGACGCTACGGAGGCAACACTGGGGGACGTTTAAAGTTTGTCCCTCAGTGCGGCAAACAAATACATATTAAACATACCTCATCTTTCATGGAAAATAATGGCCAATGTCTGTTACCGAACAGATTACACTTCCTGTAATTAGTGCTCTGTAATTCAGTTGGAGCCTAGCTCAGCAGTGCATGTGTGAATTGGTGGTGTTATCAGTGTAGCTTGATGGCTGGAGTGTCTATTTAACTTTGCGCTTCATGACGAATAGGTAATTAAGTATAATAAGGGGGTTAGGCTTTCTTGTCCCAATGGATGGTTGTGAAGGGAAGAGGGCAGTCGTGTCTGATTGTTTAGCCTCTCTTTACTGGTTCAACACTGAAAAAGCAGAGGAGGATAGGAAGGGACAGGGAGAAGGAACCAAACTATAGCAGCACTGGGAACACAACACCCCTCCCCCATCCCCCTCCTTCCCTCTCTCCCTCCCTCTCTCCCTCCCTCCCACCCTCCCCCATCCCTCCCTCACACCCTCAGCCCTGGTACAAGTGTTAGTAATCATCACCCAAAGCGTGTTCGGTGGTATAGAAAATGACATATTTCGTATTTGCAATTTTTTTTGATAACGCTTCACCTATGTGCCACCCCCCCCCCCCCCCCCCCCCCCGCAGCAGTACTTTACGCTGCTCATCATCACAGACGGCGTGATCAGCGACATGGACGAGACGCGCCACGCCATCGTGCAGGCCGCCAAGCTGCCCATGTCCATCATCATCATCGGCGTGGGAAACGCCGACTTCGCCGCCATGGAGTTCCTGGACGGAGACGCCAGCGTGCTGCGCTCCTACACCGGCGAAGAGGCCGTGCGAGACATCGTACAGTTTGTCCCCTTCAGAGACTTCCGGAATGTGAGTGTCAGATCAATCAGGGGCCCCCACCCAGGCAAACATGTTACAAAATGAAGGTTAACTCGTACCTAGTCTACCACGATTATTGTAAATCAGACAGAAAGCCAGAGGTGAGGAAGGAGGAGTAGGACAAGCCACAGCTGAGGAGAAGCTCTCAGGAGATGAAGAATCCACAGAACAATGCTTCACAATTCCCTTTATACCCAAGAACAAACCAATCACATCACTCTTGCCCCTACTTCTCAACATAGGACTAGCCATGCTACAGTAAGTTACGCAATGAGGCGTGAGAGCCATCAAGTAGATACTCTGTCCAGCAACTCCAGATTTGAGCCTACGAGGGGTGGGGGCAGGGTGACACCCAGCCCTACACGACCAGTCCAAGAGTCTCATCTAAAAAAAGATGACATCTGTGTAGAAGGTGATGATATCACCAGGCAGCTGAGTCTTCTATCACATGGCAGCATGTTGTTGCCGGTCAGATGATGGATCATGTATGCCAGGCTGTAGCCTGTGAGAGTGGGAGTGGGCGTGGGCGGCAAGGTGGGAGTGGGCAATCTGTGGGTCATGTGACTTCCTTTACAGGCAGCCAATCCTGACAGCCGTCCACCTGTTGGTGATGACATCATATCAACTAAGCTCGCCGAGATTTGAGATACGAAAGCGGTTTTGATACAGGGGGTTTGTTAGTGGGCGGAGTAGTGGCAGGGTTTACAACCAGCTACAACGGGTGTTTTGTTTGACCCCACTTTGTAGAAGATGACTTAAAAATGGAAATGTCTTCCTTCTCATTGCAGAAGTGATCTGAAAGTATGTCATGTAACACTGTGTGTGTGTGTGTGTGTTTGTGTGCGTGTGTGTTTTCCTAGGCTCCTAAGGAAACTTTAGCCAAGTCAGTGCTGGCTGAACTGCCTCAACAAGTCACTCAGTATTTCAAGCAGAGGAACCTGTCGCCTAGCAACACAGTTCCAGAGTGAGCATCCTGTCTGCCAATCCTGCATGTTGCAAATCTACTGTTTACAAAACACCAAGGAAACAATGCATGAAATGGTTTGTAATTTTATTTCATGATGTAATTATTTGTCAGATTTTTTTTTTTATCTTACCCGAAATATAACATTTTATGGAAGATACAAGTGGTTCCAAAAATCCCACTGTCCTTTGCAGTTCACATCCGAAGTGTAGGAAGAAGAGAAGGATTGGATGAAAATGCATATATATTGAATGTACATTTATACAATGTTCTCTGTTTTGAAGACAAAATGTTTATCAACTGTTTCTATGTATATTTTATGCAGTGATCTGTTTTTGTTGTAACTGTATTGTGTACCCCCAGACCAAGGTGTTATTTCAGATTTTCTACGTTGTGTCACCACTCAGGTCAATAAACGTATTGAAACGTCCCCAGGTGACCTTTGACCACGTCTGGCAGGACTTTGACCGAACCCGAGCGTCCGTTAATATCAGACCTGTCCTTTCGAATGACAGAAATCCCACGTCATTTAATATGCTCAGAATAACCTGAAGTCGCTGCCTAGCTGTAACAACATCCACGTTTGTGTATCCAGCTCTCCTGTGTTTCCCAGACCAGAGAATATCGAGCACACACGCAGGTCCTGTTACTGACTGAGGAGCCAGGCCCTGCTAACAGAAGTGAGTCAGAGAAGCAGTCATGAGCGAGACAAGCAGAGCACTTGCTGATACATAAAGCCCCTCTAAGAGACACAGGTGTGTGAGTGAGGGAGGGCAGTGATCAGACCAATCAAACAATCAAAGGGAAAGCTTTTTATTCCTTATCTCCTCCTTGTCTCCGCCATCCATCAACGTTGCCATGGAAACCGTCACATTTAAAAAAAATCCATCATTCTTTTTTTTTCTCTCTTTTTTTTTTTTCCTTCTGTGCATTAAAAAGAACAACAAAAAGAACACAAACAATGAGAGAAATGCTGTTCCACAGACGGGCCTGTCTTTCCCACGAGAGGCAGCCGGCCAACCGGCCAACCAGGCCTCCTCTCCGAGGCTTGTCCTTCCTCTAAAAGCTGTCAATCACTGTTCCCGCGGCCAATAGCACAGCCGCAGCCACAAAGGGGGTGGGGATGTCGTCGGGTTAGGCTGCGCAGGATTGGCTGGGTTAGACTGTGTGAGATGCGATATTGGGAGGAAGGGGGGAGGCGTCATGTTTAAGTGCACAACACCACAGACAGAGGTGCATGGAGGTCAGGACAACAGTGCTGACTGACAGCAGCTCAAACATCTAGGAAACATCTAGAATTACAGTTACCGGAAGCATTGTAGACACATTGTTTGTTCACACATTTATTGTTCTGCAAGTGTGCGTCCTGTATGTACAGTACCAGTCAAAAGTTTGGACACATTTTCCCAATTGAATGGGAATGGGAAAATGTGTCCAAACTTTTGACTGCTACTGCATATACAATTGATATACCCATGATTAGCTAAAGGAGTGTGTGTCTATCTGAAGGCGCTGCGTCTCTTTAGGGGCGAGGTGATCCCCCGTCCACGCTACCTTCGCTGTCGCTGCTGGACTCGGAGTCGCTGCTGCCCGAGTAGGCCCCGAGGCCCGGGAGGATCCCCACGCACACCGCGGCCGACGGCAGGTGCAGGACCCCTGGGGGGCGTTCGCCCAGTCCTGGAGGGGGCGACCCCACCGTGGCGCCCTGCTCACCCCCTGCTCCTCCTCCTCCCCTGCCTGCCTCCTGCTCTGAACACACAACACACTGTCAGATCTGGCCGTCTGCAGGAATGGAAATAAGTGTGGGGGACTGGGCAACGTTTTGGTGTGGTGACTCTCTGTGTGTGTGTGTGTATCTATCTATCTGTGTGTGTGTGTCTCTGTGTGTGTACATCTGTGTGTGTGTGTGTGTCTCTGTGTGTGAATCTCTGTGTGTGTGTGTATCTATCTATCTGTGTGTGTGTGTGTCTCTGTGTGTGTATCTATCTGTGTGTGTGTGTGTGTCTCTGTGTGTGTATCTGTGTGTGTGTGTATCTCTGTGTGTATCTATCTGTGTGTGTGTGCGTGGGTGTATCTCTGTGTGTGTATCTATCTGTGTGTGTGTGTGTATCTATCTGTGTGTGTGTGTGTGTGTGTGTGTGTGAGAGCCATTCCCTCAGCCTCAGGTCCCAGCCCACCTGCGTGTGCTCTGCTGACGGCGCCCCCTGCAGGCCTCTCCTCCACTCTCTGCTTCTTACTGCTGTCCGACGACTGGGACGAGCTGCAGGGGGAACAACACCAGCACACGGCAGCTGTGGGTGATCGCCACCACCACCCATACAGACTCTGAATCGTGACAACGGAGAGCTTCAAATAACCCTAACCCTGACAGAGGTGTGGGTGTGTGTGTGTGTGTTTGCACTCGGCTGCATCGAGAGATTGCGGCGGGTTGGAACCTGCGTCTCTTGACCGCTCCGGCCAGCAGGTGGGCTTGAGACAGGTGACTGGTGGTCCTCTGGGGCTCGGCTGGCTTTGGCCCCGCCTTCCGCTCGGGCTCCTTGCGACTGTCATTGGACGCCAGCTTCTTCAGGGCGCTGTGACATCACCAAGTCAAGGACAGGGAACTGAGGGACGACGCACACAAGCTAGAAAACACACTCGCACACACGCACACACTAGCTGCTGATGTACTCTGCCCTGGAAACCTGACACACTTCTCCTTAGTAAGCACCAGCATTGACCCAGGAGATAGAGAGACGGAGGAAAGACAACGAGAGGAGACATGACAATGACATCGATTGGTTGATCCATGAGATCTAGGCTTCGTTCTTAATAACTGAAAGAGGATCGGAGCTGATGGAGGATCAGTGCTAACTAAGCTCTTTTAACTGTCTTCTGTCACCGTAGCTACCAGTGATACAGTTGCCACGACAACACATCACCCCCCTTCCCCTACATCTGCCGATAAAACTGATTGTCAGTCATGGGAAAAATACAGGAGAGAATCCGAAAATGTGAGTTTGTGCATTCATGGGATGGAAGGAGAGTACAGCTGCATCTCTTACAGCACAATGTCCTGGAAATGTTTGGGGAGGGGAGGGGAGGACAGTAGAGGAGAGGAGAGGAGAGGGGAGGGGAGGGGAGGGGAGGGGAGGGGAGGGGAGGGGAGGGGAGGGGAGGGGAGGGGAGGGGAGGGGAGGGGAGGGGAGGGGAGGGGAGGGGAGGGGAGGGGAGGGGAGGGGAGGGGAGGGGAGGGGAGGGGAGGGGAGGGGAGGGGAGGGGAGGGGAGGGGAGGGGAGGGGAGGGGAGGGGAGGGGAGGGGAGGGGAGGGGAGGGGAGAGGAGGGGAGGAGGAAAGGAGGATCCAGTGTCAGGAAGAGTAAACAGTTAACCCTGACCATCACAGAAGGCAGATACAAATACAGATACACGGAAAGAGAGAGAGGCGAGAGGCAGAGTAGCACTCAGAAGCACTCCAGAGTCTCTCGTCCCTCCTCAGTGGAACGTGTGAGTCACCGTGCCTACTCCCAGTGCCAGGGCCCTGCCCTGTCAACACCGTCTCTGAACACGGGGACACACACAGACTCTGCCCTGCGGCCTCGGCGCGGCAGCTTGTGTGTGTTCCAAGGATATTCTGTACTCTCTTAGCTCCTGCTGTTCCTCATCCCGGCGTTGCTTCTCCACCAGGCTCTGTTGCCGGGAGACCTCGTCCAGGAAGTGCGACTCGTCCTCGTCCAGACCCTTCACCATGTTCTCTGCAGGAAAGCGTTTTACAATACGGTAACCATGACACACAGTCACAAATAACAACACACACAATCAGAACACACCCCATACTGTCCCTTTCATAGTTAGCTCTACATCGCCTAATGGAACAAATGAACACACATTCAGATCATTTACTGCACCTCCTCCTTTGCAATTCAATTGGCTTTATTTTCCAGTTTCAAAATGTGATGCAAACTGTTTGGTCACCAAGGTGACAGAGTCGTCTGGTCACCAGGGCAACAGAGACCGTTAAGGTACCATGACGATACCAGGAACCAGTCATTCCTGACACCAGATCTATTCCAGTTCTAGAGCTCTCGTAAGAGACCCCTTCAGATTGCGCAAATACACCAACGTGAAACAGAACAGAACCCAAAAAACATAACAATTGAATCGGAGCTGCAGGGAAGGGAGAGCGAGAGAGAGAGCGAGAGAGAGAGAGAGAGAGATAGAGACAGAGAGGGAGAACGAGAGGGAGAGAGGCGTCTTACTGAATTTAAACTGTTCATCATACTCCTCCTGTTTCTTATCCTTCTGTTCCTGTAGCCTCTCAAACAGGGAACGAGAGTCATACTCCTCCTCTGGAGCCTCTGCCAGGTACACACACACACGTTAGACTTAATGAGCGCACTTGACTGACATGTTAGATGGTAACAGTAAGGGAGGTAAAGAACACGAGATAAAACCACCATTATTTAACACCTGGCCTTTTGAATAAAGTGTGCGTGTGTGTGGGGTGAGGTGTGTGTGTCTGCATGTTTGTGTGTGTGTGTGTGTGCGCGCGCGCATGTCTCACCCTCTGGGTCTTCCGGCTTCCTAACCTTCTCCCATTCTTCCTGTCTCTTCTTCTTCTGCTCCTCTATCTCCGTCTCCGAAACAAACTTCCTGTTGAGGTCGACTCCCCCGGCCTGCGCCATATCTGGCCCTGGGAGACACAAACATCATCCTAAACCACAGACGCCAACTTAACATACACACACACACACACTTAGACGCACTCACCAACCTCATCAAGAAATACCATACGGCAAAACTTAACATGTTGATGTATTCTGAGATTACTTACAGTTTACAACTTACCTGTGTGAACTCAATTAAGCAGACCACAACCTCCTAACCTTGTAGTCATCTGTTGAGGGCAACATACATTTTTCCACAATAAACTTTAGTAACTGAGATTGAAAGGTTGTACATAGACACATCCAAGACTGTGTCTCCCTCTAGTGTCCAAATCTATTGAGAATCATTCTGGATTGCACGAATCAAGTCTAATGTGATACCTATAATTCTTTACCAATGAATATAGGTAGTTGAAAATAGTCTACATTTAAGTTGGTCTTGCTAAATGTCGGACAACCCAAATACCAAAAAGGACATACTTTATCTGCTGACTATAAATAGACAGAAATTTCCCAGGTCTGCTTGCTTGTTTAATTACTATAATTGTTATGAATAATTAGCAGTATTTTCTCAGCCCTTTCTGTGACTGGTTATGCTAATCTGTGACACGGTGACAGATTCGTTACAAATGCACCAGTGACATAGGAGCCATATCGCTGTGTCTGGCAGAAAACGCTTGCTAGTCAACAAGCTAACCTGCCAGCTAGCTATTACTAGCCAGACAGATGGTAGCTAGTCTAATCGCGTAAAGAATATAAGAGGCCTTGTCTTAACAAAACGATACAGCATTGGAACTGAGTTATTGTTTGAAAGATTACTGCGTGGTCCAAATCGTATATAAAACATAGAAGCTCAATCAGCATAAAATAAATAACTCATTGCATTGGGTATATTACCTAGCCAACCAGCCAGCTAGCACAATCCAAGACACCACATGTCACAGCAAATATACTCCGCCTCCCTGTTTTGACAGATGAACTTTAGTTCCCATACTTGAAACTGGTCAAATAATTAAAACACATTTGGATTTACTCTCTAGTAGAGCTACATTTGCATGCCAAGCATCGCGTAAATGTTGATAAACAGTCATATCTTTGTTTTAGGACAATAAGGATGTTGAGGTTTATACAAACTTAGATATAACGAGGCTAGAGCTAGCCTAGCTATATGAATAATTTAGCAGGCAGACGCTTTTATTCAAAGCAACATACACAAGGCAAGCAGTGATACGGCAGATAATGATGGATCCGAAGAGGCTAATATTATAGGCTAGTCGCTAGTGGGTGATAGCATAACTATCAATAGACTATATAATAATATATCCTTCTGATCCTACTAGTTAAATACGAATGGTATTTATAGCCAGGTGTTTTAAATAATATATAGCCTACTGTTTTTGAATGTTTGAAAGAAAGTTATCTTGTTGAGAAATATTTAACTGACATCATCACAGCCCTGCCTGACTCACCACCACCACCACCCCATGCATCTGCTGCTGTAGTAAGCGCAGGGCTAAGTCTGACTGGAGGAGGACTGATCGGATCGAGGACACTGGACAGCTGACGCTACGGAACTAGCTAGCTAGTAGCGAGCAAGCCCAACAGCTATTTAGCCAACGTTAGACAAAACAAAGGGGATATAACGTCTTTATAATTTATAGTTGTAATACATTTTTATTATTTATTAGACAAGGTAGCTGTACGAATATTAGCTGGTCTTTCAACGGGCGTCTTCTTACGTTTCCACGAGTGGTGGAAGGGCTAGCTTTTCAGGTTCATAAATCGGGAGCTCAACTAGAGTAATAACGTTAGCTGGAGCAAGCTAAGCCAGCTAGCACTAGCTAGTTTGTTTTACCCGGAGGCCTTAATTTTGAGGTCTACAAGAGGAAGACATTCCGACCCACACGCCCATTGCTGCAAACAAGGTAGCTAAGTGATGATTTAATGCCCGGCAGGATCCGTGTTGTTTATGGGGGCCAGTTAACTGGCCGAGCTAGCTAATTGGATGCCTGTATTGTTTGCTAACCAGCTCACCATATCCATCTCACTGGTAATATAGCTTTTTAGATGACTTGACTTAAGTTTCTGGTCAGTCTAACGTAGTTAGCTATCTTGGTTAGCCTAGCAAGACTTCGACGACCAGCCGATGTTTGCCTATTTGTAACTACTTTTTTGGTAATTGGTTTACTGCTCTAAAATAATCCATCAATATTGTAACAGACTACATTTACATGGGTCCTTATCCATCCCTGATGTCAACGTCGATTTTAGATGGTTCTCAGGCTGTGTGCTTGTCAGGATTTGGTGTCACTACATTTTGCTGGTGAGCAACATGTGTGGATTTAGCCCAGTTTGATTGCCAACAACAACACCTAATGTGTCTCATGCTGTCTCATGTTTCCTCATAACGCAGGGGCTTTCCGCGTCCCTGCGTCTTCAGAAGTTGCGAGTGTGGAGAAAATCGGCCAGGACGGATGGACCTCCTCTCCCGGTGAACTGTGATGGTGACAGCACCACCCGACCCAGCTCCCCCTGCCTCTCCTCTTGGCCAGCCCCCCAGCCCACCTGCTCCCCGCCTCTCCTAGCCTCAGCTCTGCTCCCTTACTGCACCATGAGTGGCGTCCCGCCCCGGACTGTGATGCCACGCACCCAGCAGAGCTCTCAATGATATGATAGTAGTTGCCTGGATAGCCTTCTGTGCTAGCAGGAGCCTCGCGCAGGTACTGCTTCTCTCCTGGGAGCACTTCCCCTCGCCACTCTTTTGGGAGAGCCTCGCGAACGCCGCCGCCGCCGTAACTATGGGCAACAGCTGTGTGTGTCGGGAGGACAGCGACGTAGAGGAGGGGTCGGGTCAGACTCGCGGCCAGACCAGACGAGTCAATCACAGCACCGTGGGAGAGACCCCGGAGGCCAGGTCCAGCCGGCCCCGAGAACCAGTGAGACCCCCCCGCCGGGGCCGTGGGCCCCATGAACCCAGACGCAAGAAGCAGAACGTGGACGGGCTGGTGCTGGATACCCTGGCCGTCATCAGGACTCTGGTCGACAAGTAAGGCCCTGTCCCAAACACGTAGTGTCACTCCGCGTCAGATCTATCCCCTGCACTGTCACTGATATCTCCCGTTATCCCGAGTCAGGCTAGCGACTCCTTCTCAGTTTCTCTCGTTCACTTTGTGGGAAGCTCCGAACCTTTCCCTGTTTGATCTTGCCCCTCTGTTATTGTCGTAAGTGTAAATGGGTTTGTTTTGTCAACAAATTGGTTGGTGAATAGTAGCTTGTCGCCCCCCTGCGGGCCCAGCACCTGACGGGGGTTCTGGGAGACGTGTATAGCAAACTTGTGTTCCCCTGGTTCAGGCTTAGCTGGGCATTAGCTGCCCTCAGACATCAGAGGGAACTGCTGTATCCTTGGTAAGGGCCTAAGGGGAAACCGCCATAAATCTAATTTAAACTAATTATACGAGACCTGGATACATTTTCACCAAATGTATAATCTCAACACCGTTTATTTAGGCCTACTGATGTTCTTCAGTCACATGCTTATTGACAACTTCATTCTATATATATATATATATATATATATATGTATATTTGTCCTAAAGAAAATTTTAAATGTAATATATTTTCCCTTGGGGAGTCTTTCCCCCGTGAACACGATACCTCTCAACAGGCACGCTTCCCCTGGATTAAGACTAGGCCTGCCTGATGTATTGTGTTCCAACCAAAGCCGCCCTGCATCTGAATCACCCAACAATCAACCCTGTCCATGTGTAGGCTGCCCCAAATAGACATGGTGGAGTGCGGGGCACCGAAATGAAAGGAAACAAGGTTGTGCTCTGCTCCGGTCGCCGGTTTACCAGCAGGAAGGACGAGGCAGAGGGGAGACCCTGCGGTCACAACCACAACAAAGATGACATCAACGGCGGCGGCGGCTGCAGCGCACTGATCTGGCACTCAGCTCCGTCTGCCCGTCGTCTGAAGAAACACAGTCGCTCAGAAGCCTCGGGACTCCCAAGAACCATTCCCTCAGTCCGCGTGTCTCTGTCTCTCTCCGTCAGTGTCTCTCTTTCTCTCTCTCTTTGTGTCCCTCGCTCTCTGTCTCGCTCTCTATCGTTCTCTCTGAATGAGACTTCATGGAGAGTGAACGACCCGAAGAATGAAACACAAATTGTTTTCCTCTCCTTCTTACGATCCCCTTGTGCTGTGTTTCAGTGACCAGGAGCCCCCGTACTCAATGATCACCCTGCACGAGATGGCAGAGACGGGTAAGGAACAGCCACACTGCTCAGTGGTGCCCTGGGCTCACGGCTGGGGACAGAGACCAGAGGGACGGCTCCTCTTGTGTCTCAGATCAGGTTCTTCCCCCCTGCTGACCTCTAATGAAATAGTTAGAGCCTGGTCGTCATTGCAGCCGGCACCTGCTCTCTTGCCGGAGCTCTGGTTCAGACTGGTGAGACTGACTGATGGTGTGACCGTCCCTTATTGGCACTTCCCGGGCATTGTCTGTCCCTGATTGGTTCTTTGCTGGCACTGGCTGTTGCCGATTGGTGGAGCAATGGTGTTGATTGGAAATTATTGGTGGAATTCACTTTGGTGCTTCTGTATAGGAAAGGATCTTAGTGAAGATCCTTGCTGGTGTGGGGGAGGTCTACTGTCCATTGAGCAGTCAGACGTGTAAAACATAGTCCTATTGTGTTTTGAGTGTTGCCAGACTATAGGACTTGTTCGGTGCTGTTCAATTGGAGAGACTTCTTTGTTTGTTACCGAGGCTAGTGCCCGTAATTGACAGTCTCCCCTTGCCTGTGTGTGTTTGTGTGTGTGCCTGTGTGTATGTCAGCTAGCAAGCACGCCTGTGCCTGTGTGTGTGTGTGTGTGTGTGTGTGCCTGTGTGCGCGTGCTGTGGCGAGGGTCAGCAGGGCCTTCCAGAGTATTAGCAAGCTTCTGGTCTCGCCAGGCTGTCTCCCTCCTCCTGTTGCAGCAGTGTGTTGTGTATTTATAAGTCCCTCTTTTCCTTTCACATGGAAGCTTGTTGGATGCGGTAGCAGAGTAGGCAGGTGTGAAGTGACTCAGTTTTACTAAGACAAGAAAACAAATTCTGCCTTAATGGCTCCTGACGGAAGCAACAGGTGGGTGCATGTCATGACGATTGCTGTTAGATTGTTTGTTAATGTGATTGCTGGTGACTGGTCGGAAATCTCCAACTTTGACCTGAAGTATAGGTGAACATGGCCAGATATTATGATGATAAGTAAAGTGGTTACACATTAAACTCTCATGCTTAAACTCTCTCACCCTTAAACTCTCATCCTTAAACTCTCTCTTCCTCTCTCTCTCTCTCTCTGTCTCTGTCTCTGTCTCTGTCTCTCTCTCTCTGTCTGTCTCTCTCTGTCATTCATTCATTCATTCACTCTTTAGCTCTATAAATATATTTCTCTCTATTTCCTCCCCATCTCTGCCCCCCCAAAAGATGATGGTTGGCTGGAAGTGGTGCAGTCTTTGATCCGCGTGATTCCATTGGACGATCCCCTGGGACCTGCTGTGATCACGCTACTATTGGACGAGTGCCCTCTGCCCACCAAGGTAAGAAGTGTGTTTGAGGGGGTTGTGCTCCGTTACAAACAGAGAGACAGACGTGTTCCAGTGGAACCCACTGGAACAAGCGCTTGTAGGATTTAGAAAAGTGAAAGTAGAAAACTGTCATGTGAATAGATGACTAGCACAAACACACTGTTTTCACTTTTACTTAGCTTGAAGGGTTTGTCAACCTCTGCTGTCAGATTTCTCCATGTCTCATCAGGATGCGTGTGTTATGTGTTTTATTTATATATATATTTCTTATACCGTATATCATATTCTTATACAGTATATCATATTCTTATACAGTATATCATATTCTTATACAGTATATCATATTTCTTTTTTTATTGATATAGTTTGGGGCCTTTTTCAGCTGTATTTTATTGAAACAGTTGAAGAAAGAGACAGTTAAGGAAGAAATGCAGGAATTTGCCTGGGCCAGAATCAAACTGGTGCCCCTGAGTTAAGGCCTCAGCTTTTGTGGCACGCACTCTTACCCAATGAGCCTGTGTGCTCCGTGCTCCTGAGCCGTGTTTTACCTGTCTGCCTGTCCTTTGTGTTCCCAGGATGCATTGCAGAAGCTGTCTGAGATGCTGAGCCTGAGCGCCACGGTGGCGCGTCAGGACGCCGTCATCCCTGCCAAACACCGCAACACCACCGCCGTCCTGGGCTGCCTGGCTGAGAAGCTGGCCGGTGAGGGACACACACACACACACACACCACAGGTCGTCCTCAGCATATCAAGTGGTCAGTGAGCGGCTGGAGTGCTGAGTGTGTGCATCTCTGTCAGGACACGACTCGAGTCCTGCGGCCAGACCCCCTCCCCCCCCCCTCGCCTCCTCCGACTGGGCTGCTGAGTGTGCAGTCTGGGGGGAGGGGAGCAGCCGAGCGGGGGGGCACGGGACGGGGAACAGCCTCTTGTACTTGAACGTAGGGTGGGATAGCCTTGTGTTCCTGTCAGCCTAACGACGTGTTCTGCTTCTCAGGGCCGGCTAGCATCGGCCTGCTCAGCCCTGGAACCCTGAAGTATCTACTGGAGAGCTTGGTGAGACGACACACACACACACACACACACACACACACGCACACTCAGTTCTTGAACCACAATATGATACGACAACCCTGTTTAGTACACAGGTCCTTTTAAAGGTTCAGGCACCCAGATCTGCTTTCTAACATCCATCCACTTCCTGTTCCTCCCTCTCTTCTTCCTCCCTCCGTAGAGTTCCGAGGCCCATCCAACAGTAATGCTGTTTGCCCTCATCGCCTTGGAGAAGTTCTCCCAGACAAGTAAGAATCCCCCCCCCACCCTGTCCTCGCTCCCTGTCTCTGAACCCCACGCTCCCATGTCTGGGAGGGCTGCGGGCAGGTCGCTTGACTCTCCTCCGTCTCCCAGGTGAGAACAAGTTGACGGTGTGCGAGTCGTGCATCAGCGATCGTCTAGCCGTCCTGGAGACCTGGGCGGAGCACTCGGACTACCTGAAGCGCCAGGTGGGCTTCTGCTCCCAGTGGAGCCTCGACAACCTCTGTGAGTACACCACTTGGACAACTACAGCGTATGTGTGTGTGTGTGTGTGTCAGAAATATTCATCTATCAAGTATTGATAGATTCGGTGAAGGAGTTTAGAAAGCTTTATTGCTTGCTTGCGGCCGGCCCACTAGGAGACAAAAACATCACACGCCATGGTGATGCAAAGTTTGTCCGGTAGCATGTCGTGCTAGCTACCTATTTAAACAGAGCCGCTCTTCACAGACATTGGTTCATACAGCTGTCACATGGCTCTCATTTCATTGGCTCCCTTGCACAGACCTTGCTCGTGTGCGTGAGTGCGTGTGTGTGCTCTCTGACCCCTCTAAGCTTGACCATATGATTAACATCTTTTATGGCCTCTCCAGTAAGATGGTGATCAGCCCGGGTCACCTTGTTTACGTTTAAGCTTAGTGTCACCCAGAGTTCAGATTTGGGGGCAGGCCTCTCTTTGCACACAAAGAATGCTGATCACAGTATCATTCTAATACAGGATAAAAGGTTACATCTTAAACCTTTCTGACAGTGTGTGTGGCTTCATTTTACCATCCTTGTGGGGACCAGAAATCCCCACGGAGATGGTCACATGACCATTTTCTTGGTTTGCTGAAGGGTTAGGCGTTAGGGGTAGGTTTAAGGTCAAGAGTTGTTTTTAGATTTAGGGTTCAGGTTGGGGTTAAGGTTAGGTGTGTCAACATGTATGCAGGGATTAAAGTATTCCGGCACCGCGCTGGATGTCCAGCGTGCGGCCATGAGAATATTTTCGAGTCAATTGATTTCCCCCACCAATTGTATGAGAGGAACGCAGCTATAACTAACGTTCCAAGCCTATCAGAAGCAGAGCAGGGCGGGTCCTGGCCACACAGTGTGAATGAGATCCATACGTCACGTTAGCGTCGTCGGTGAAAGCATGGAGCGCTAATTCATCAAGCCTGAGGGATGATGTCCTACCCATAGATGAATGACTCAAAGATAAATGGCGTTTGACGTGGATAGATGAAGGTAGAGACGGCGAGCTTTTTGGCACTTGGTGCAAGAAACGGAGAAAGCCTGGTGCTTGTTTCTGCTCGTGTTGTGTTTTGTATATGCCAGCCGCGGTAAGAAAGTGCTTGCTCGAACTTACCACAACGTTGACGGGATCAACTGTTACAGCTGTCTGCGACTTAAAAATACATTTGCACATTTATTGCGGAACATGACTTGTCATTCACAATTTCTAAGCCATTGGTCACCTTGTGTAGAACACTAGCAGATGACAATAAAAAATAAAATAAAAAGAAGTTCCGGCTCAGGATTTTTTTCCCCCCACTTTAACCCCTATGTATGTGTGTTTGTGTGTGTTTAACCAGCACCTCTACCCTCTCTCTCCCCAGTCCTGAAGGAGGGTCGCCAGTTAACCTACGAGAAGGTCAACCTGAGCAACATCAATGCCATGCTCAACAGCAACGACGTCAGCGAGTACCTCAAGATCTCCCCCACCGGTCTCGAGGTCAGCTGCAGTTCCCGACTGACCGAAATGTGTACTGTGTCCAGAAAGGAGTCGACGTTTTTCGATTGGCTAGCAGAGCGCTGCTGGACGCAGTGACCTGAGTGTAACAGCTGTGCCCCCTCCCCTCAGGCCCGCTGCGACGCGTCCTCCTTCGAGAGCGTGCGCTGCACCTTCTGCGTGGACTCCGGCGTGTGGTACTACGAGGTCACAGCCATCACCTCGGGGGTCATGCAGATCGGCTGGGCTACGAAGGACAGCAAGTTCCTCAACCACGTACGTCCTCCTAACCAATCCTGATGAGTGTGGGGGGGGAGCAGGGGAGGTTGTGCTGGGGCGGTTGGGGGAGAGAGTTGGGCAGGGGGACCGAGGTGGGCTGAGGTAGGTGGAGAGAGAGAGAGAGAGGTGGGATGGGGTGCTGGGTGGACAGCTGGAGGTGTAACGAGTGTGTGTTTGCAGGAGGGCTATGGGATAGGAGACGATGAGTACTCGTGTGCATACGATGGCTGCAGGCAGCTCATCTGGTACAACGCTCGCAGTAAACCACACTCACACCCCTGCTGGAAGGAGGGTGAGTGCGCGCGCACACACACACACACACAGCTGGACCTCAGTGAAATCAGCCTGTGGGAGGAGTACCTGTAATGCTCTCTCTGTCCTGTAGGAGACGCTATAGGCTTCCTGCTGGACCTCAGTAAGAAGCAGATGATATTCTATCTGAACGGACACCAGCTGCCCCCAGAGAAGCAGGTGTTCTCCTCAGCCACGTGAGTACTCACACACACGCTCCCTCTCTCTCTGTCTCTCTCTCTCTCTGTCTCTGTCTCTGTCTCTCTGTCTCTCTCTCTCTCTCTCTCTGTCTCTCTCTCTCTGTCTCTGTCTCTCTGTCTCTCTCTCTCTGTCTCTCTATCACTCTTTCACTCACTCTCTCTCTCTCACACTCACACACAGTTTTCTACCTTCCCTACAGTCTTATTAATCATTGATCCGCTCCTATTTACATGTATTCATTGCATGTATTCAGTGCATAGGTCACTGATAATAACAACAAGACAGCCCCTAAAACATTGCGGGTAGCCAAAACATGAAGCACACATTGTGAACAACCAAAAAAAAGTGCCAAAAGGGAGAACCTTAAGAGCATGTAGTTAAACAAGTCACAATTAAACAATATGATTCGCTATAAGTGCAAGTGTACCTGTAGCTCCTATCTTTTCCCAATTCTCCCTTTTCTCTGTCCCTCCACTCATCCATCTCTCTCCCTCTCTCCCTCCCTCCCAGATCTGGCTTCTTTGCGGCAGCTAGCTTCATGTCCTACCAGCAGTGTGAGTTTAACTTTGGGGCCAAGCCCTTCCGCCACCCACCCTCCGTCAAGTTCAGCACCTTCAACGACTTTGCCTCCCTTGCCTCGGACGAGAGAATCATCCTGCCAAGGTAGGACACACACACACACACAGTCAAGCTCAGCTGAAGACAGCTAACTGGTCGAGAAGCGCTTCCTTTCCGCACAGAAAACTGTTCATGACGTTGACTCTCCATATCTTCAGAGCTGTACGGTCAATGCTTATAGACTGCGTGTACTGTACTTGCCTTTGTGAACGAATGTGACCCCCCCTGTAGGTCATTTGGACAAATAAAAAAAAAGAGTAAAGAATACAGGGTTGTTCTTATTCTTCTGATCCTGATTGTGTGTGCTCAGACACCGGCGTCTGGCCCTGCTGAAGCAGGTGAGCATCCGGGACAACTGCTGCACGCTGTGCTGTGACCTGATGGCTGACACAGAGCTGAGACCCTGCGGACACAGGTACACAAACACAGAGACAGAGGAGCGCCCCCACCGCCCCCACCCACTGCTGTCCTCTCTGGTTGACATCCACCACTAGGATAGGTCATCTACTGTGGTGTACATGTATATAGACTTGGTTGAAATGGATCCGTTTGATTCTTGTTGTCACACTGTTCATCTCCTGTGTGTGTGTGTGTGTGTGTGTTCTCCTTGTGTCCCTGCAGTGGGATGTGTATGGAGTGTGCCTTACAGCTGGAGACATGCCCGCTCTGTCGCCAGGACATCCAGACTCGCGTCAGACTCATTTCACACGTGTCCTGACACACCACCTCCACCAATTAGGACACAGAGACACCCCCCCCCCTCCCCCCTTCTCCCAACATCATCTATCACCTAGCGCCCTTCTCACCCCGTAATCACCCTGACCAATAGGACTGTGAGGCAGAGCCAGGACTTTTAACGTTGGGACCCTGGGCTGGGCATGAAGGAAGGAAGGGGTGAGGGAGGATGGAAGAGCAGTGGACTCGAGAGAGAGAGAGAGAGAGAGAGGGAGGGTGGGAGGGTGGGAGGACAGGATGCTGGTGGAGTATGGAAAAGCAACCATGTAGTTGGCAGCCTTCAGGAGGCACAAACCCCTACACACACACACACACACTCTCTCACACACACACACACACACACACCTCTAGATCCAGAGAGGACCTCCAGCCTCTCAGAAGCAGGATGGCGGATCATGTCCTGCAGGACCCTCTGTCTGTCCTCAGCTCAGAACTCTGACATTTCTCTGTGATTCTTCTGTTTTATTCTGACCCCATGTCAAAGGCACAACCACCAGGCCAACTGACTTTCCCCTTTGCTCGAATTGTTCTGGATTGATTGAATGAATATTGTGTTTGAAGAGAAGGCTAAATTATTTATAAAATTTAAAAAAAACTGTGATTTAAAAGTATTGTATGTGTACAATTAAAATCCACTAGAACTATTTGGGAATCAATTAAATTAAATCAAATCATGAAAATTGTCTTGGGAAGTTGGATTATTTAAATGATCTGAGAATGCACAATGTTGTGAAGAATTCAAACTAGTTTGGAGCTCAGAAAGTGTAGGGATGAGGGAGAGTTCTGCTCTCAGGTCCGTCCTGTCTGAATGGGTGTGAGAAGGGCCACCTTTGTTAGACCAAGCCTGGCTGGAAAGAACTGCAGGACTGAAAACGATAAACTAGAATAAGTTGTATTTATACATCTTTAAAAGAATAGCCCCAGGGTTCCCAAAGATGTGATTTACTGAAGAATCATTGTTTTCTGGATTGTGATATTTGTAATAAATATATGTCAACGTGAGGTATCTTGTCCAAAGTTGTCATAATTTGTTTTGTGTATACGATCACAATTGTGTGAATAAAATATGCAACATATCAAGATTTGCGTCAGAAAACTATAATTATTTATGCAACATACCGGAACCTTAGTTTAGCGATGTATTTTCATTCCGTACAGAGTGTAGAGAAGGACATGTTTTCTTCGTTGCCTTGGTAGCGACTGATTCGGTGTTTTTATCAAGCACGTTAGCTACTAGCTAGCTAGCTATATAGCAAACCTAACGTCAGCAGGATTCATCGGCTTAGGATGGATATTAAAGAGCGTAGTGAGTGTATATTATATATTATATTTATTGACATCTACGATCGTAACATCCGTACTAAATGTGTGGAAAACAACCTCAATTTGTCAGAAGAATGAATTAGCTATAACTGTTCCGTCGTAGCTCGATAAACACTTCGTTCTCCTTGCACTTCCTTGCTAGTTCGCTAGACCACTGTAGAATTACTGTGACAGTAGTAAGCTAACGTTAGCTTTTATGTATGACACCTGTTGCTAATGCAAGACCTCGTTTTCTGACTTTTGTCTGTTATTCCTGTGTTGTTAGGTCTAATAGGTGGAGAGAACATTGGTAACATCGTTGAAATGGTGGACATGGAGGAGGAGGACTTTGCAGTTTCAAGGTAAGCGTATGTGTGTATATTATCATTTAAACATAACCCCCACCCAATACTGATGTCAGTGCTCCATCTCCCAGCTCGACAGACGCCGAAGCAGCCTTCGATGCAGTGATTGGAAGCATAGAAGACATTATTATGGGTAGGTGAAGAAGCAGACGGTGCAAACACAGGTTTTATTATTTGCGTGAATGACGTTATTGTCAGAGGATAAATGTTCGTTTTGGATTTTCGGTTGTTTTTCCTTCCTGTCCTCTCAGAGGAGGAGTTCCAGCAGCTGCAGCAGAACTTCATGGAGAAACACTACCTGGAGTTTGAGGACTCTGAGGAGAACAAACTCAGCTACACTCTGATTTTCAACGAATATGTAAGACATCTACCACCCATCCACCCCTTCTCTCTCTCTCATACTCCAATACATACAGTATCACATTTGATCTCCTTTCCAGATTGAACTGTTGGAGAAGCACTTAGAGCAACAGCTGGTACAGAGGATTCCTGGCTTCAGCATGAGTTCCTTCACTGTGCTGTTGAAGTAAGCAGCGTTTCAACATTACAGCCGCTGGTCATTTCATCCAAGGCCCCTAGGTGTCACATGAGGCCTTTTCAATTGCTTTCAAATGTGCATCTCCTATGCTCTCTCTCCCTCCCTCCCTCCCTCTCCCTCCCTCTCTCTCTCTCTCTCTCTCTCTCTCTCTCTCTCGTCCTAGGCAGCACAAGGATCAAGTGTCCGACGACATCTTCGATATGCTTTTGACGTTCACCGACTTTGTGGCCTTCAAGGAGATGTTCATCGACTATAGAGCTGTGAGTAGTTACTCATCCCATGTCTGAAAGTTCCCTTTCCTGGCTCCAGCAGGGTAGTCACCCGATGATACAGCCCTTTGACGGATGAAGACATTTAAAAAACGACTGTGTGTGTGCAGGAGCGTGAGGGCCGCAGGCTGGACCTTAGCCAAGGTCTTGTGGTGAGGTCCCTAAACTCTGCATCATCCAAACCGTTAAACAAGAAGACTACGAGTACAGGACTGGAGTGACACATACACACACGTCATACAGGTATACATTAACTTTATGGCAACAGAGGATGGAGTGTTTGCAGGACGTACCAGTTCACCTAGAGGAACATCTAGGTCTCTGCTACAAATCTGCTGACTACCATTGCAGACAGCCTTGCCTTGTTCCGCCATACAGACACCTGTATCCTTACCATGGGAAAACAACAACATCTATCTGTACATACTAAGCGTGAACTTGAGTCTTGTGCCTGTGAATGTAACTGATGTGTCTGAAGAACTTGAAATGTCTTTGTTTTGTAAAATTAAAATGTCAAGGTAATTTTCTCTACTGTTTTGTTGGTAGATGGTTTGTTTGTAGTTGGTTAAGTGAAAATGCACCGGCATCTTTCATTGAAATTTCTCTTCGTTTAGAGTGGTCCAACCACTGTCCAACTAGCCAATGGAAGGCTGTCTATTCATGGTGTATTAATAACATTGATTGCTACATAAACAGTGTTTTTTACCTTTCTTTAATATAGGACTTATTGCACTGTATGTCACTGGTTTGTACATACTGTCTGTAAATATCAATGTTTTACAAATAAAGATATTAAATTGTTCTGTAAAATCACATTCTAGTTGATTTAATTTAAGTACTGATAAGTTGGGACCAACAGCTCCTAAACTCAAACTTACATAGGTCTTCAAACTGATATTTGTGGCACATTACTCTACTGCTTTATAAATAAACACATCATTTCCTGTTTGGTCTTGAAAGGACAC
This sequence comes from Hypomesus nipponensis, assembly GCF_054491055.1. Classification (NCBI taxonomy): domain Eukaryota; kingdom Metazoa; phylum Chordata; class Actinopteri; order Osmeriformes; family Osmeridae; genus Hypomesus; species Hypomesus nipponensis. The sequence continues at coordinate 4,993,690 of NC_140374.1, read as the reverse complement.
GGGTCAGGGTTTTAAACATGGTTCTGAGCACCAGGATGTCTCTATCCACCCCTGACTGACCTTTAGGTCGGCGTGCTAGCTCCCGTGACAGAGTCCTCTCCCGTCCAGTATAACCACAGCCATATAGAACAAAAGTACCGTTCTGTGCAACGCTCTACTGCCAACATGAAAACGTATCCGAATGATTAACAGCTGTCAGCATAGCAATAGTTGCCGTGGGATGCCAGTTTTACGTCTGTTGGCGTCATGCACACAGCAACCATAGTCAAGACTCAGCAAGCTGCCCAGGCCCCAGTTTATCAAATACATCATCCTATACACAGAGAAAACAGTAGCCAATAGGTCAACGGTAAACAGTATACATCCAGCACACAACAAGTGCTTGAGGGTGCTTGTCTTGTGCAGTGAGAGGTTTAAAGTATTTTTCTATGTATTTTTACAGAGTTCCACTGGCTGGCAATGTTTCTGTTGTGTACCAGTCTTTCAGTGAAGACTGCAGTGCAGTGGAGTTTAGTGTGTCCAGAGGGTCAGGAGGGTCCGGCCTCTGTAGGGGAGGGTTGCTCCTACACCGGCACAGTGTTGCTGGCTGCGTTCCCTCCGTCCCCCTTCCACGCCAGGTAGGAGAAGAAGGCACTCGCTCCATATGTCAGAGTCACCACAATGCCGAAGAACTGCACACAGAGTGGAAGTACATGTGACTCGTCTGAGTCAGTGGTAAGCACACATGAATAGTGTTTGTTGTCTCAGATGCGCTCCTCAGATGGGTTAGGGTCGAGGTAGGAATTCACTACACGCATTCAGTGAATTTAGATTTATGAAAAGATCCATGTTATAGTCATGAAGGGAACCTGACCCAAGGGCCATTAGTGTGGTTTATTCGTGTGTGTGTGTGTGTGTGTCTTGATGTGAGAGAGAGGGATAGTAGAATATATATTCTAATATATCTAATAGCTAAGAGAACGATTGTGTCTTTAGTCTGCAGGGTTTGGCTACTGATCTACTACACTTAAATACGTCAGTTAGCAGAGTCTTTGGTGGTTTAGGTTGACTACTGGGCCTTCCTTGAACAGGACTTGAGTCTGGTGGACACAGCTGGACAGCTTGTCAGGGAGATCAGGGGAATAAAAAAAGAAGTATCTATAAGGTGTTTGGTTATCAGTTTTGAGCGGTGGGCAACTGTAAAGCCCTTTGTGACATTGACTGTAAAAAAGGGCAAGACAAATGGAATTTCAATTGAACTGGTTTGAGACTCCCAGGGCCAGAGACACACTGTTGACAGTAGCTGTTATTACCCTACCAATGTCAATAACTGACAAACACCCCACAGCTTAGACAACTCTAGTCATGGCATTGTGTGTGTGTGTGTACATATACAGTGTGTGTGTGTGTGTGTGTGAGTGGTTTGGGCATGTGCACAGTATACAGGGACTTTGGCCTGGCACACAAGGTGTGTGTACCTGTATTTGTCACTGTCACATGGTCGAGATCCTCCTCTTAGTCAAACAGCAGATAAAACACACTGTTTAGTTTCCACATCCGACTGTATGTCTCATTGCAACTATTTACAAGGAGTGTGTGTGTGTGTGTGTGTGTGTCTCTCTACTCTTATCACTCGAACGACTATGTCTTCAGCCTGCAGGGTCTCCTGACCACTGATCTCCTAGACTTAAACAGAGAACATACTCTCAAAGGGCTTAGGTTGAATACTGGTTCTTTGTATGAGTTGAGTCTGGTAGACACAGCTGCCCAGGGAGAGTTAGGGAATTTTAAAAAGTATCTAGTAACTGTAACATCCGAGTGTGTGTGTTTGTGTGTGTGAAACAGGTATCAGGTTGTGTCAGACTTACAGCAGCAGCAGCTGTGTGGTTGTAAAAGTGATGGATAAAGCGATAGGGATGGATGACAGCCGCGTTAGTCAGAAATGCTGTCAGGTACAGCACCGCTGCCACCCCGTTAAACACCATCACCTAGGAGACAGGGAATGGGATGGTCACTTCAACACACAGTAACAGTGCCGGGAACCGCGTGTTCATGTCATACAATTGACGTGTTCGAAGCACTTAGCTATGCAAAACTGTTTAATCCGCCATGCAAAACAGGTGATAAACCAGTCAGCCAGGTAGCCAGTAGCAATGGGCAGGAGACTCACCACAAGTGGCCAGGGCACAGAGGTCAGTTTGTGGTGTACGCCACCGAGCAGCACGCCAAAGAGGACAATGGTGAGGATCCAGAGGGTCACACTGACAAACATCACCCAGCCAAAGGCTGACACAAGCTGGTATGCGGTACTGGCGATCAATGCCCACACCAGCAGGCCCAGTACCTGGAGAGGAGGAGAGGGGGAGAGGAGGAGAGGGGGAGAGGAGGAGAGGGGGAAGAGGGGTGAGAAAACAGAGGGCAAGTCTATAAAAAGGTCAGACTCTGGAAGTGTTCGCTAAACTGGGCAGCATTGCATGTTTCCCTCCCCTGTCTTTCAGCCTCTCCCTCTCTCTGCCCACTCTCTCAACATAAAAGGATGATCCATTATGTATTCAGAGGTAGAGTTTCATTCCTCACCACCCCTTGGTCCCCTTCTTCACTCACATAAACGCACACAAACATGAACACACCAGGTGACTGGGTCAAAGGTTCACCTTCATATGGGTTCAAACAGATCAAAGACATTAAAATATGACCCTGTGATTGGTTACAACTTCACTGAGGTTACAACTGCAGAAAGTTACAGTTTTACACAGTTTATATAGTTGTTATCACACTTTTGTCTTTTGCTGCCGGTCCTCAATAGGACAAACAATAAATTGCTCAGCTTTACATTTGTCATCTTTCTGACAATATTCTACATATTCTCTAATGACTTGAATGAGGTTTTGAAAAAAAACAACCTTGAGTTCTGTCAGCCTCTAACAAAACATTAGCACTGCCCTGTATTTGTATTTCATAGAGCAGAAGCTTAGCTTAAGCTACATCACTTTGATACAAAACCAACAACAACTTTTATTAACCTTTACTATCTGTAGCCGGAATAACCATATTAAGAAACACGTTCATTTATTTCCGTTTGTAATGTATACTGTGCAAGGAATACACACAGTTGGCTCTGCGCCAAGAACACTGAAATACCTGTTTCATTATGCAACAAGATTAATATCATGAAGTCCAAGACACATGCTACGCAGGTTCATAGCGTTGCCTGATAGCTTGTTCCCTCCATGGATGGTGGAGGGAACAACTATGTATAAGTATGGGAGGTTCCCAGTTTCTCTCAGTCAGGTTAATCTTATCATTTTCACTTAACACTCCTCCAGCACTTCTAGAGTTCAAAGTTTGACTGAGTACATTCCATGCCTCAATAATTGTGTGTGTGCGTCAAGGCCGATAACTGAAACAGGAGTAATGAACGGCAATGAAGCAGCTTGTCAAGAGCCCCAATTCATCCCTGACCGTTCCATTTTGAGGTTTATAAGGACACATCAGATGTGAGGGACTGGTTTAATGTGTATACTGGTCACTCCAACAAACCTAACCAAACAGATCTCCTCTTTAGGGCCAATATCAGTCTTGAGCATGTCTCTCACAGGCTAAATACAACTTTGTAATGCCAAGGTGGCAATCAGCCTACTTAGGCAGTCAAATGGATGCGTTTTCAAAGCTCTCCCTTCTGATTAACTGAACCATGACCAGCATGTGGTTGGATGGATGACTGACTGAATAATTAGCAGGGAGATCCTTCTTATCTGGCTCCTGGCCCTGGTTCCACCCTCCTTAAAAATGTGAGTAAATGGGACAATAAAGTCATTGATGGGTGTACCTGGCATTGGCAGTTAATGATTACGTAAGGTAATTACGTCACAGGACATATTTTCAATTGTATTGATATCTACTCTGACATCGTGTTCAGACAAGAATACAGTCTGCTTATTTTCAAATAGAAAGGTTTTCACTTTAGGAAGGAAACGGTAAAGGTCTTTGTTTAAATTACAATAGTTTACTCAAGCTCTGTGAACAAACTCTCACAGGAACAACACCTTACTGGATAAATAAAATATTTACATCCGGAATTTTACAAAGAGATGAACATATAGTGCTTTGAAAGCAAGAGGAGACAGAATGAAAAGTATTTAATCTTAATGCAGTGTAACTCACAATTTCAGCCATCATGAGTATTGCAGGGATGGTTTTGATGAATCCCAGGTCCAAGAAGGCAGAGATGGCAAAGCCCTGGTTGGGTTGTGGCGAGCTCGTCTCTGTGGTTACCTTGGACGGGAAGTCAGCCATCTCTTTTCACAGATAATCAATCACTAAAGATTGATAAACTTGCCGATTAATACCACAGATAACAACAATTCAAAAAGAGGGGGGGAAATAAAATAAATGTTGATCAGAAAAGTTCATCCAAGTAAGAAGGGCTGTTGAGAAGTTCTTGGCTATCTGGCAGACAGAGAGAAAGTTAGTTTGGAGAGTGAATGGGTTCTAGAATGTAGATCGAGGAATTGTGGCTGCTGTAGTAACCACCTGTGCTGACAGGTGTCTAATGGTGCGGTCTGTGTTCCCCTATCCCTCCCACTACCCCCCCCCCTTCCCTCTCTCTTTCTCACACACAGTTACACGCTACCTCCCCCCTTCTCTTTCTCTCTCTCTCTCACACGAACACAGTCACACACACATTGATGGCAACTCCCTCCCTTCATGTCTCGTGATCTTAGTTTCTGTTACACATTAATTCTGTCCAATCGTCTGAGTCAGTTAGGGTTAGGGTTAACATGAGCACCAAGCATTTGAGAAGATCTTATGTTGCTCCAAAGATATTTTAGACATTTACTCAATGTAGCCAATCCTCAAGTAAATGATCTTGATTACATGTGGTAAGAATGGTAAAAGACCTAAATACTATATACGTTGCACCGGGTAAAATTGTTTGCTGGTTGGCACGGTACTTTGAATCTGGACTTGTGTCTAAATATTCTGTACAATTTCGTAACTCAAAGTAGGAGTTCACAAAAGGTATGTCAGAAGTGGGATTCGAACCCACGCCTCCAGAGGAGACTGCGACCTGAACGCAGCGCCTTAGACCGCTCGGCCATCCTGACTACGTAGCGTGACACGATAATGTTCATTTTAAAAATCATAAGAACCGCTTAACCCTAAAACAAATCGTTTAATTTGTTAATTAGCCCCATGGTGGCTTTCTACACTTGCCATCGTGCACACGAACATGGTGCTCGATAAGTATCTATTTAAGACTTCGTGATCAATGTGTATGTTCTAGTGCACTTATCCGCAAAAGTACCTCTACAACATCTTCAATGTGTGCCAAAATGATATCCTCTGACAAGCCATGCTGATTAATTTGATATACTAAGGACAGGATGCCATCTCTAACACTACTTGTCTTCCATCATTTCTCGAATCTCGTGTCTCTATCTGCCTTTGATCTTGTGCAGCTGCGTTGGTCTGAAGATAACCACGCCCCTCTTGCTGGATTGGAAATACAGCACACAAATAAATGTGGTGTTCGAAATATATGTGGCATGAGGAAATACAAGTCTCAATAAATACTTAAATGTGGCATTAAGAAATAAAAGTCCCATGAAATAAAAAAATTCGTCTTTACATTTATATGTATTTAGACTAAAACGGCGTTCTATATCTCAGCCAATTCGTTCTTTGTGAAACGTAGTTTCTGTAGCTCTACGGTACTATGAATAAATATCGCGCACAACATCGTAACTCAAACCCCCAAAAATAAAGTATGTCAGAAGTGGGATTCGAACCCACGCCTCCAGGGGAGACTGCGACCTGAACGCAGCGCCTTAGACCGCTCGGCCATCCTGACTACGTGGCACCTACTGGTTATGTTTAAATAAAACTCCTAAGAAGTGAAATAAAAACATTGACTTCTGTTTTATTTCACATATGGACAATAACGGCGAGCATAACAAATTAAGTATTTCTCCATCCAAATTTATCCAAGGTGAGTTGAATCGTATTTTGTTAGCCTACTTTGCTGATTCACTGTGTCCTGGTGAATGCGATCATCGATGAGAATAATATAGGGTGAGTTCAGGTAATGTGGGACATCAGGTAAAGTGGGACAGTTATGCATTTTGATGAGTAGGCGTGATCTGATTTGACAAAAACGCATCGAAAGTTCAGCGGCATATGACATATTTCTCAATGACAAGTCTGGCAAAGGAATTTAAATGAAATTACAATGAGTACTATTACATCATATTGAAGGGGTTTAACCACTGATTGAAACACACAAAAATGTGTAAAATAATGCTTAGTTAGAAGAAGAAGAAAAAACATTTTATGTGACTGTCCCACATCACCTTATCATGTCATGTGAGGTAATGTGGGACAGCATTTTTTAGGTAAAGTGGGGTCTAGTAATGCTGTGTTTATGCTATAAAAGTAAGTTAATTCGACAGTTCTCAAATGTTTAATACCAATGCATCATACTGCACTTAAGTTCCCAACTCAATAACAACTTACACTGTCATCAAACCAGCGCTTTCAGACTTGTAAGCGTGACAGCTAACCCTAGTCCAACAAAATGCTAATGCAGCGGGACTAGCTAGCTAGCACATAGACTGCAGATTAGTAAGGTTTACCTCAGTTATACTTTATTGTATAACTCAACACCCACAACTACTAGCCTGGTCCTAACCTGACCCTCGTACATTTCATTTGTACAGAAGCAAAATCCTAATTGAGCGGAAGTACGTAGGAGGGCAGAGCCAGGCTACACAACTACACCCTTGCACTTAGCATTGTTGTATATAAACTATTTTTTATTATATTAGCAGACTAGGCTGACAGACAATGACTGTCCCACTTTACCAGACAAGCTGTCCCACATTACCTGCAAATGCTGCCTGAGTGAGAGAAAGGGTCATGTTATGTTTGAAAGTGTGTAACTTCTAAAATATTTTGTATTCCCATTTCATTCCAACATAACAATGTTCCTAAACCTAAAACGATTTATAGAAACACCACTGGGACGAGTTAACAATTATTTTGTAAGTCTACTGGAGCCTCTACCAAAAAGTGTCCCACATACGTTACCTGGCACCCTATTATTTTACCGTCCCAGAGAATGTCTAATATAGAGAGAACTGCCACTCTCGGGAAACTTCCGGGTTCTGAACTGGTTGAAAATCCATGTGAGGGCGCTAACGAGCGAGTGCAGAATGAATGGAGGTCTATGGAGCGGTACCCCTCAAAATCCACTTTTCTCAGGATATCATTTTTTGTCCAGTAATTTGAATTCTGAATTCGAAAGGGGAGGCCAAAAAAAATACACACTGCCGGGTTTTAGATTTTTTGAAAGTCGCCTTTCTGTTCTAAAAAGCTTTTGAAAATGTCATTGACGTCATACACATCGAACGACCAGAGCTACTGCTTGACGGCAAGCTCTGGTCACTTACTTTTTTCTCTCAGGGAATCGACAACACAGCTGACAGGTTAGGCTCTCCCTGTCAATACACATGCTTGAAAGAGTTTTGGCTTGCCAATGTTGTTGCTAATGTTGCTAATGCTCCGACATTCTGATTCCGCTTCGGATGCCATCAAGCGGGAGCTCTGGTCCTATCAGTCCTTTACTAACCAATCAGCATTCAGTAGCAGAATGCTAGCGTGTTATGGGCAACAACGACTCACCATGTAAGAAATCAAAAGGACATAAGTACTCGTTCATTCAATTTTCGACCTATAATCCATGTTGAACATGCAAAAACTACAATCAAATCGGAGATTTTTCAACTACAATCAGGCGAAAGAGACAAATTTAGCCGTTTAGCTCCATAGACTCCCATTCAACATGCACTCGCTCGCGATCACCCCCAGTGGAACTCTGGTGGAACTGCAGCCACATTCGGTACAATGGGGTTTAAAACAGGCTCTGACCGTCCTCTCAGACTCATCCGGATCTGAAGTCAAAGGGTCTCCAGCTTTGTGTGTGCATGCCGAGGTTGACTGAAATAGCCTACACTTAATTGTATTGATGTAGCCTACAGCGTTCTCAGTTCTCGTGTTCAATTTAACATGTGACCCTTAAAAAAAAATATCTTTCCATTGTACATTTCCCAATTTAGTCATGTAGGTAGCTCACTAACGTGCTCTGCTAATAGCACTAGGTAGGCCAAGCCTAGGCGATAAAGTAAATTAATCATGGATTTGATTTAAAGCTATACCTCTCGATTGATGGCCTCCTCATATTAGGCATACAGGAAACCTATACTTGACCATGGTAAAATGTTCAATGAGGAAGTGGAGTCTCTGCCTGTTCGATCCTTGTGAAACGTAGTTTCTGTAGCTCGTGCTAGTTTCAGAATTTTGATTATGTTTTTAACAGCCTGCAATGAACACTTCACACAACTGAAGAGCATGAAGTGGAGGACAAGGAAGATGAGAGCTTCTCTGGACCCCACAGTGCAGGGCTTGGATGTGTTGGATCTCCACCATCAGGCCTCTCTCCATCCACTAAACAGCAAGATAACAGGCCTGTGGGAGAGCCTGGACGCCAGGGACAAGCAGCAGGGGGTGCACGCCATCAGGAGAGACTTCTGACTGGACATTTTCAAACACCAAACAAGCCCTCGGGAACACCTGCCGTGGAAAGCACCACCTGCTGCTTGTTAGGTGCGAGTAGTGCGCCTGCCCAGTGGCCTGACTGCTTTAGGCTATGTAACCAGCAGGGGTTACCATTAAGTTAGGCAGCTCGTCCTGGGGAACTCCCAGGTCATGCAGGGGATGGAGATCCAGCTGGTAGAAGGTAACCACACCACTCTCATCCAGTACCACAACACCAGACAGAAGAGGCAGGAACTCTGTGCTGCTCCAGGGCACTGCATTGCCTCCCTCACTTTCACAGGCGGAAGAGCCTTCCCCACACCAGCACCACAGTAGCATCAGTACAGGCTGCCAGAGAATACAGCAGGTCAGGTGCAACAGAGACCGACAGCTTCTCTTCAGCTCCCTAGCGTCCCACACCACATCGTGCCATAGGGGCCATTGAAGAGGCTGCTCCATGTCACATCCCCAGCATCAAGGCCCTTTATGGCACCTCAGCTGCACCAGGAGGACAAACTGTAGTTGTACCAAGGGCCGACCCAAGGCTTAAACGAACTAAGCGGCTGCTTAGGGCCCCTGTGGCTACCAGAGGGCCCCCAAGAGCAAATGAAATTACAGTTTAATGTATTATGTAAAAATATATATATTCTTCTTTTTTATCGGCAACGAAAAGCGACGCCGAGGGGCCCCCAAATCAATTCAGCTTAAAGCCCAATAAAGGCTTGGGCCGGCCCAGGTTGTACCAGTTGTCCTAACCACTCCAAAGTGACTCCAGTTGTGAATGTGCACAACTGGAGTCACCAGAACGAGGATGATACAGAGGCCACGATTATCAGAAGAGTTACTAACTCTTTTCCATTCAGACTCTGAAGACAGTGAGTTTGACGGCTTTACTGCAAGCGATGTAGAATCAGATTGATTAGGGACTAAATTATTCTTTTTTTAAATTATGTACACTAATTTTGTATTTATGTCACAATGTTTTGAATATTATGTTTGGTGTTGTAGTTTTTCTAACATCAGTAGTTGTTGCAACAGCATGTGAAACACACTACAAAGTTTGCTAGGCCAAAAAGAACGTTAATCTTGCGATAAAAAAAAATGGACGCCGTTAAAATGGGTTTGCATTAACGCAGTAAATAACGCGTTTAACTGACAACACTAGTTTTTAAATGTTAATTCATACTGACTGACATGAACCAACGAGTTCAATGGATTCAGTCATGTGGAATGAGATCGGGAGCTTGGTGAACTACAGCCTGGCTCTGCCCTCCTACGTACTTCCGCTCAATTTTGCTTTTGCTTTTGTACTGCATCTGGGCATGAGGTACATAGGTCAGATGTCTCAGGTTAACTTTCTACCTGTCCAATCAGCGAACAGAGGGAGTGGCTGAGAACGATGACGTTGACTTTTTGCTCTGTTAAATTGCTGCACTAGTCCACACTTGACCGGTGGGGATCTCATTCTAAATATGACTGTAACTGTTAGCTGCTCCTGGCATCTAATCCCTGCTCTCCCCTCTCTGTCCCCCCTCCACACATCCCCTGTGCTGTGGGGGGTTTGAGCTGTCAGAACCTGCCTGGTCGTCCGTCTGCCAACACTGGACCTGGTCGCCAACCGGAAACCAGTCTCCATGACGGGCAACAGCGAGTTTCCCGGTCCCTTCCTACCGAGTTTAGACCCCGAAATAATGACAAATTATAGGCCGATATCAAACAAATTATAGGCCAATATCAAACCTCCCATTTTTTGGTAAAATAATGGAAAAATTGTTTTTTCAACAGCTGAACAACTTCTTGGCCAAAAATAACAGTTTTGATGTCTTTCAGTCCAGTTTTCGTAAGTAAGTAAGTAATTGTTTTTGGTAGCAAGGACGAATGATTGAAAGTCAGCTCTCAGCTTCAATCGCTGATGTTAAAAACCACTAACCAAGCCAGAAATCTAGGTGTAATTATGGATTCAGACCTCAACCTGAACAGCCATATCAAGACAATTACAAAATCAGCCTACTATCACCTGAAGAATGTATCAAGGGTTAGAGGACATATGTCTCAGAAGGATTTGGAGAAACATGTCCATGCATTTATCTTCACTAGACTCGACAACTGTAACGGTCTGTTCACAGGTCTCTGTAAAAAGTCAAAAATCAGAAAGCTGCAGCTGATTCAGAACGCTGTAACTTGAGTCCTCACTTAGACCAAGAAAGTGGATTATATCACTCCAGATCTTAGGTCTTTGCATTGGCTTCCTGTCCAACAAAGAATTGACCTTAAAATCCTACTGCTGGTTTATAAAGCACAGAATGGTTTAGGGCCTAAATACATTTGTGATCTGCTACTACCTTATGAACCATTCCGACCCCTCAGCTTATCTGGGACTGGTCTACTTTGTGTTCCAAGAGTCAGAACTAAACATGGAGAAGCAGCGTTCAGTTTTTCCACATATCTGGAACAAGGTCCCTGAAAGCTGCAGGTCTGCTGAGACCCTCAGCTCCTTTAAATACAGATTGAAGACTTTACTGTTTGCTGTTGCTTTTAATTGAACCCGATTCAAGGATATCAATTTCTGCATCTCACTCCTGCATTTTATTTCTTAAATTGCACTGCAACTTTTATTTTATTTTTTGCTTTTTGACTGTTTGACTGCTTTATTAATATCTTATTGAATGTTCTTAATTGTTTTTCAATCTTGTTTTTGTTTTGCATTATGTTTTGATGCTTTTAATGGTTTTATGTGAATCACCTTGAATTGCCTTGTTGAAATGTACAACACAAATAAACTTGCCTTGCCTTACCAATCTGCTTGTCTGTTCAGTAGTTGGTCTTTTTTTTGTGGGTGAAGGTAGAAAACCTTTGCATCACTCAATCCCGCTTCATCCAATCACCTGCCAAGTATCACTCAATAATGCATCATCCAATCACCTGCCAAATATTTTCGGAACGTGCCTGTACTTTTCTGAACAGTTTTTAAGAACGACTTTCCAGATAGTTGGGTTTAACAAACCATGTGGCGAGTCAGGGTAAAATACATTGACCACAGCACCTGATAAAGATTTGTATCTCTGTCAAAGTCTGTTGACTTTTTTTTCCCGAATAACCTGTCTTTAGACACCGCCATAGCCCATACCCTGCTCAGTTTTCTGTTTACTTAATGTCTGATAATTGTAATTATCGTCCGCATCACCATCATAATTGTTGTCATCACAATCGCCATTATCCTCATCCTTAACATTACCTCTAGAGTGAGCAGCTTTGATTTGTTTCCTGCCAACCTGATTGGTCTCCTGCCAGCCTGAGCACCTTTCCTCCTGACTGCCTTCTCGTCTGTCCTGTGATTGATTCCCTCGGCAGCCTCTGGCAGAGTGATTGGTTTTGGTTCTCTGACAACCAGTCAATATGTTTTTTCTCTCTCATTTGTTCTAATCTGCGCTATAGGCTAGATATCTATACTGTAGGCTGTCTGATGCTAGATGGCTTAGGTGTTCACAGCTGTGTTGACTTATAGCCCCCCTTCCTGCCTCCCCCTCCCCCGCCCCCCTTTCTCCCACCCTGCCCCCCATGGGCAGTCCCTCCTCTAGTTAGTAGCGGGGAATGACAAATGATCACAGAAAAGTTTGTTCTTCATTGCTTTGCTTTCAGTGAATAAACACTGATGTATGACCCAAGATTTTCCCGAAAACATACTCCGTCAGCACGTTAGAAAACACTCAGTCAGCTTGTTGCAAATATGTTGTTTTCCAAGTTTGCCTTTCCCATTAGGACATGCAGTATTTGGTACAACTAGTACAGCATGCCACAGAACATTTCACTGGCCCTTTAGTTCCTGTAGTGGCCACTAGAGGGCAGTGTTATTACACTGTGTGGAAGGTTGAAGTTTGTGCTCTCAACATCCCTGTCAGACACACTGAGACAGACAGAAGCCAATGGTTTTTAGGTGGTTTATGAAGCTGTTGCAGTTCTACCTCATCCATATTCATCCACCTTATACTTGTTTTTTGCTGCTCTGCAGAGTTGGAAAGTCTAATCAGAAGTGGATGCAATAGTACACAGCAGGCTTTGGTATCACTGATAATGAGATGGACTAATAAGCGCCCTTGAAAAAGGCTTGAGCAGACATCCATCAAGAGAGGGCTTTCGCACTCGACAGTCACCGTGGCGCTGCACAGAGTGCAGTGTGTGGTGAGATGTCTCACACAAGGTCAGACAACTTGAATACTTCAAGGCCTCCAGAGTTTAAAAACAAAGTATTTTACTTTACATAATAAGCTAAGGACATATCACTGCTCTGCTTTTCTGTCGTAGAAACAGATAGATAGACAGATAGGTAGGCAGACAGATTGGCAGGCAGGCTGAGAGGCAGACAGACAGGTGGGTCTGCAGACAGGCAGGCAGGCAGGCATAGATAGACGAGTAGACAAGTGGGATTGGGGATCAAGGCGGCAGGGGTATCCAGGGGGAGTCAAATCCTGGATTTGAGCTCTCTGTCATGCACAAAGCAGCGTTCCAACTGAAACCCAGAACAAATATAAACCCACGTGTCCCAGGGAAGACAGATCACATCACAGCAGCTTTTGTTTTGTTTTTTCTGTTCTTCTCCTTCCCTCTTTGCTTTCTTCTCCTCCACAGACTGTTCAGCTTTGCCCATCCCCAGACACTTGCCCCACCCCCACTCCACCCCACCCTTTCTAACCCTTTCTCAAATTGCAGTTCCCTGGGAAAAAACTCAATACTGTTGACATACCTCCATCTCTCCTCTCTCCCTCCTTCTGTTTCTGTCTATTATCTCCCTGTCTCTCTTTTTGTCTCTCTTCTTCTGTTTCTGTCTTCTCACTATCTCCCTCTCCTCTTTCTGTCCCTCCCCCCTCCCTCTGTTTCCGTCTCTTCCTCTCTCCAGCTCTCTCACTCTTTCACTCTTAAATCTTACCCTCACGCTCTGTCTCAAGTAGGACTTCACACTAAGTAAACTAGAGAAAAACATTACTAATGCAAAGCCTTAACATGTGTTGATGGGCTGTTGTCTCTGTGGGTTAACTGACAAACTGTTTGAGACCAGAACAGAGACAGGATTATGTGGAGCACTTTTTTGCCACAAGTACTGTAGGAATGGTGCCTGGTAGCTGTAAATGGTGATGTGGCTGGTAAATACAGACCGTTCCTTAACTTTGACCACAGAAATACTGTCAAACTATGCAATTCTGGTCCTTGATCTTCTGCTGTGTTTTCTATAAGCACTATTTGTACTTAGCATTGTCAATTGTATGCATTCTATCGAGAACCTCTGAAGTAAAACATCTCACTTAGAACACCTCATCTTCCCTGGAGTCAAAGACTCATTGGCTGAGATGGAAAGTGAAGGGTGAATTCAGAGGTGGTTCAGTCAGGTGCTTGGAATACAGCTCAGCACATTAACCATATGCTCCATTTGTACATCAAGTTGAATAGTAGCGTCAGCTCAATCGGAGGGTACCTTTGCCTTGCAACTCCTACTCTTCTACAGCTGCTGTCTGCACAGCCAACCAAGGCGGACTCTGTAATGAAGTCCCCTCCGCCTGTCTCTTTGCTCTGTCAGGGATCCTTTCCAGCGTGGCGTTTATCCGCCTCTCAGCTCATTGACACCGAGACGCCAGTCACAGAGATTTCATCACCTCCTGCAATGGATTCTGGGTTTTTCAATCTTGCATGTATCGATTGGCCACTCTATGACAACATGGAAGAAAGAAAAAAACGATAGGCATGTCTCTCTGGAAGTATCGTTTGTCTGATAGATCTTGTTTGGACAGGGATTGTGTTTGACCAATGAGATGCTAAGGAGAGCCGGAACAATCTTCTTAAGGACTATTATGAGGTGGTGGAATTTTTTATATTTATATATTTTGAATCTTGAAAAGAGAGAGGCAATGGGATATTTATTTTAGAGGACAAGAGAGGGAGTATAAAAAGAAAAAGAAAAAGGACAGGCATTCGAATAATAATGCTGCTGTCTTAGTTTATTGTATTTTGTCTTCATCTCCAATATCGCCATGTCACACTGATTTACGTGGAGTCACGCTCCCTCCCAGCCTCAACGGCCGTTCCGGAATCCTGGACGGCTTTCCAGGGACACACTCAGTTGTCACCTTGCTTGGCCGGGGCTCAGAGAGTGCCATACTGCATGCAGAGAAAGCCTGTTAGGGAGATCTGGACAGGGACAGAGATCTCGGTTAGGCGGGACACAGACACACACACAGACTGAATGAGGTGGGGTTTTTTTACAGCCTGCTGTCTATATGTAATAACACATTTCCTGTTGTTCTTGCGAGACTCATACTCTACCATAACCCCTAGGCTTTAGTTCAGTCATGTAACACAGTCTGGGTGTGTTTGAGTAATTCTGGATATTGTATTGTGGCTGAGGGTGGTAACTATACAGCTGGTTTTGCAGTCCCCGGTTCAGGCCAACATTGCTGTCTGTCTCAGAGGTAGACAGCCTTTAAATCAGTTTACGGATCCGCAAACGGACAATATAAATACTAATGCAGTTTTCCCTACATTAATATCCGAGGAGCTATGGGAGACATCCTGGGGTAGTTGTAGGCATAACTACTAAAGTAACAAGATATGTGTGTGTGTTTATACTTTTGAATAACACTGGTGGGTCTCTAGCCATCTCCACCCCCTATTTTAAAGGTGAAACGCACCTTAATCTCCTGTCATTTAAAACTGAAACCCAAGGGAGACATTTTTAAGAAGATATTTTGTACAATAACAATTCAGTATAATCATCCAAATGATGGGACTAAATAGAATGGTATTCAAAATGTAACTGGACTACACTGAAATCAAGTTAGCCACAGCTCAACTGTTTCAAAACAAGGCCAGACTCAAGCACATTTTCATGATTGTAGTACACAACTTGTAAAAGCCAAATAATCTCATGATCCTATCTGTGTGTAGTATATACAATAGATTTGTGTTAGATTTCATATACAAACTGGGTAGGCCTACAAAGGTTATTTTGATCAAGCTTGCTGACTTTCTCGTTGCTGTATAGCTTGTCAAGGGTCACGTGAAGAAAGGCATAAAAGGGGTTTTTGAATATTGGTCATTAGACACATGAGCATATTGGAGAGAGCATACAGCTGTTTGACCGTTAATCTAGTCCATTATCACTTTTTTGTTGTTTATAGAAGCCTATTTGATAAGGTCTTATTAAGGTTGGATAACTAAAGAACAACGGATCTTCAAACTTCACTTAAGTTTGTTAGTAAATTATGACAAGACAGAAAATGTAAAAAAATGAACATTTCTATTGAATAGGCTAGGCTAGTGGTACGTGTAAGGCTGGGTGTCAAACCTGCCCCCACCTCTCATATGCTAAAGCTGGAGATTCTGGATGGTCTAAACTTGTTGGCAAAGTTGGTGGAAACTGATATTTTGCCATTACACAACTTTAAGTGGAAATACAGTAGATTACCATTGGATTTGTGGGAGAACGTTTCCTGGCATCGCAATCCCCGTCGCCATGGATACACTGTCTTTAAAACAGCTTGCGATTACCTCGACCTTAACTTGCAGGTTCCCTAGGTAACAACGACGTGCTGGCCACTGTGCGGTGTTGGACTATCACCCTTGTTTGTGTAATTAACGAGCAATAGTGAAGATAACGTTCCCTGTCGGAAGCCATCCAACCAGGGAACTAGTTGAGAGAGTGAAGCCACAGAACCAGAGAAAGAGAGAAGGGGAAGGGGGAAGTTTACCCCTAACTACTTTGAACCTTTTTTACCCAGACTGCGTACACAACATGGTCTCATCATTCATGCTTGGTTATACACATGCAGTAGTGTATTTATTCTGGTATCTATACGGCTGTGAATACCTGTTGGGGGTGGGAAACCAGCATATCAATACTGCTGCATGTGGATACTGCATGCATGATGTTTAGGACCATGGGAAGGGTTGAGAAGACACAGACCACAAGGATTTGACCTCTTTTTCAACACACACAATGCACACAATGTGCAATTTCTAAACTGGGACTGTGAGCGTCTCTGCAGTCTGAAGATTCTATCTTATTTACCCTTCATGAGGCACTGCAAACCGATGAATCTGTACAGCCAAGAAGGAGAGAGAGAGGAAGGCTAGTGAAACAGATAGTGTGTGGGGGGGAATAGAGAAACAAAGAGAAAGGGCAAATATGTATAGAGAAACAGAGAGAGAGAGAGAGAGAGAGAGAGAGAGAGAGTCCCACCTCCCAGGAGCTGTTGTTGTGCTATGAGAGAAGAGGACAGAGGGTGCAGAGGGATCAAACTAGCACAGAGGCCATGGACAAGAGATACCCCTAATTACTGTGACAAGTGGAAAGAATATAGTGAGAGAGAGAGAGAGAGAGAGAGAGAGAGAGAGAGAGAGAGAGAGAGAGAGAGAGATAGAGAGAGAGAGAGAGAGAGAGAGAGAGAGAGAGAGAGAGAGAGAGAGAGAGAGAGAGAGATTAATGTTTCAGGTGCAAATGATTAGTCCGGCAGCCGCACAGCTGCACACAAATGGAGACCGCCTGTGTCTGCTCCGTAGCCTAGTGGTCCTTCTTGAGAGTCCTCGAGATCCAGCCTCTTGCCTTCCTACTGAGATAGAACCACACTCAGAGCTCCCAAGATGAGCCCAAGCCCACACCATCTCCACCATCAAGCCAGGTAGGTAATAATAATCAAATATTGCAGACTCTTTCATTCAGAGTTTATACGAGGGGGGGATCAAACCTGTGACCTCTTGATTCACAATCATACACTATATCAGCTAAACCCATACCCAAGCATTGGTAATGTTGTTATTTTTTGAAGATGACATTTAAAGGCAGGGTAGGTACATTTGCGAAACTAGCAATTTTGGCTCGAGTATGAAAATATCCAACCCAAAATATCTCACCCCCTCCCTTCAAAGCCACTCTGACAAAACACATTAACGTGCTGCCTGATTTATTGATTGCAATCAGAATGTGAAATTCCTTTCAGTAAATATGGCTTCTCAAAAACATCACCTACCCTGCCTTTAACAATTCAACCTGTTTTCTTTCGTGCGGCTTTCATCATTGTGAACTGTAGTACTGTTGCACGTCACCTTCGACACTTCAACAAAAGAAAGTCCCTGTCACTTCCTGACCAAACACCCAGTGGTCTCCCCCATCTCTACATTTCCTCCATTCCAACTCTTGGCTGCCACCGGGACACTGAGTTTGAGTAACATCATCACCATATATATGATTCTTACAGCGAATTGATAGTTGCAAAGGGTGACAGGACATGAATGAACACGTCCCTTAAAGCCAGGGGTCTGTCCTCGCTAGCGAGAGGATCCTTCATGCTGTGGCACTGTCAGTGTCCTCTGCATGGTGCTCCTTCTGACTCGCTGTCATCGTGTCACAGTCTCAGACGTAGGGGCCCTTGGTTGTATTGGCTCTGCTGCTAACCAGATCCACTGGAGCTCTGGCAGTCACCACAATCACGCCTGTCTTTGTAGCTTGGGGTCTAAGCTTATAGGGTCTCTCTCTATCGCTCTTTCTCTCTGTCTATTTCCATCACTCTTTCTCTGTCTCCATATCTATCTAAGTATATCTCCCTTTCTCTCTCTCTCTCTCTCTCTCTTTCTCGCTCTCTCTCTCTCTCTCCCTCTCTCTCTCTCTCTCTCTCTCTCTCAATATTTACTCGATTTATAGTCAGATGGCTGAGCGGTGAGGGAGTTGGGCAAGTAATCAGAAGGTCGCCGGATCGATTCCCAGCTGTGCCAAATGACATTGTGTCCTTGGGCAAAGCACTTCACCCTACTTGCCTCGGGGGGAATGTCCCTGTACTTACTGTAAGTCACTCTGGATAAGAGTGTCTGCTAAATGTACATGTAATATATCTATCTCCATATCTATATACATACTGTACCTGTCTCCACACACACAGGCAAACTTTTACGCAAGAGGCTTGATAGCACTGGTTGCAAAGCTGGATCATTGGGGTGATGTCATGTGTCTGAAATGACACGGATTCCACACTTTATTCAAGAGTGTCGGTTGTATCCTTTCATGTGCAACACTCCATTCCCATCTCTTTGTACGATCAGACACAGCAGCAGCCCGATATCCCAGGTGGCTAACCTCCCTGCTGAGATGGATCACACCAGTAAATAGACGTGTCACCTCGTTGGTTGGGTACTAGATAGGTGAACCTATTGTTGTTTGATTGACATGTCATGCATCTCTCTGGCTTCTCTAATTACCTCCCTGCCTCCCGAAAAGACAGGCCCTTTGACGCTGATAAAAGAGATGGAAATATCTGGCCTCAGAGTCACTCATGGCTTTTCACACTGCTGGGCCGATAATAACTATACCTGGATGAGTGTTTGTGTGTGTATGTGTGTGTGTATGTGTATGTGTGTGTGTATGTGTGTGTGTGTGTGTATGTGTGTGAGAGAGAGAGAGAGAGAGAGAGAGAGAGAGAGAGAGAGAGAGAGAGAGAGAGAGAGCTTGTGTGTGTGCACGCGGAGCTTGTGTGTTTCCGGAGTTGAACATTGTCTATAGCCAAGGTGACTTTGGGCACATAGATTGGAAGCTGCATAATTCCTTTACATTTCTTCTGTTTGAAATCAGCAGTGGCCCACAGCTGTGTCTACCTGTCTGATTGGGTCTGGTGTTCCTGGGTCATTGTTCCAGAACCAGCTCTGTGAGCCCTGGATCTCCCCCTTGGCAGGACTATACATCACTACCATCATGAACACACACAGACACACACACACACATACCAAATACACAGAAACACACGCTAACCCAGCCAGGACTACATCACAACCATCATGAACACAACACACACACACACACACACACACACAGACACACATCAAACACACGTGCACACACAAAGAGAGAAGAACCAGAGAAACATTGACTGAAAGAGCTGATGTGATTTAATAACTCTTGGTGGGCGTACGTGATGCGATTAGGAATGACTCCGGGTAAAATACATGAAACGAAGGAGCGATCAGGTTGAAGGTTTGGCGGTGTGTGGTGGTTTTGGTGTCGATTCAGCTCAAATCCTTTTTTGTGATGCCGAGGGAATACGAAATGTTCCGCTAACAGCAGAACTAGACTCTCAGTCTTTTGTGTTTTGTTCATCTGTGTCCAAACCGTTTAATGTGTGGACCTACAGGAGATTGTCTACCTCTCTTTGTCCCAGAATGCTGTCTGAGGCCAACACGATGTCTAGGCCTCTCTCTCCGACTGCAAACAAAATTATAGATATTGATTTGGTTTATTTAAAGATGAAACGCTCGTATTTGACTTGATGATCTTCCAGTTGGAGCAGCCGTTAAAGAATTCTTAAGAAACACGACACACCAGACACTCAGCACTGGCTTTGAAAGCTGCATCTCCGCTAGTCAACAGAAATAAAGCAGTAGCGCCCTTTTCTTATCCTCCGCGATCCCATTCAGCTGTAATTAGAGCATCGTTTGCGAACCATCTGAGGCGGACGGCTTCAAAGCGCTCGTTCTACCCCTCTGATCTGTGTTGTGTCTAACCGTTTCCTGTCAGCGAGAAGCGAGCTTTGCTTCTAACATCTTTTAACCTCATTTTTTGTTCACCCTGTGAGTGTTTTACACACGATCGTCGGCCCCGCACGCACGACGCGCGCCACGGTGCGGCTCAGCTGTCCCCATCCGCAGCCAGGACAGATCAGGGCTGGGGGATCTGTCATCGCAAGTGTTGTCGCTTGTTACACCAATCCAAGAACTCCAGACGTGTAATTGATTGATTGCGGATAATAGGTCTCCTATATGTTTTTTCCATGTAGTTAATCCGACTCCGCCTCTGTATTTTGTCAATTCAGTCCTTCCGTGTGTGTTCTGTGGTCCATTTATCAGGTGGGAGGTGGTAGATACGGAAGAACAGACTTTCAGTGCGCTGAATGTAGTCCAGAGAATAAGCTAGCATTTAGAATGAAGATAACAAGTAGGAAGAAAGATGTGTTCCGCCCGGGGTTCGAAGGGCCTCAAGGTGATGTGTGATGTGAGGAACTATGTGCAACACCAGTTAATTGGCTTCCAGAGGGGAAAACGGTGGAGACCATTAATAAAGTGCATGTTTGGGAACGGGAGGGGTGTGTGGGAGACTTTCTGTTTTTCTTTCTTTCTGTCTTTCTTTTTTCCATCTTTCTTTCTTCATTGTCTCTATCCCCATGATATCCCCCCTCTCCTCTCTTCGTTCACCCAGCTCTTGCCTCTTCACTTGGGTTTTGTCTGTGTCTAATTAATCAGAGTTACATCCTATTGGCACTAATTACAGCATTCAGCCCAGAATACAGGGAAAAAAATACAACATAATTATAGCTCTGTGTTTCTCTGGGCTGTGTGTATGTAAATGAACAAGAATGTTGTGTGTGTGAGGTGTGTGTGTGTACATGAAGTCTCTTTATAATGGCACAGCCTCCAAAAAATTGACCTGTGTAACCATACATTTTTCTCCCACTGACCCCACTGACCCTGCACTGCCCCTCTAACCCCCACTGCCCCACTCCCACAAACACACACAATATTTTCAATTTATATTTTATTGTTTTGGCTTTATTGAGCTTAACAGAGTGCCAGAATAATATGACTCACCCTGGCAGGTTAATTAAAAAAGTGCATCCCTTTTAGTGTGAAGATGTATTCAGCCTCGTTTCATTGTCTTTGTCTCTATGTGATGAGTCGACTAACCTCCATAACTAAGCGGTGCTGAAAGATTGCAGTGAGCTGATGAATCTTTCTGAGGTGCGTGTGTGTGTGTGTATGTGTGTGTGTGTGTGTGTGTGTGTGTGTGTGTGTGCTGGTGTATGTGTGAGAAAGAGAGAGAGACCCACCACTCTACAGAGCCCCAGACTCATCAGGTCAGATTAATCAGGCGTACAGTATAATGTGTGTGTGTGTGTGTGGGCTCTTGTTCTAAATGTCCTCACAAGTACAAGTCTGAAAAACTTGACCTTGTGGGGTCCTTTTCCTAGGGTCCATAACTTCAAATGCCTTTTTCATGGGTTTTAGGGTTAGAATGAATGTTAGGGTTAGAATTACATGAAGGGTTAAGGTTAGGGTTATAGGCCCAGTTTCCACGACATGGATGAAGCCTAATCCTAAAGTAAAAGAAAAGGTCAATGAATATCTCAATTGAATACATTTTTCCCATGTCTGGGAAACCAGACCTTAGTGGTTAGAGATTGTTTTCAATGGAGCCCACTATAGTACATCTACATCTCCTGAATGTTCTACATCTGACACCTATCTCAAGGAGAATTTACTGACATTTTCATCTTGTAATATGTGGTCGCATGGCCTTTTACCATAATTACTTTGACACAAATGTCACAATTTGTTGGCCACAGATTGTTCTTTCATTTACATGAATTCAAATTCAGTTTCTCTGATGGGAATAATGCTTTTGACAACGGCAATCATGGTGGGTCTACTCCATTCTTTTGGCCAATATTCATCGGATGGAAATATTAGGTCCACAAAAAAAATCATGTGTTTGGAATTGAAGGAGGATTTCCAGGGTGACCTGGGGTCTCATTTATAAAGCTTGCGTACGCACAAAACCGGGCTGAAAATGTGCGTACGCCACTTTCCACGCAAAGGTTGTGATATATAAAAAACCGGGTTTCCCAGATTCGTTAAGAAGCTCTAAACGCTAAGAGCTTCTTAGGAGCGTTCTAAGAACGCTCTAGAACGCTCTTAGAATGCTCCTAAGACGCTTTTAGCGTTAAGAGCTTCTTAACAAATCTGGGAAACCCTACCCTTGACGGGAGAATGTGCGGTCCTCCACGCAAACTCTGACCCTCCCGTAGGCCTACGCACATTTTGAAAACAGTTGGATTGGCGACGCAGATGACTGTACTGTAGTCAGACTGCAGAAATTGAATGTGGAAAGAACATTAATCGTAATATTTATATATTTTGTTTTCCTGACACACGTTTTTTTCATTCAATTTCATGATTATCATGAAGATTACATCCAGCAGTGTTATTTGATTCTTGTTCCATAAACACCTTGTACAATCCAACTCAAATTTTAAATAAAAAATCAGCGCTTCCACACCATCAGATTGTCCACTACGGGAGTTCAGGAGGGGGAGATTCCCCGACTGCATGGAATACAGGATAACGTCACATATCCTACCTTTAGATAACTGCAGAACACAGTGTATAACTAAATATATGTATTTAATACTGTGCAAATATCCTCGTAAGTCAAAAACTGGAATTACAGTCGTCAAGCTCCCGTGCAATCGCTACACTCTACGTCCTCGTTATCAGTCCATAATTTAATGGATTACTGTTCATAACAAAACGCTTTTGTTTTCAAATTGTATCTCGACCTGCAGTATCACTGCCACAATTGACTGCCACAGTTTTTTTTTAATTGGTGATCTACCGGCCACCACATTTTCGGAGTTATCGGGCTCCACCAATAGGCTAACAGTGTCTGAGAAGTTGTCGTGCGCTATGATTCAGCGTAAATAACAATCGTATGCCAGGGTCATGATGAGATACTAGATTAGCATTCATGAGGTGCTTTGCATTGACTATTTATGGTTAAAAATGGGCGTGTGAGGGCGGGGTACAATGCTGATTCACTTACGCACACTTGTGGGTAATCTGAGATTTATAAAGGGAACATTGCGTACAGGTGTGCGTACGCACGGTTTTATAAATCAGAATTATTTGTGCGTACGCCATTTTAGGCTTTTGGGCGTACGTACACTTTTAGTAAGAATCCTACGCACAGTTTTATAAATGAGACCCCTGGACAGGCAATCACAGGCGTTCTAGGGTCAGTTTCAGGACACGTTGTTCTACTGATTGGAGTTCAAAACATGGTCCTGGGTGGGTCTCTGAGGAGAGCAGAGAGTCTCTCCTCCAGTCCCTCAGAGATAGAGAGTAAGTCCCTGGCCTCTCCTCTCTGCAGCACAGCCGTTTCAATAATGATTTAATGTATTTGAGTGGAAACGAGCTCTACAGTCTGGGCTCACTGTTCCAGTCAGCTA
The DNA here is from genome assembly GCF_054491055.1 of Hypomesus nipponensis. Lineage (NCBI taxonomy): Eukaryota > Metazoa > Chordata > Actinopteri > Osmeriformes > Osmeridae > Hypomesus > Hypomesus nipponensis. The sequence goes on along the minus strand of NC_140374.1, from coordinate 4,970,087 downwards.
AAATACCGATGAGGGCTATCCATTTTGTCACAACTCAGACAGATCTCTGAACCAACCACATTTTATGTGTTTGACTGCGGAAACAGGCCAAACACAGTTCCCAAACAAAGTTGCAGGGAACTTTACTTTGAAAGTATAATTGACAGAGTAAGGAGATCATGCTGGACCAAAATTAGTTTCTGCACAGTGGGGCAGAAATTGATTGAAACCAGGCCAGAATACTTAAATAAAGAAAAAAACTTTTATTTCATGGGTCTGTTAAGGACAGAATTCAAATGCTTTGTGGAAAGATAAAAAGCTTGACTGTACTTTGGTGTGCCTAAACCCAGTCTAACGCTGTAATCACTGTCCATCATGATCCACAGTAAGCTTTGCCCGCTGGAACATGAAATATTGCCCTCTTCTAATACAATGCCTGGATGAAGGCCTCATGTTGTGATTAATGTCTATACCGGAGGTCCAAATTACAGTAATAAGTAAATACTATCACGATCACCAGCCAAGATAAAAGGCCTGTTCAATGGATCCAGACACTGTTGGATTTCAGTGAAAGGTTTCTGCTTTCACGGCAGCCTAGCAGCATATACCGTAATCAACAGATAATATATATCTAAGGGCTCCCAACTCTCACAAGAGCCTCTGGCATTAGACTACACCCTGTCCATGACAGCAGATCCCCTCTTTTTCTTCTGGGAATTTCGAAAAAAATAAATAAAATCAATTACGGAAGCATTCTTGTGCCTCTGAATCAGTTTTTCCTCTAAATCATTACACAGGCTCCTTCCAATAAAAATTATACAATCAGCTTGTGATGTCTGGAGGACTTTGCTACATCGCTTGTATTCTGCTGCGGCGTCCTGGACGGATACCTAACTCGTTTTTGTGTCCCCCAAAATGCCATCATGGCCCTCCTATATGCAATATTCAATTTAGAGCGATGTTTCCAAACGTCTTATCTGTCATAACTCGTTTCCATAGACACCAAAGGAAAGTTAGTATTGACTTAAAACCGGCGTCTTTGAAAGCCCCATAGTCTCAATGCTTAATATTTCAGAGCTCATGCATATTTAATTGTCCTGCTGCGTCCTCTCGTGCGCTTTTTAAAGCGTGGGGTTTCACGACGTGGTGCGGGCCGTCACCGAGGTGTGAAAGTAGGATGAGTGAGGCATTGGATGAGAAACACAGATCAAAGCCGCCGCCTGGAGGTTCTATCTGTCGAATACATCTGTTGGTGGTGTTGAGCTCGCCTCTGAAGTTATTTTAGCAGGAGTTAAAGCAGTGGCCTATACGTTCCCAGCAGCTGAGCATGGGCTGTTTGAGTGACAGGTTCGATTTCAGCTGCTTGTGATGCAGTGACACCTGTCAGAACAGGAACGTCCCTTTTGAGCATTTCCTATTGACTAAAGATCGTTGTTTCAGATAATTCCAAGAAGCCTAAATCCTTCTTTCAAGCCAATTGAAAGAAGGAGTCCTGCCTATTGCAGGACTGTTACTAATCAATGTGGAAAGTTATGAATCTACTGCCTTCAAATCTATATCCCCTTGCCTTCCCCTCTCTCTCCTTCAGACACACAACACAAACAGTCTGCGACACATGCAGGCACATACTGTACACACGCGTGCACTTGCAAGTGATCGGTTGCATGAAATCGAATGCAAATGTAAAGGCGTTAAGGCGACACTTTAAATCGGATTTGCCTATTGATTAAATGGCAGCGCTTTTTTTTCTTAGATTTTTTCTTTTTACCGCGAGAGCACGCCTCCTTCGCTCCGATTGGATTCCGTGACGCTCGGGAATGCACTAGTACTGCTTTCCAGAAGATTTCATTGCGCGTGTCTCTGATTACATTGTAGCGGCAGATTTCAGCCGGTGCGCTTGGAATCAGTTTGATAGAAAACAGCATAGGAGTACGAGCGCTATGTCTAAAGCTTCAGCCTCTGTCCCTCATTTGGAAAGCGCGAGCAGTAACGTCGATGCAATAACGACGTTAGAGAAATCGTTAAATCTTTGAATTTTTGTAAAAATATCATTGCAGTTGTGTGGCTGTGCGCGCTCGGGACCGTATGGAGGGATGTCGCGATGGTTTATACTAGGAGAACCAAAACTTTGGTGTCAACATGCGTGATTCTAAGCGGCATGACTAACATCGTTTGTCTGCTCTATGTCGGCTGGATCACTAATTATGTATCTAATGTAAACCCCAAAGTCCCCGAGTTGGAGCCGGAGAGAAAGTTTCAAGATGACAGCAAAGGAGAAACTCTGAAGATTATTGAGAGACTGGACCGGCTTGAGAACGTAGTCAATCAGCATATCAAAGGTAAGCAATGTTCGTATACTGTCAAGCTTACATATTGCACACAGGGGCGCCGCTAATGATTATGGCTCCCTGGCTAATTTGGACTGCGTGCCCCAAAATCTAAACAACACAGGAAAGTATGGGGTTCTGCTGTGCCCCCTGTCTGACAAGGGCCATTTGAAGCGTCCGAATCTCCCCACTTTACGGTGCCCCTGACTGCAGAAGATTTGCCAGATTGGAATTGCCCTTATGGCAGCTGAAAAATGATAATTATAAAAATGTTGAGCTGCGCAAGGAGAAATTCAATTACATGTCACAACTGAATATTTATACCTTTTTAAGGCGCGTTTGTTTTCTCCTTTCTATTTTGTCTAACTTTCAGAAGCTCCAAAAACAAACCAGTTTAGGTATTTCCAATTAAAGCGTCTTTTTGGCACGAAAATCCTATTAAGAACAGGCATGTTTAGCAATACCACATTTGTTATCAGGGATTCAAACCACTGTCACCCCCTCCCAAAGCTAAGCAGTAGGCTCACAGGCAGGGTGATCTCCCTACAAGAGTGTAGACACAAACCACCTCTGCTACACTTTGTCGGTCCAGCAGTAGCAAGCTGGAGCTCATGTAGAGGACGTGGTTGTGTTCGGTGTGACGGAGTGTTGCTGGGCCTGTTGAGTGTGGCTCCACTCAGGACTGCTCGCTGTGGAGGTCAGAGTGATGATGTAGTGTGGGGGTCTGGGAGCGTGCCAAGGCCCAGACAGGAGCCAGGGGGTAAATTTAGCACCAGAGGGCTTGGCAGAGCCCCACATAGGGCTGCCTTGGTTCTCGATCTGCTGGATGGTATATTACATTACTAAACCTGGAGTGATGGGTTTATGAAGCCAGCAAAAGAGAGCTGTGGACAGAGGCGTATGTGGGGGGGTGTTTCTTGGTGTGTTTGTGTGTGTGTTTCTTGGTGTGTGTGTGTGTGTGTGTATGCGAGTGTGCGTATTTCTGTGTGAATTTGTTGGTGTGTGTGTACGCAAGTGTGCGCGTGGGTGTGTGTAGGAGGAAGCTGAGGAGATCACTTCACAGTCTGTAGGAACCAGTGCCTCCCACCATCTGGTATCATGTTACACATCCCATGTTCAACTGTGTGAGGCTTTACATCAAACATACATGTTGACGTTATGTGTCATGCCAGGTCTTGCAGGAGTGGACAATTCCTGAGCTGAAAAGGCTGCTTAAGAGCTCTTGTATCTCCATTAAAATGTCAGTTCTCAGCTGAAGGAGTGTCCCTCACATTATGGTTGTCTTCAATGAAAGGGATGTACTGCCGTATATACAGACCTCCTCTCCTCCTCCTGTCCTGTCCTGTCCTCTCCTTCCCTCCCCACTTTCAACCCCCCCCCCCCTACCCCCTCCCCTCTCATGAGGTTCCTAATGGACTAACTCTCTCTAGAGACCGACCCCATCCTCACACACACACACACACACACACACACACCTTCCTCAGTCCTCAAGGGCAGAGCCTCCAGAACCCACCCATGCATACATCCTTCTCATTCATAACAAGGAAAGAGTGTGTGTGGAGGTGTCACCATGTTGACTGCCTGCTCACAGGGACTCTTGTTTCAGACATGACACGTAACACTTTGTGACTATCCGAGCGACCATGGTGTGCCATGTGGGAACCTGTCCCTCATCATTACATTTACATTTAGTCATTTAGCAGACGCTCTTATCCAGAGCGACTTACAGTAAGTACAGGGACATTCTCCCTGAGGCAAGTAGGGTGAAGTCTTGCCCAAGGACACAACGTAATTTGGCACAGACCGGGAATCAAACTGGCAACTTTCGAATTACTAGCCTGATTCTCTAACCGCTCAGCCACCTGACCCCGTCTCTCCCCTGTCTCTTAAACCTTCCCTATCCCCCGTCCCAGTCCAAGTTCCCAGTCCCCTGCCCCTGTTGCTGCTTCCTGTCCGTCCCTTATCCCCATTCCCAGACCCCTGTTGCTGTCCCCTGTTCTGTGCTGTGGCTGCTGGAGGGGTGTTCTTGGTCTCTGGTGATGGTTCTGCCTGAGGCTAGTCAGCTGTTACTGACAGACCCAAGTGAGGCCTGGAACACAGATGCTGTTTCAGGTTGAGAGAAAGAGTCGTTGTGGATGGAAGACATGTAGTTTGCAGTTTTTTTTAATATTCTGGCCTTCCTTTCATTCATTTCTCCTTCCTTCTACCCTTATTTCCTATCCTCCCTCTTTGCCCCTCTCCCTCTTCCGATTTTCCTGCTTTCCTTTTCTTTTGTGCATCTCTCCTCCCTTCTGTCCCTCCAACCTATTCTATTTCCCAGATTCTATTAAAGCAGTAAGTCCAGTTTCCACGCTTGTCTGAAGCGTCTGATTACATTGTCATCGGGTGAGGAAGACACTTCAGTGCTGCCGCTGGTCCAGGGGGAAATGGAGGAGAGACTCTCTGCTCTCCTCAGCTCTGGGCTCTCCTCAGGGACTCACCCAGGACCAGGTTTTAAACTCTAATCAGTAAAAAAACGAGTTAATCAAACTGACCACAAAACGCCCGTGACCCGGTCTGTTCAGGTCACACTGGAAATGTTTGTCTTCGGTCTGACCAATGACGATGCTGATGAATTTTTCCTCTCAGCTCATAACCTTCGTCGCCAGGGTCAAATAGTCCCATTCAAATACTCCACTTACCGTAACCTAACCGAAATTGTAAGGAACCTGTACGTATTCTCTCATTTTCTTAAGTACTGCCAACTGCGCCACGGTAGTTGACATTGTGCCTACACTGCGAGCTTAGGTTGTGTGCAGTTTTGCACTATACCGTACTGAATTGCCTACTGCTCATCACTGGCAGTAAAGGGCTATTGAATGAGTGAGTATGTGTGTGAGTGAGTGGGTAGGTGAGAGTAATAGAAAGAAAGAGAGAGAAAAGAGGAAGCCTTCTGATCTGGTATGGTTACTGTAACTCAATAGACAACTCCCATACATCTGTCAAAGCTTAATGAGTGAGATGAACCTAGAAGAATATTTTCCTTTGACTGACACCCCAGTCCCCCCAGTAATTATGTTGTAATAGTGTCCTAAACACTGCTGTCTTTGGGCTCCCTATAGACAGAGCAGTTTACCCAAGGAGCAAATCCTTAGAGGTAGTTTTTGGTATTCTGTAATTCTGTATTCTTACCGTAAGCACATTGATTCTTGGTGTGTGTGTGTAATGGGGACCAAGCAGCTGATGTATTTTGTGCTGTGTGTGTGTGTGAGTAAGTAGGTGTGTGATGTGTGTGTGGCATGTTTGTAAGTAGGTGTGTGTGTGGTGTGTGTATGTGTGTGAGTCAATAGGTGTGTGGTATGTGTATGTGTGTGTCTACAGGGAGAGTAATGCTGCGTGGAGCAGAAAGAGAAGATTCATTTTCTTATCCATTTCCTTCGACTGTCTGCTTGAAGGGACCAGCAGGGGTCTGAAACGTCTTGTCATGAGGTTCCCAACAACTTTGTACTTCCCCCACCAATTACGATAATACATTTTGGGTCAGCCAATTATGTTGCTTTCACTCGACAATAAACAACTCCTGATTTGCCCCAGGTTGCTTGAAGCGAACTGACTGAATGGTGTGTTCCACACTGGAAATAATTATACCGTACAATTCAGATTCCCAGTTCAATGGATGTCTGAATTAATAATTCAGCATACTGTACAACACACCCTGCCTTTTATTTTCCACTGCGATTGTAGTTAACTAAAAAGCTACTTTACTTTCTACTTGGAATCAACGGGTCTATACACGGATGGAAAATTGGAGCGTTAGGCAGTCCAGTGTTGTGTAATAATCAGTTCTACAGAGTCTGCCTGGTTTGAAGCTCTTCGCTACACACAGATAAGTGTAATTATAACAATTCCGTCTCTGACACTCACACTCTGACTCTTCTTACACTCACCCTTATGCCTGGTCTAACTCAAAACCATTGCCTAGTGGTTTGGGAGATCATTATGATGCATTTTGCGGTCTGTGTGCGTCTGTGTGTCTGCCTGTGTGGCGCGTAGACAACATCTACTCCGCATCATGTTGAGGTTCTGACTGATGACCTTCACGTTTGACCTTGAGACACTTAGAGAGTATTGAAAAGGTTATGGGTTCACTGTGAGAGCCGGTTTGGAGCTGGATGCTTCACTCATCTCCCACATCTGCACCGCCATCAGCTTCAGCAGGAGATGCAGTTCTCTCTCATGGAGGAAACACCTTGTTCAGACCTTGTACTAGATGTTGTTACTATTAACGTTCCCATTGCTACAAGGTCAACATTGTCTTCTTTTGAACCAGATATAATTGTGTTTAATGTCGTGGTAATCAAGTAATTAGTTTAAAAAGTGAAACCCTTAATAGCCTAGTTAGACCTTGAATTTCTCTATCGCTGAGGCTACTGAACGAGAATGAACTCCCTAATAGAGTAAACATCAAGCTGATGGCTGTCTTGGTGCCTAGGGGTTCATAGGTCAGGCTGGCCTGTCATGTGATCGGCAGTCCTGCCGATGTTTGAAGGAAGCTCTCTTGTGAGTTGAATTTCACACCAGATTAGGCTTAGAGAAATCTGTCCAGGCGATATGGATGAACACAGTAGGAGAGCTTCTCCAGACTGTACCCTCAGCCCGTCAAGTGTCTGGTGTGTGTGTGTGTGTGTGTGTGTGTGTGTGAGAGAGGGAGAGATGCCCCTCTAGTGATGGCCCCAGCTTGTCAACTGTGAAGTGTCTGCTTCACTAGATGAGGACAGGAGCTGTTTTGACAGAAAGACGGGGTTGTGAACCATTGAAGAGTCCTTTGAAGATGTGGTTTCCCTGTTCCTCAGTGAAAACCTAGATTATACAGGTGACTTAATAGAAACTGTTCCTGTGTTTTGAGTGGATATGCTAATGGGAACACACAAAAGGTTAGGGGAGTAGTGGGCATATTGAGATACAAACTTATAGTAGGCGGGTGCAGATTTTCAGCTTCAAAGTGTTTTTGTATCTCCCCTGCTCGCTTTCATTCTCTTTCCCTCTCTCCTCTCTTTTTCTCTCCACTCTTTATCCCTTTCTCTCTCTCTCTCTCTCTCTCTCTCTCTCTCTCTCTCTCTCTCTCTCTCTCTCTCTCTCTCTCTCTCTCTCTCTCTCTCTCTCTCTCTCTCTCTCTCTCTCTCTCTCTCTCTCTCTCTCTCCTCTCCCCTGTCCCTCCTGCTCTCTCTCTCTCTCTCTCTCTCTCTCTCTCTCTCTCTCTCTCTCTCTCTCACTCTCACTCTCTGTCTCTCTCTGTCTCTCTCTGTCTCTCTCTCCACTTCTAGCATACATGCTATTCAGTGCTCCCCCTGGGATGTGAAGAGGGGTTAAATCTGTGAGCTGTCTGTCCATCTGTGCAGACCAGATTATTGACCCTAATCCTAATCCCCCTGTAGAGGGACAAATATTTCCCCCTGGCCTCCTGCTTCCCCCAGAATCTGCGCTCCAGCAGCAGGCTCAGCCCTCGTCCTGCAGGCTTGTGAGCGCGAGCAGAGCGTGACGCACTGCCAGTACTGTGGTCTCAGTGTTTGCCATTTAAATAGTGTTTCTGTGCCCTGAACATACTCAGGGATTGCAGACAGACAGACAGACAGACAGACAGACAGACAGACAGGCAGACAGGCAGGCAGGCTGACCAGACAGATAAACAGACAGATAAACAGACAGATAAACAGACAGATAGACAGATTGATAAAGGTCACCGTAGGTAGTATTCAGCCTGGGGCTTCAGAGATGCATGTGACTCTCTCCCCCTTCAGATGCAACCTTAAAAGACCCCCACAAAGATCCAGGGGAGCCCTGGGGTCCAGGGCTCACCTGTATCAGGGGGTCTAAATGCTGGAGCAGGCTCTCTCACTCTCTCCTCTCACTCTCTGGCACACACACGCGTACACACACATACCTGCACGAGCACCCAGACACACAGACACACACACTCCTGCAGACACACACATACTCACCCAGACATATGTTCATTCTCACACACACACACACACACACATCCGTAGATTATTCTCTCTCTCTCTGGGATTATGACTCATGTATGAAGGTGCTTCAAAATGCTCACCCTGCGCTGTGTTCTCCTCTGTCTGAAGACGTAGCCATCATCACTAGGCCGCTTTGGATTTCATCTTTCCAAAATACACTGACCATGCCTCCATCTGTCTGTCTGTCTGTCTGTTTGTCTGAGTGTTTTCCACCTGGACTGGAAATTTGCCACTTAATGACCATACCTGCATCCACACTGCTGTAATTATGAAGATGGAGAAATGATTATAGATTATATGATTGAAAATTAACCTCTTAATCACCTTTTTACTTTTATATGCTATATTACTGAAAACCAAATGCAAAGCTGTCGACTGATTAGTAGTACCACTAAAACATAGAAGACATAGAGGCCAAATGTGGAAGACCAGATAGATAGAGTTTGAGTGCAAGAGAGAAGTGTGTGTGTTGGTTTCTTCCCGGAAGGACTACAAGACCCAGATAGGAAACTACAAGGCCCAGATATCAGAGGACACACTTTGCAACATACTTTTCTGCCGTTTCCGTGCTGTTTACATTTTGATATTTCGGTTAAAACTTTTATTATTCTATTATTTCGACGACAGAACCACAAAACATATCTTCTTCGACTGGATGTCACCTCTTTTAGTACGCCCTCTCTTGCACAATACCAGCATTTTAACTATGCATTTATCAACATAATGATGGCTCTTTGTTATACGCATACGCCACTTAAACAAACAAACACACGCACCCAAACACAATAAGGGGTAGGTGGCTGAGCAGTTAGGGAATTGGGCTAGTAATCAGAAGGTTGCCGGATCAATTCCCGGCCGTGTCAAATGTCGTGTCCTTGGGCAAGGCACTTCACCCTACTTGCCACCCTACTTATGCCCTTGTACTTATTGTAAGTTGCTCTGGATAAGACTGTCTGCTAAATGTAATAGCAACCACACAGGTCCTCCAACTGTGTGCACTCGAAGACCTTATGAGGTAGTTGACTGCTGCATCGCAACAGCCTACGTGTGTGGGCATGTGGACGAATCGGATTCACCACAAACAGACTTTGACTCAGAGTGAACCTCCTGTGTCACCCACAGGTTGGCATCAGCGCCAACTGTCCCCCCTGGCGTTGGCGAGACGGGGCGAAGGCATTCGTCTTGAAGATGGAGAGAAGTAACATAGAAGGACACACGGAGGGAGCGATTAGGAATGAGAAGAAAACCAAGACAGAACGACAAAGAATGTCGCATGTGTGTGTGTGCGAGCGCGCGTGTACTTGAGGGTGTGTGTGTGCGAGAGATAATTCAGCGAGAGCGAGAGAACGTGTGAAAGTCTTGATTGTCTTCGAGGCACTACAGACTGGAGATGATTGATAGAATGGGAACTTTGGGTGATCTCAGACTGTGCTCTGCTCTGCTCTCTCTCCCGTGTGGTGGGGCTGACTGAGGGGGGAGACTGAGGGGGGAGACTGAGGGGGGAGACTGAAGGGGGAGACTGAGGGGGGAGAAGGCCTGCTTGGTGGGGCTGTGACTGAGGGGGCTGACTGAGAGGGGAGAGGGTTGAGGGGAGAGGACAGAAGGGTGAGCAGAAGAGAGAAAAGGTAAAGAGTGGTAAAGAGAGGGCCGAAGAGGCTAGGGAAGAGGGGTTGGGGGGCAGGGGGAGGCGAAGAGAGTGTGGGGGAGGGAGAGGAGGGAAGAGGGGGATGAGTAGAGGGCAGAGGAGAGAGGGGTACAAAGGCTCCAGGGTTCAAAACCCCCTCTGACGAGCGGGGGCGTCTCCCTTTGATGACATCAGTGACTCAGAGACATGCCCGTATCCTAACCCAGCACTGCGTCTCTGAGCATCCGAACAGATCTGCTGGAGGAACACACGCCTCCCCCACACTCTCTGCTCTGCTCCTCCAGGAGGACGGCTGGAGGTGGAGCGCTTCATTGCATGATATCCGAACTGGAGGTACATGCCAAATAATGCCCATGTACAATGTCAGTCCATGCTGATTTCAAAGCTCAGGTTATGTAAATGCTTTTATAAAACATTAACACTAGTCAACAGAGGGATTTTAAGTGACAGGGCAATACATATGACCCCTCCCCCCTCCCATTGGCACGCTGCCAAGTCCTCTACTGGGTCCTTCTGCCTGGACACTGGTCAGTCGGCCAGATGGTCAGTTAGCCAAGACAGCCTGTGGCCAGTGGACAGCCCAGAGATGCTGCTCAGTTAATGTAGCACTCTGTCCCAGCTTCAACCTCAGCCCCAGCCCCAGCCTCACTCTTCTGCCCAAGCCTCACTTTTCAGTCCCAGCCTCACTCATCAGTCTCAAGCCCCTGCCTTAACCCCAGCTGCAACCCTAGCCCTTGCCTCAGACCCAGCCCTTGCCTTAGCCCCAGCCCCAGCCCCAGCCCCAGCCCCACTCTCAACCATATACATCTGATCATGAGGCCCCCTCCCCATTCTCCCAGCCTCCCAGCTAAGAGCCCTCATCTCCCCAGAGAGCCTGAAATACATTAATAAAATATGTTCCTCCTGGATATGAGAGTGGGCTGTCTGTTCCCATGTGTCTCCGTGCTGGGGAGCCGGGGGGTGAGAGAGGGGGGTGAGAGAGGGGTGAGGGAGGTGAGAGAGGGGTGAGGGCAGGGGGTGAGGGAGGTGAGAGAGGGGTGAGGGCAGGGGGTGAGGGAGGTGAGAGAGGGGTGAGGGCAGGGGGTGAGGGAGGTGAGGGAGGGGGGTGAGGGCAGGGGGTGAGGGAGGTGAGAGAGGGGGGTGAGGGCAAGGGGTGAGGGAGGTGAGAGAGGGGTGAGGGCAGGGGGTGAGGGAGGTGAGAGAGGGGTGAGGGCAGGGGGTGAGGGAGGTGAGAGAGGGGGGTGAGGGCAGGGGGTGAGGGAGGTGAGAGAGGGGTGAGGGCAGGGGTAGAGCATAGTTAGGGAAGGGGGGTGAGAGGGGGGCAGAGGTGAGGGGGGGGCAGGGGGGTTAGGGTGTAGACAGTCTGACATGTTTTCCTCCCTACATAGCAGAGGTCATCCTCCCTCCATCTCCCTTCCACCCAGCTAACACTCAGTTTTCCTCTGAATGAGTTGGTGTGTGTGTGAGAGCATATTTGTCTAGGTGTTTGTGTGTGTGTGTGCATCTGGGTGTGTAAGCGTATTTGGATTTGTGTATGTGTTTGAGTGCGTGTGTCTTTGTGTATGTGTATGTGTGCTCCCCCCAGCCCCAGCGTGATCTAAACGGTTTAGCATCACCACTGCTGAGCTGACCTAAAAGGGTGTCACATCACTTGGAAAAGATGCCATGCACCAACAGCATGTTGAATACTCAAACACTCAGACTGTGTGTGTGGTTGGTGTACGTGTGTGTGTGTGTGGTTTGTGTACAATTGTGTGTGTGTGTGTGTAGCCAAAGTTGGGGAAGGGCTGGATGGATAGCAATGCTGTGTACATTGAAATACCTACCATAGCTTGGAATATCCTTTGACAATACTTTTTACAATGTAATTACATATGTAAGTACATTGTATTAAGGGCACTGCCGTGGAAAATATGACTTACAATTCTGCTCTTTATGAAAGCGTCAGGTGTGAAGGAAAGGATTGCTGATTTCGGTTTTGTCTCTGGTTGAAATCTTTCCTCCCTGGATGAAATGTAACAGGAATGAAGGAAGAAGGATAAGACATTGTGGGAAAAGGGAGATGAAAGGAGAGATGAAAGAGAGAACGGTTCGAGCTATGGAACAAAGGCAGGAGATTACGTGCGGGGGAACTGCTGTAGACGGCTAATGGACGTTTGAGTCAAGACGTTTGCCTTGAAACGTTTGTGTTCAAAAGTGCTGATGTTGAGATGATTTATGATCATTTTCAGATCATCTGAATGTGAACAGGGACAGCCACATGCAGGCTGTTAAAACCACTGCTTCCGATCCAAACATGAGTGAATGTTCGGTTAACAGTTGGATAAATGCACTGTACTGTAGCAGCTGTCACCCATTTCAAAGGAAGAATTTCCTCAATAGCTTTTGATGGCTATCCAAGAGCAGTTCCAAAACTCCCTGTTGCTATAACGGAGCTTGGCCACTCCTCTTAACAACCCACTCTCTCAGTCAGCACAGCACTCGTAAACCTAGCTCTGCTATAAGTGTTCTCCCTTCTCACATCTCACAAAACATACTACTAGAAACAACTTATGAATTTACAGTTTTACTAAACCTTCTAAAACATTTGCTTATCTTTCTCGCCACTCAGTGAGCGATTGAACCTGTTTGTTGTTGTCACCAGCCTCAAGACCGCTGTCTCTGCTGAAAACGTTGTTTTATTTGTGGAATTCATGTGATGTTATAGTTGGGACAGTGTTATAGTTTCATCTTGTGAAAGACCTCGCTACAAACTAGAACTGTGCACTTCTAGTCCTGGATTATTATCTGGATCAACCTTCCATCCTCCCTCCATCACGCCCTCCCATCTGTCCCCATCCTCCCTCCATCACGCCCTCCCATCTGTCCCCATCCTCCCTCCATCACGCCCTCCCATCTGTCCCCATCCTCCCTCCATCACGCCCTCCCATCTGTCCCCATCCTCCCTCCATCACGCCCTCCCATCTGTCCCCATCCTCCCTCCATCACGCCCTCCCATCTGTCCCCATCCTCCCTCCATCACGCCCTCCCATCTGTCCCCATCATCCCTCCATCACGCCCTCCCATCTGTCCCCATCCTCCCTCCATCATGCCCTCCCATCTGTCCCCCTCCTCCCTCCATCACGCCCTCCCATCTGTCCCCATCCTCCCTCCATCACGCCCTCCCATCTGTCCCCATCCTCCCTCCATCACCCCCTCCCATCTGTCCCCATCTTCCCTCCATCACGCCCTCCCATCTGTCCCCATCCTCCCTCCATCACGCCCTCCCATCTGTCCCCATCCTCCCTCCATCACGCCCTCCCATCTGTCCCCATCCTCCCTCCATCATGCCCTCCCATCTGTCCCCATCCTCCCTCCATCACGCCCTCCCATCTGTCCCCATCCTCCCTCCATCACGCCCTCCCATCTGTCCCCATCCTCCCTCCATCACCCCCTCATAAATCTCCCCCTCCTCCCTCCATCACGCCCTCCCATCTGTCCCCATCTTCCCTCCATCACGCCCTCCCATCTGTCCCCATCCTCCCTCCATCACGCCCTCCCATCTGTCCCCATCCTCCCTCCATCACGCCCTCCCATCTGTCCCCATCCTCCCTCCATCACGCCCTCCCATCTGTCCCCATCCTCCCTCCATCACGCCCTCCCATCTGTCCCCATCTTCCCTCCATCACGCCCTCCCATCTGTCCCCATCCTCCCTCCATCACGCCCTCCCATCTGTCCCCATCCTCCCTCCATCACGCCCTCCCATCTGTCCCCATCCTCCCTCCATCACGCCCTCCCATCTGTCCCCATCCTCCCTCCATCACGCCCTCCCATCTGTCCCCATCCTCCCTCCATCACGCCCTCCCATCTGTCCCCATCCTCCCTCCATCACGCCCTCCCATCTGTCCCCATCCTCCCTCCATCACCCCTTCATAAATCTCCCCCTCCTCCCTCCATCACCTCCTCATAAATATCCCCCTCCTCCCTCCATCACCCCCTCATAAATCTCCCCCTCCTCCCTCCATCACCCCCTCATAAATCTCCCCATCTTCCCTCCATCACCCCTTCATATCTCTCCCCCTCCTCCCTCCATCACCCCTTCATATGTCTCCCTCTCCTCCCTCCATCACCCCTTCATATCTCTCCTCATCCTCCCTCCATCACGTCCTCCTATCTCTCCCCATCTTTCCATCTCTGTCGGAGAGATTAAGAATGTAATGTTTTATACTGAACAATACTGGTGCTAAGCATTGCTTTTCAGCAGAAAGGAGAACCCCCGAATGAACTTTGGGGTAAACTAGGCTTACGTAAACAGGTCGACCCAGGCTGACCATTATCGTACAAGAGATGCCATGAACGTGCTTAGCCTTATCTGTACTGAGTGGGCCTGTTGGTTAACCAAGAAAGGGTCCACTGCTAAGAACGCACACACATGCACACGCGTGATACCTCTGGGATCAATCACCTTGACAGCTGATATGCAGAGGAGGGGACTTCCCATCAATATGTTTAACTGGTCTTACATGAAGACTCGTGAACCAGAAAACTATGAATTGCGATCAGATTTGTCTCCTTGCCGGCCAGCATTAAACTATTGTACTTTCTTTGAATCCGACGACTGTGCATTACTTGATAAATAAATAATCTTAACACCCCCCCCCCCCCCCCAGTCTCTGGATCTCCACCAGACTGGGTGCCCGGCAGGATAGTAGCAGCTTGTTTCCAGCCTGCAGTCTGCCAGCTGAGGATCTCAACTGCCTTAAACGGCTCTATTAATAGTTGGAGAGGATGCAGGCAGGTGCAGGTTGGACTGCGGCGAGTGTTTGGTGCAAAAGCGTCAGTGAAAACACTTCTCCATTCTCCCACAGCTGTGGGCTAATTGGCCCCATTGAGGAGAAGTACGGGGTGTTTTTCTGTCTTCCGGCTGGAGGGGCTGTGTGTCGATCTCTCTCCCCCCTGCGCAGGCCCTGCTGGGCAGCTGCAGAGCCCACGAGGGGAGTGGGGAGAGGAACTGCAAATGCCTTGTTCTGGGGAGCGAGAGAGGAGGGGGGGAAATTCCAATCTCTTTTTGTGAATAGTTAAAGTCCTCAACACCCTGAAAGGGAAGCTCTGGTTAAGGGATTGAGGGCCAGGTTGTTTTTGACAAGTAAGAAGACCATTTGCATAGAAGGCAACCTCCGCTTTTCAACCCGTTCAAAGAAATAAAATGCCGTGCCCTGAAAGCTTGAAACGTGGTGCTTAAAATGCTTAAAAAATGTAAACAAATACAAACTTTGCTTGAAGGGACCACAAAAATAGTAGCCCATCTTTGTTCACTGTAACCAGCTCACAGTATCCATCAGCAGTTTTATAATAACAAGGAAGAAAATGGAGAGGAACGCAGAGTATTTGACTTTCTCTGGCGTCTCTCTTGTAACCTTTTGTTTTTAAATCATGAAGACATCATTTTATGGGAAAGGAAACAATAGAAACCGTAACTTGATTCGATCCGAAATAGCCTAAGGTCTCCGCATCTCAGTGAACGGTCAGGACATTCTGCAGCATAGATGCCCAGATGCAATTGAATGCACAAGACTTCGATTTCACTGAGGTAAAGATTACTTAGCAGTCGTATATGTGTGGTGTGCAGTGGGTTTACGTGTGTGTGTGTGTGTGTGGTGCATGCAGTGTGTGTGTGATCCCATGCGTGTGATGTGTGTGTGTGTTTGGCCTCCTAACAGGTCTGGTGTGTCATCGTGGATAGTGATGTGGTCCTGGCTGGGTTCAGGCTGGTGTGTGTGTATGGTGTGTGTATGGTGTGTGTATGATGTGTGTGTGTGTGTTCATGATGGTAGTGATGTGGTCGTATCAAGGGGGAGATCCAGGGCTCACACAGCCGGTTCGAAAGAGGAATTGTTATGGAGAAGGATGCAGAATGGAGGACAGGAAAGTAGAGTAGAGCAACTGGCCTGGGATTTGATCCCCTGTTCTGTAGACAAACAGGGATATTACCACAGGAACCAGGCTAATACAAACCGTTTAACGGACCTGAGACGTAACGATTTGGAACATTGAGGAGATAATTGTGTTTTTAACAGACCAGCCCAATAGAGTTCTTTCAGCCTGCTTCATGAATCACCTGAACAGCTGAGCACCTGACTGGAGGGGCGTGGCCTCATCTATCTGTCTGGGGGGGGGGCTATAGAGTATTTCTGGGGGGTCTTATCTGTTTGTTAAGGTGGGGGGGGGGGTAGGTGCATGTCTCATATACCTGTTTGGGGGGGGCTATCTGGGAGGGGAGAGAGGGGTGGGACAGAGATCTTAGCTTCCTATCTGGGAGGGGAAGGGGGTGGGACTAAAGGTCTTATCTACCTATCTGGTAGGGGAAGGGGGTGGGACTAGAGATCTTAGCTTCCTATCGGGAAGGGGAAGGGGGTGGGACTAAAGGTCTTATCTACCTATCTGGTAGGAGTACAGGTCTCTGGGGGGGGTGGACCTCCGGTGTCTGATCAGAGGCTCTTCATTCATGCAGGGGTGGGGAGGGGGAGGGGTGAGCGTGTTAGCGGGGTGGGGGGATGTGGGGGCGCACAACCATCTGTTCCACTGATGATTACATTAATCATGTCTGAGACGATGCAGTAGGCCGTGAGCTCTTTGGAACCAGGAACCATTCCAGCGGACGGATGAACACCCCGCCTCGCTCTCGGCATTCTACTTGAGGTTCGCTTCATTCGCCTGCCTGGACTGCACCTGGGAGGGCAAGGCTTCCTGCCGCTAGGACAATTCCGGTGGTTCATTCCGAGGCGAGGCAAGCTTATATAACCAATACTTCCAGAAGCTCTTTGGGGTATTTGAAGATGTACTCAGAGTGGAAATTAAGTTTTGATTGATTTTAGAGGGAGTCTATTTGACTTGGAACATACGTCTCCCCCCCAGCCCCCAACTCCTTTCCAAATTGCCTTTTTTTTAAAGGGCAGAAATTGTAAGACAGAGGAGGAATGGGGAGGGGCGGTCAAGATTGGCCTTTTTCTGAGCACAGATTAGATTTTTTCTCTGTCCAATCAGGTCCCTACAGCGTCGCTACAGATCAAAAACAAGAAGAAACTGGAGATGTACCGTCTTCACATTGATTAGGTGTGTGTGTTTGTGTGTGTGTGTGTTTGTGTGTGTGTGTGTGTTTGTTTGTTTGTGTGTGTGTGTGTGTGTGTGTGTGTGTGTGTGTGTGTGTTTGTGTGTGTGTGTTTGTGTGTGTGTGTGTGTGTGTGTGTGAACACCTTTGTCTAAGCGTCCGCTGTGACCTTGCTCGGGATCGAACAGACTGGAAGGCTGACAATGTTTTTGCTCTGCCTGGTTTAGTGAAAACATTAACGCGCCCATGCACACACAGATACACACACACACTCAAAACACAAATAAATGTTCCTAGTTGTAAACAAATGTTCCTCTCAGAGCCATTAGGGAAACAAGTCAGAGCTCATAAAGAGCCTTATGTGGATGGCAGTTATAAGACATTACCTCAGGCCATCTGCTAGCAAGCTCTGCTGTCTCTCTATCACTGGGAACTGCACTATTACCACTGCCAGAACACCACCTCTGTAATGATAATGACTGGTGTTTATAGAGTCAAGTCTTGAGCTCTCAAATCACATCCCCCTCTCCCTGAGCACCTGTATCACAGTAGGAGCACGACGATGCGAGTTCACAATGAAAACTCATTTGGAGAAGTTAAAGGTTTCTCTACTTGTTAGGGCAGTGGTGAAGGCTTTTCATTGTTTTGGGATCTTGAAGGTCCTGAAACTCATTGCTCTCCCAACTAGCCTCAAAGACCAGGCCAGAGACCAGGAGAATAGATGTTTTCTGCTGCCTGTGTTGGGTCCAAAGCTGGGGTGGGTTTCTGGGAAGGCAAGGACATTTTATCTGCTACAACATGAACTGATTCAGATGCTAATTTGTCTCGGTGAGGGATCCTACTGTACTGTATGGACCACCACTGTATGTGTTGAGGTGAATACAAATGTGTTTCTTACCGGGATGGAAGTCTGCAATCAGGTACTGGATGCATTATTCAGAAAATACTTATATAAACATTGCTCAACTGTTTGTCTCTTTCTTTCTCTCGCTCTCCCTCTCTCTCCCCCCTCTATCTCCCTCTCACTCACCTCTCTCTCTCTCTCTCTCTCTCTCTCTCTCTCTCTCTCTCTGTCTCTCTCTCTCTCTCTCTCTCTCTGTCTTCACTATCTTTCTCTGTTTCTCTGTCTCTCACTTTCTTCTCTATCTCTCCCCCTCTTCTTCTCCTCCTCCCCCACTCTCCTCTCCCCTCTATATCTCCTCCCTTCTCCTCCCCCCTCCTCCATCTCTCCCCTCCATCTCTCCCCCCTTTCCTTTCCCACCCCTCCTTATCTCCCTCCCTGCCCCCTCCTCCTGTCTTCTTCTCCCCCCTCCCCTCCTCCTCCAGAGAGACCTCAGAAGGACGGTGAGGACCCGGAGGCGGCAGAGTCGGCCTCAGACTCCGCCCTCTTCTCCCGCTGGGGTCGTGACCTCGGCCCAGAGAGCCGTCGTCTGGCTCTGGAGAAGTTCCAGTACTATGGTTACAACGGTTACCTTAGCGACCGCCTCTCGCTGGACCGACCGATCCCTGACCTCCGACCTGACGCGTGAGCATCTCACCTAGACCTCCAAGCACTCAGGAAATACTTCAATCATCAAATGAAATATATACTGTATGCATATGGCTTTGGATAAAAGCGTCTGCTAGATGAATAAATGCATATATATATATTGTATGTTATGTACTGTATTGAGTCTTGACATTTTGTTCATGTCGAATAACAGATAGGTAGGATCCTGTGAGATCCCTACTACTGCAGGATGTTGTGTAATTAATAGGGTGTGGGAATAGCTCAGTGGTAGAGCGTTTGACCGCAGATCGAGAAGTTCAAATCCCCCCGTGTACATCGATGTGGATGAAACCATGTGCCGAAAGAATGCATGGCATCATTGTTTCCAGTGTGAGATATTTGGATGGTAGTGATGCTGTGTCCCTCCCGGCTGATTGGATGGTAGTGATGCTGTGTCCCTCCCGGCTGATTGGATGGTAGTGATGCTGTGTCCCTCCCGGCTGATTGGATGGTGGTGATGCTGTGTCCCTCCCGGCTGATTGGATGGTAGTGATGCTGTGTCCCTCCCGGCTGATTGGATGGTGGTGATGTTGTGTCCCTCCCGGCTGATTGGATGGTGGTGATGCTGTGTCCCTCCCGGCTGATTGGATGGTGGTGATGCTGTGTCCCTCCTGGCTGATTGGATGGTGGTGATGCTGTGTCCCTCCCGGCTGATTGGATGGTGGTGATGCTGTGTCCCTCCCGGCTGATTGGATGGTGGTGATGCTGTGTCCCTCCCGGCTGATTGGATGGTAGTGATGCTGTGTCCCTCCTGGCTGATTGGATGGTAGTGATGCTGTGTCCCTCCCGGCCACAGGTGCAGGAACATGACCTACCCCTCGGACCTGCCCCGCCTCAGCATCATCTTCATCTTCGTCAACGAGGCTCTGTCCGTCCTGCTGCGCTCCATCCGCACGGCCCTGCTCCGCACGCCGCCTCACCTCCTCCACGAGATCATCCTGGTGGACGACCACAGCAGCAACCGTATGTCCCTAAATCCCTCTTACTCCCCCAACCCCCTCGACCCCCCAACCCCCTCTTTCACCCCCCCCCCAACCCCCCAACCCCGGCAGCAGGAACTCCTCCTTGCCCCGGTCGTGTATTTGAAGAACTCTGACTATCCCTCCCCTCCCAGACAGCCTGATGGCTGAGAGCTCTCCAGGCCTAAACTGTGTCCTTGAGAGCTGCCCTAAGAGCTCGTTCACCAACCAAGTGTTTAATGCAGACACAGTCTCTGCTGCCAAATATGTCATTAACTTTAGAAGTGATGTGACCTTTGCTGAATACCCATTTCATGTGTTTTTTTAAATAAATATATTCTGCACAAATACATGGACTTGAAGGTTTAGGTATTCTGGCAGGACAAACTATGGGAGGTGTCTGCCTGTCTGTGTGTGCGTGTGTGTGTATACCCGTGTGCGTGTATACCGATGTGTGTGTGTTTACCCATACGTGTGTGTGTACTCTGTGTGTCGCTAGCGGAGCTGAAGGAGAACCTGCAGCAGTTTGTGGAGGAGACCAATGCCCACAGGCCCCACCTGATCAAGATGGTGCGCCACACCCGCCAGGAGGGCCTCATCCGCGCCCGCGTCAGCGGCTGGAGGGCCGCCTCCGGACACGTGGTGGCGCTGTTCGATGCCCACGTGGAGTTCAATGTCGGCTGGTGAGAGGAGTTCGTCTTTGTCCATCGTCCACCAGGCCCTGGAGAGAGAGAGAGAGAGAGAGAGAGAGAGAGAGAGAGAGAGAGAGAGAGAGAGAGAGAGAGAGAGAGAGAGAGAGAGAGAGAGAGAGAGAGAGAGAGAGAGAGAGAGAGAGAGAGAGAGAGAGAGAGAGAGAGAGAGAGAGAGAGAGAGAGAGAGAGAGAGAGAGAGAGAGAGAGAGAGAGAGAGAGAGAGAGAGAGAGAGAGAGAGAGAGAGAGAGAGAGAGAGAGAGAGAGAGAGAGAGACTCGATTTTATGCTGACGACCCTGTCTTACTGTTTACCACCAAACAAGGACTACAACAACAGCTGTACATTGTTGAACAGTACTGTAAAAAATGGGCCCTTGCAGTAAATAATAAAATACAATAAATAATAATGTCATGGTATTTCTAAACCGCCCAAGATACCTGAAAGACAAATACCAGTTTAATCATATAATTGAACATACTATAAGTTATAACTACCTTGACTTAACCATAACAGCATGCACTAAATGAATGAATGCACTAAAAGAAAACGCTCAAAGAGCCCTTAATGCAATTAGGAGAACATTTTATAATTTACAAATTCCACTTAAAATATTTGGGTTAAAATATTTAATTGTGTGATCCAGCCCATTGCGCTGTATGGTAGTGAAGTATGGGGTCCACTCAGTCATCATAGCTATACCCGCTGGGACAAACACCCAACAGAATCTCTACATGCAGAATTCTGCAGATACATGTTACATGTACACAGAAAAACACCCACAAATGCATTTAGAGCAGAATTAGGCATATACCCAATGATAACTAAAATCCAAAAGAGAGCACTACATTTAATCACCTTGAATCCAGCCTTCTAGAAGCCCTCCAAACCCAAGTGCTGAACCCAGATAAGAGTCCCTTATCTGGGTTCGTGCTGAGACTAACTTTCCTCACTCAGACACTCCCTGACCAGTCTCACACCAACACTGCTTTCCAAACACCAATCTGAGTAAATCTATCTATCTATCTGGAACATTGGAAAGAAGAAACTAAAAGCCCAAGTAGATTAGAATGTTATCTAGCCTTACAACGAGATTATAAACTGGCAGAATATCTCTAATGTCAGAGAAAGAAAGCAGAGACAGATCCTAACCAATTACAGGCTCAGTGACCACCAATTGGCAATTGAAACAGCACAAAAAATCATGGCAACCAAAAGAAAACAGAATATGTGGTCATTGTTCAACAGGTGAGGTTCAGACAGAGATGCACTTCCTCCTACAATGTGATACATTCAGTGATGTAAAAAATGGTTACTGTAACAAATTCCACTCTGTAATCTCTGATTTCAAAGGTCTCAGTGACCTTTCAAAGGTAAAAAATACTCCTAAGAGAAGGAGACAGGGCAGACCTTGCTGCTAGGAGGAGACAGGGCAGACCTTGCTCTCCTAGGAGAAGGAGACAGGACAGACCTTGTTGCTGAGAGAGAGATTGAGAGAGAGAGACAGAGACAGACAGAGACAGACAGAGACAGACAGAGACAGACAGAGACAGACAGAGACAGACAGAGACAGACAGAGACAGACAGAGACAGACAGAGAGAGACAGAGAGAGACAGAGAGAGACTGAGAGAGACTGAGAGAGACAAGGGCTGGGCTGTTCTGTCCTTGAGCAGAACTAGCCTTTACTGTAACTAAGAGGGTTTGCTTTCTGTCAACAGAAATGAGTTTCTGTTGCTGTAACGCCATGTTGTGAAAAGGGCCAATTATACCCATCATTCCTTTGTTGATCCACTCCATCCTTCTATCACTACATCGTTTTATCATCCTGAGAAACTGAATCCTTCACCACCACCTTCATTACCTTGGAACATGGGCCACTGTTGAACATGTTGCCCTGGCAACTTAGTGAGTCTTAGCTTGCTTGTTGGACAGAATGCTGTGCGCCCCTTAATTATGGTGTTCTCAAGCTCACACAACCTGACAAGATCTCACCAAGCACTCACTAGAAGGAATATACACGCGCACACACACGTTGGGGGATCTGCACACCCACATGCTTACACACAGACACACACTTCCACCTACGCGCGCACACACACACACACACACATACACTCAGGAGAGGCTGGACCTAAAATAACCCCTCCCCTGAGGTGTTTTGGCTCGCGTATGAGAACTGACAGCTACTATGTGTTCCCCCTCACACACACACACACACACACATACACACACACACATACACACACACGTACACACACACACATGTACACACGTGTACACAAAGCCTATTTACAGCTAATGAAATCATTTGCGTCACTGCTGCTAAAACATTGGATTCCAAAAGGCTCTCCAAGACTCTGTAAACCAAACAAAATGTTTGTTTGTTTTTACAAGTGAGCAGTTCATATTAGTGGTGATGTCAATTTCTCTTCATGGCCCAGTTATACACACGAGGGTGGGGATAGCTCCGGGGTAGTGTTGAATGCTGATCAAGAGGTCAGTTTTAGATGAAACGTTGACATTATCGTTATTCCCTCTTGTAGTACAATGATGATGATTGAATCTGAAATGTCGGTTATTTAAAAAAGAGTGACTGACAGCTTTTTCATCACATCCCACCTGTGTGTGCAACTTTATGTTTACCTGCCTTGGTGACCACTCTTTCCAAACTGCTATTTCATTTCTATCATAACATTTCCATTCGGTTTTTGTTTGTTGAAATGGTGGTCATTAAGAAGTCAAGCTGAGAGTAAATGTTTGTCCTGAGAGATGTTCTCCTTGGCTATCGCAGAGCTTCTCATCTGGGCTTTATGGGTATTGTAGGCAATCAGATCATTGTAATGGCTTTCTGGAGTGTGTTTGTGTGTTACTTTTGTTTGTGTGTGTGTGTGTGTGTGTGTTCATACTGTATGGGATCCTGTGTGGACATGGACCGTATGTGGATACATGTTTGTGTGTGTTTGTGCTAATGAGTGTGTGTATATGAATACAGGTGAGTGTGTGTTTGTGTGTTCATTCGTATATATATGTTTGTGTGTGCGCAAGCTAGGTCTATAACCAGGTGTGGTCTCTGTTCTAGGTCTGTAACCAGGTGTGGTCTCTGTTTCAGGGCTGTAACCAGGTGTGGTCTCTGTTCCAGGTCTATAACCAGGTGTGGTCTCTGTTCCAGGTCTATAACCAGGTGTGGTCTCTGTTCTAGGTCTATAACCAGGCTGTCTCTGTTCTAGGTCTATAACCAGGTGTGGTCTCTGTTCTAGGTCTATAACCAGGTGTGGTCTCTGTTCTAGGTCTATAACCAGGTGTGGTCTCTGTTCTAGGTCTATAACCAGGCTGTCTCTGTTCCAGGTCTATAACCAGGTGTGGTCTCTGTTCTAGGTCTATAACCAGGTGTGGTCTCTGTTCCAGGTCTATAACCAGGTGTGGTCTCTGTTCTAGGTCTATAACCAGGTGTGGTCTCTGTTCCAGGTCTATAACCAGGTGTGGTCTCTGTTCTAGGTCTATAACCAAGTGTGATCTCTGTTCCAGGGCTGTAACCAGGTGTGGTCTCTGTTCTAGGTCTATAACCAAGTGTGATCTCTGTTCCAGGGCTGTAACTAGGTGTGGTCTCTGTTTCAGGGCTGTAACCAGGCTGTCTCTGTTCCAGGTCTATAACCAAGTGTGATCGCTGTTCCAGGTCTATAACCAAGTGTGATCTCTGTTCCAGGTCTATAACCAGGTGTGATCTCTGTTCCAGGTCTATAACCAAGTTTGATCTCTGTTCCAGGTCTATAACCAAGTGTGATCGCTGTTCCAGGGCTGTAACTAGGTGTGGTGTCTGTTTCAGGGCTGAGCCCATCCTTCTTAGAATCCAGGAGGACCGGAGACGAGTCATCTCGCCATCGTTTGACAACATCAAATTTGACACCTTTGAAATTGAGGAGTACCCTCTCTCCGCCCAGGGCTTCGATTGGGAACTCTGGTGTCGTTACCTCAACCCCCCCAAAGCCTGGTGGAGCCAGCGCAACCACAGCGCCCCCATCAGGTCAGTATGGGCTACGACAGCGTTAGAATCTAAAACACATAATGAGGACTAAACCGTCATAGGCTTCAATAGTTGTTGGTGACAGAACAATGTAGCCAACTGCACACTTTCGTACAGGTAGAGGCAGTTTGGACCAGTCATGTAGGCAGGGACAGGGGCACCAGCTGCTTACAATGCCTACAGTGTCTGGGACACACATTTCGTACATTCTTAATCTACAGTGAAATCCTCGTAAACAAAGTTGTGGTGTGGGAACTGTTTTTTTTGTGGCTTTTATTGCGTCAGTTAGATGTAGATGAAAGATTATTCTCTCTTCTGTTTCGATTTTACCCAGAAACATGATGCAACAAAAACAACTTTGTTGTCGACAGATGACATATGAGTTGGCATAGCAATCCTGCGTGGGTTTCTGTCAACAAATCAATGTTTCTCATCTGATGTAATTGAATTCTGGTTATGGTCAAAGCCTTGTGTTGACTGACCAATAACAGTTAAGGAGTTGCGGTGGTGATGATGCTGGGGCTGCTCTTTTTCAGGAGCCCTGCTCTGATTGGCTGTTTCGTGGTGGACAGGAAGTACTTTGAGGAGATTGGCCTATTGGACGAGGGAATGGAGGTCTATGGAGGAGAGAACGTGGAGCTGGGCATCCGAGTGAGTGTGTCTGCGTGTGTGTTTGTGTCCATCAACATTGTTGTCTGTTATTATGTTAATGAGGCGTGTGACAGAGAGATTTCGCCACTTCCAATCTGTCTTTAGCACCCAATATTCATCTTCACAACAAATAACTCTATCTCGGCCCTCCATATGGCATAAACCTCTGCATCTCCACAATCCCGTCACTCCTTGAACAAATAGCTCTTCTCTGTCACGCCATAATCACATGCTGTTTCCAGAAAGATTGTATTAATAGATCTTCATTAAAGTGTTGTTATTGTTTTTCCAGCGTATTTACCTCGAGTTGCCTCATATTAGGTGGATGTGCGTCTTACACCCAGAACTCAGCAGGCAGACCGCTTCTTGGCCGATTTATAATTTCCAGTCCATTAGCTAGCCTTCGCAACTCAACTCCGCAAATTAATGGACTTCTTAGGGTTTCACTCCCCCGATCAAGGTCTATTTTGGTCCAAGGTCTAGAACAACGAGGAGGTTGGCGAACGCCTAAGTGACTGTAGCTACGTTGTCGTTGTTTCGTTGTAACCGCCACACATAGCAGTGGTAAATGGACTGTGTTCATTTTGCACTTTTTCTACTTTAACGGTAGGCCTACTCAAGGCGCTTGACATGTTGTATCTGTCGTTCACCCCCATTCACACACACCGGATGCAGCGGAGCTGCCCTGCAAGGCGCTGGCCTGCCCATTGGGAGCAACTCAATCATCTGCTAATCCCACCGACAGCTTCCTCAGAGAAAATAAGGCGAATTAGCTTTGGAGATACTCAATGTCATACCGCACAATGTGTGCATTACCTCCCCATTAAAGACATCGTACAGCAAAAGGTTGAAAGCTTCTGGAAAGAGGCCATCCACTCCCAGATGACAAAGCCCCTTTGTAAGACCCTCTATTGAATGTGTAATTATATTACAGGATTATAAAATACAAGTAGAATTTTATACACGACTGCCTCTGCTCCAGGTTTATATCCACAGTAAGTGATTAGGGATCAGTATGGCTTGTCAGACTTCATTACATTTGACATTTCATTCATTTGGCAGATGCTTAGGCTATGTCTTAAGCAACATACAAATAGTGAATATGGAAAGTACAGCATAAAATCATGGATCAGAAATGCATAGTTTTGCAGTATTTCGGGTTGTAAACCAGATTCTGAATCAATTTCATCAAGCACTCAGTATGAATGACATCCACAGTAACTGATCAGGGATCCGTATTACAGATTAGTGCCAATGAGACTGTAAAACCTGATTCCAGGTCAGCTTTTCCCATTTATGGGCCCTTACCCGCGTCTCCTCGGGGTGTAATTCCAGGTGTGGCAGTGTGGGGGCAGTGTGGAGGTCCTCCCCTGCTCCAGGATCGCCCACATCGAGCGCGCTCACAAGCCCTACACGGACCACCTGACGTCCCACGTGCGTCGCAACGCGCTGCGGGCGGCCGAGGTCTGGATGGACGAGTACAAGAACCACGTCTACATGGCCTGGAACGTTCCTCCGCAGGTGGGGAGAACCTCAACCGCACCCTCGTTTCACACGCCGGTTACCGTAGAGACGACAATCGGTCCAAAACATGCTGAAGATCTTGCACGTTTCAGTTCTGATCGTCAATATAATGTGTGTTTCCATGCAGAACTCGGGTATCGACATAGGCGACGTGTCTGAGCGCAGGGCACTGAGGAGCAGGCTGGGCTGCAGGTCCTTCAGGTGGTTCCTCAACAACATCTACCCTGAGATGAGGACCTACAGTGGCACCGTGGCCTACGGAGTGGTGAGGAACACAGGCTTGTGCCGTAACTCTACCCCCAGGCCCTGGCTCCGGCCTAGGCCAACTCCTTATTCCTCAGTGTTGGGTCACTTTGTCACGACATGACGTGTCACCAAAACCTGCTGTGGTCATAAAGTCCTCATTCAAAATACTTGACGTCTGCAGACACTCACACAGCACATCAGCTACATATCCACAAGTTACCCGGCACCAGGTGCACATGAACAGGTCCTAAAAGGCAAAAAAAGGATCCCTTTCCATCTGTAGTTAAACATTCAGTGTTTTTATTAACTCCCCGCTGAGCGTATGTACACAGATCCCTGTAAGTGGAGAGGGGCTGAGGAGGAGCCTGGAGAATGGGTTTCACAGAGTCGTGAGTAACAGCCTATCCGTCCAAAAATAACCTTGTCCTCCCCGCTCCTGCTCGGCTTGTTTGAGAGCGGGTTGATGAGCTCATAGAGGAGCTGCACATGTTTTGTTGTCGACGTTCCCTTCAGCGTGTGTGGGAGGAACGCAAACAAACACAAACACTTCAGAGCCCCAACAGTACAAACATGGAAGTACGATAATTGTGATAAAAAAATGTACAACTTTGTCAAATTTAAGGGGGGGGGGGGGGTCAAAAAGCGCTTCAAGTTTGTACTTTTTATTACATCTCAAGAGCAAAGTAAACTGGTAGGACATTCAGCCCAGTCACAACAACAGTGTGTATTCAAACACACACAGCCCACATAAACGATCCAACTGAGATCATTAGACACAGACACCATTAGCAGGTATGTCTTATCGTACCTTGTAACTTACCTAACTTAAGTATAGGATAACATTAAAGACACTCTGATCTGCTGTCAGAGACCTGTCACATATGTCGTCAAATATGCCTTCACGCGTTCTACATTTGTACATTTAGTCATTTAGCAGACACTCTTATCCAGAGCGACTTACAGTAAGTACAGGAACATTCCCCCCGAGGCAAGCAGGGTGAAGTGCCTTGCCCAAGGACACAACGTCATTTGGCACAGCCGGGAATCAAACCAACAACCTTCTGATTAATAGCCCGACTCCCTAACTGCACAGCCATCTGACCCCCCAGGTTCTAGTGTGTCATGCTATCATGGCATCTTGATTACCCAGGGAGGCGGAGGGAAACAGCTTCAGAGGCTTCTGGAAACAGATGGCCTATTAAGGAGTGTGAGGAGAAAACTCTGCGGTCTCAATCTATCCCCATCTCCGATCCAGTCCTCCTTCCCCTGCTCCTCCTCCTCCCTCCTTCAATCCTCTCTGAAGAAAACAAATGTGTTTGATGAAATTCAATTCCATCCAACCCAATCCACAATAGAAGACTTTGGTCTGCAGTTTCTCTTAAATAATCATTCATATGACCCCCACCCTCCCTCCCCCTCTCTCCCCATCTGTCTCTGTTTGTGTCGGTCTCCCTCTCTGTCTTTCTCTCCCCCTCTTGCATGTTCTTTCTTTTCTCTCTATTTCCTTCCCCCTTCCCCCCTCTCTTTCTCACTTCACTTGAGAATATGTTCTCAAGCGGCTCACCTGGTTCAATAAAGGTTAAATACAAATAAATAAAATAAACTTAATCTCCATCTGTCTCCCCCTCTCTCTCTTTCCCTCTCACCCCCTTCTTCTCTATCTCCCCGTCTCTATCCCTTTTCGGTCTTCCCCTTTCCCCCCTCTATCTTTCCCCGTTCAACTTCCCTTTACCTCTCCCCCTCTCCCGTCTCTCTCTCTCTCTCTCTGTGTATCTCTCTCAGTTGAAGAACAGTCTGAGGAGCGACCTGTGTGTGGACCAGGGGCCAGAGACCGACAACATCCCCATCATGTACCTCTGTCACGGGATGACCCCTCAGGTGAGTTCCGCTGACCTCTGAACCCAGTGACAAGCTGCCCTATTCTGCCTTCTAGCCTCTACCACACCCCCGCAGAATCCACAAAATGCCATTTTCCACCCACCGTTCATTAAAATGCCATCTGCGTGGCGCTGGTAGAATCACATTGTCATCTTCAGACTTTGTAGTTCGGATGTCCTTGCTCTGGCATCATCTGTTCTGGTCTGGGTAGGACACAGTGGATCAATTTGTGGCCATTCAATAACATTGACTTACTGGAAGGTGTTATTTGAAACTTGCATCTGGGTCACGCCAGCCAGCTCACTTTGTCTCAGCCAAACCACAGAGTCTGCAGTTTTGCCTGCTGTCACAACTTCTGTAATTTCTCTTGGCACGGAAGAACACTTAGGACGCAACAGATTTTTTTTTACAAATTGCATAAAACGTCCTCATTTATCAGCTTTTGTGCTGAAACTCCACAAAAATGAAAGCCTGTGGAGGTCTCTGGTAAAGTGTTCGTTTAGGTCTCGATTTGGATGTCTGCTCAGGAGGTCCCAGAAGAAATGGCTGAGGGAGAAAGTGTGGACACTGAAGAGAGTCCACACCCCAAAACAATGATACAGTCTACTCGCATGTTAGTTTGGGTTTATACTGAGGTCATCTGAGGCTCTGATGACAGATACTGTACTGGAAGCTACCATAATGTACGCTTTCCATCACTTAGGATGTCAGTCTGAGGAAGAACATGGTGGCAAGTGCCGGGAAGAGACAGAGAGACTCATCCCATTTGAAGGACTGATTTAATTGAAATGGTATTAGTTCAATGTCAGCTTTGTGATGTACAAATCCCCCGACCATACACGGATTGGATATGCTTCTCCTCGCTCGCACACGACACACGCAGCGTGGTAACACAGACACACAGACACACACACGCAGAGACACACTCACATGCTTGCACACAGACACAGCTCAGTATTAGAAAGCGGATTCTCCCATGCCTTGAGTGCCAGTGTCTTAGAAAACAAAGTGCCGAGTATCTCCGAGAACGATGCGGGCTTCCATGCTCGCCATCTCTCAGGATTACCTCAGAGCCGTCTGCCTGTTATCTCTCCATTGTTACACTTCAACTAAAGCGCTCCACTGGGCTGAATAAAATTCAGGAAGAGTTGTTTCACATATTTAATGCATGTGACTGGAGTGCTGGCATACTGGTCATGTATTCCTGTGTTAAAATCAAGTGTTATCTGTACAGACCTTTGTCACAGAGGGCTTAACAGACGCCCACTGACTGGCACCTATAACCACCCCCGAAACCCTCAGGTGATTCTTTTGGAATTACAGAGACCACTTTTTGACACTAGGATTGGCACATGGTCTCCATGGCAAAGTGAGATTTAGCGCGAAAGAGAGGAAGAGAACTATAAAGGGAAAAAGAGGGAGACGGGAAGGGAGAGATATAGAGGGAAAGAGAGGGAGATGGGAAGGGAGAGAGAATGAAAGAGAGAGAGAGAAAAGGAGAGATAGATAGATGTGGAGGGAGGAAATGGAGAGTGAGATTTAGAGCAAAAAAGAGAGAGAGAGAGATAAAGAAAATACACTTCAAGACTGACTAGCTAGAAGGCAGAATTTTGTTGCAGGGGAAAAAACACAACTGGACTTGAAGTCAACCAGACAGATCCAGTTTAAGTTGTTTTGATAAATTATTATACCAGCAGTCAAAGCCATCAGAGACAGACTACTTCACAAAGACTCAGAAGAATATTAATACACATTGATTTATCCTTTTGTAGGAAATTGGAATGTATAAATGATTAAAACGAAGAAGAAGAAAAAACGTTTACCCACTGGGGAGTCTTGGTGTTTGGATAAACTTCCAATTACAAAGTGCTAGACTTTGAGCCCTTTTCTTGATGTGAGGAAAAGCGTAAAATGTAAATCATTAACCACAACAGGAAACCTCAGTCAGACACACATCTCATTACATCTACAGTACTTCACCTCCCTGAGACTGCTTCCCAGAATAACTGCTTCAACTGTTTATGTACTGAAAGTATCATAAATGAGTTATGGTACATGGCCGTATTAAGTTACTGGATTGTGTGTGTGTGAAAATGATGTTGAGATGGTTGTCATTTCATCAATATAAGCTTTCTGTAAAAAATTGCTTTTTAGTGTCCATTAGTAGAGGGTGTTTGTGTGTGTGTGTACAGTATAAGGGTAAATGTGTGTCTCTGTGTGTGTTTATATAGTGTTGGGGGGGAAGCGTGTGCGATGATGAAGGAACAAAAAGGAATATAGACACTTCCTCAGACAGATTTGAAAGTCGTCGGGGGTAACGGCTTCTTCAATTCTCCTGATTGAGATGAAAGTAAATGTCAGTCTTCTGTATAATCACCGTTATTATCGCTGCAATGCACACACGCGCACAGACACACACTCAACCGCACACACACACGCGCACGCAGACACACACTTAACCGCACGCACACACACGCACGCAGACATCTGTCCGCTCCAGCCTGCCAGACCCCGGTGATGGCATCTTTAAGACTCAACTGTTGTTTTCTGCGGTGATAATAGGTTTTCGAAATGCCCCGATTGTGAAAGACAAACATCATTTCACCCAATTACCTCTGTGACGAGGCTGCTTGTTGTCAGGGCCTCTGCTTCTCCACAGGCCTGAAGCGTCCCCTCGGCTTCCCTGATCTCTGCCTGAGTTGGTCGCTCCGCTCCCACTTGCAGCAGGGCTGGGGCCTCTATTCAAAGAAAAACTCCAAATAGAACTACTTCGAAATGCTTTTATTGTAATGAGGATGACATTTTGTCTCAGCACACTTGCCTCCCTTCCACTTCCTCCTCCCTGTATAACACCTTGGTATTCGTGTGGTTGTGTTGCATGACTGTCTGTGCCCTCTGCCGTCCCTGTTCTACAACCTGGTCTATCCCTGGACTAGAATGTTTATCATCCCTGTTCTAGAATGTTTTCTGTCCTTGGACTAGAATGTGTTCCCTCCCTGTTGTAGAATGTGTACTACACCAGCAGCCAGCAGCTCCATCTGGGGGCCCTGAGTCCCACTATCGACGACAACGACAACAAGTGCCTGGTGGACGTCAACAGCCGCCCCAGACTGCTGGAGTGCAGCTACGCGGCCACCAAGAACATGAAGCTATCCTGGCTCTTCACTCAGGTAAACGTGTGTGTGTGTGTGTATGGTTCCTTAACCTCGATGATACATATGGTCCTTGCTTCGCAGACCAGCTGAAGGATATCGTAAAATGAATGGCTGCTGTAGACCATTTGTAGACTATTGTCTCAGTAAGACACACTGTCCCATCTCTCTGGTTTCTCTCTCTATCACTCTCTCTCTCTCTTCCCCTCAAAGTTGTTTTTAGAAATTATTTTACCAAGAGTCAAAGCCATCAGAGACAGACTACTTCACAAAGACTCAGAAGACAGAATATTAATACACATCGATTTATCCTTTTGTAGGAAATTGGAATGTATAAATGATTTGTAGACCATTTGTAGACTATTGTCTCAGTAAGACACACTGGCCCATCTCTCTGGTTTCTCTCTCTATCACTGTCTCTCTCTCTTCCTTTCAACTTTTCTTTCTCCCGGTGTCTTTCATACACACATTCACTCTCTGCCCCCTGTCGAGCTCTCTCTCTCTCTTTCACTCACCCTCTCTTTTCCCTGTACCCTCTCTCTTTCTCCCTTTCCCCTTTCTCTCATTCTCTCTCTTCAGAGAACAATACCACCTACCTAATAAGCCTTTGAACACAGTGGCTGTGAATCACTCCCTAATTAGGTCTGATGTAAAAGACACACTGAAAACTTCTCTGTGCTTTTCATGAGGAGTCAGAGCCCGAGCTGATTGTTTCCCCAAGGGTTCGGTGACCCTGAGTTTTTTTTATTGAAACTCTGGTGCTTCTGCAAGTCAAGAATGGATCCTTTGATGAAAGAGCTGCTTATCAGTGAAGTGAAAACGTATTGTAGATAGACAAATGACTTTTTTGGAGAAGGAACACTAGAAAGAGCTGAAACGTCATTCAGTGCCACACTGAGAAATGTCTGGAAGATGTGGCTAGGAGAAGTCTGTGGCGTGTAGCTCTAAGGGCATTTGACCCGATAATGACCGTGAGGAGGGAAGGAGGACCTTCTTTTGAATGGAAGCGAGGGGGATTTATAAGAAAGTGAGAGCAAAGAGGGAGAGAAGGGAGAGAGTGAGAAGGGAAGGCCTGGGTGCTGTGTTTCATCTGAAGAGGGCAGTCAGAGGTAGTGAATTATTGATAAGTATCTCTTTTGAAATATTGAATCGTGTTTGACTCTGAGGGAACAGTTCAGAGACAGAGAGAATATTGCAGATATATTCTGTGTAAGAGCTGACATGTTGTAGATTTAATCAGCTGCTTATTTTCATGGCCTCTTTTTTTATACTCGCTTACGTTGCTAACTCCTGATAAACAAGTTGTATTGAAATCCATCAGCGCTTCCTGTCCTCAGTCCAGGTATACACTGTCACTGGTCGAAGGGTGAGGGATGGGGGAGGGAGGGAGGGAGGGAGGGAGGGAGGGAGGGAGGGAGGGAGGGAGGGAGGGAGGGAGGGAGGGAGGGAGGGAGGGAGGGAGGGAGGGAGGGAGGGAGGGAGGGAGGGAGGGAGGGAGGGAGGGAGGGAGGGAGGGAGGGAGGGAGGGAGGGAGGGAGGGAGGGAGGGAGGGAGGGAGGGAGGGAGCAGTGTTCATTTTGACAATAATTAAAGTTGCTGAGTGAAAATTGTAATTGGCTTTAACTCATTTAAAAACATTGCTTTTTAGTCAAGAGTCTGTTTTACTTTTTAATTTAAGTCAACGTTTTAGTTAAGTTTCATGATAATGTAATGGATTTTGCTGAGAGATTTTCCTCATGTCTGTAAAAAAATTCAATGGAGAAGTAAGCATGCATGGAACCAGGCTGAGGGTGTGTTACTGACTTACCTTACTTCTTTTATCATTTATATATGAATGCCTAAAGTTTGTTAGAAAAAGTGCAACGATGGCATGTCTTTCCAAACTTGTTTTTTCCGCCCATCTGGAATCCACAAGACACTCTATCCTCATCATGAACCATGCTCTCAGTCTTTCTCATGCACTCATATATCTGTTTGAATACATGAGAGATGTGTCCTCTGCTGGTGAAGATGAGGCACTCATCGTTTGTGAGGCCAGCTAATGGTTCAGTCCCTTTTTTAAGGCATTTAGATTTATTAGAAGGCTCTTCCAAAGTTGGCTTGTTTACATCTGTTATACTGGAAGCTGGCATTTGCATGGACGTGCACCAAGCAGCAATGTACAGTGAGAAAGATGCATGGAGACAGAGAGAATTTGCACTTGCAAATGTAAATGATTGGATGAAAAGGAAAACCACCAGTGCATTGAGGTGGCTCCTGTGATCTCGCTTGTCTGCCTGAACAGAGACAGCTTTTCTGTCTCGTCTTTACCCATCAGGACATGATGAACAGAGATTTCGTCGCAATTTGTGTCGTCAATATTTACATTGTCATTTCAATTTAGCCACGACATGAAAAGGTAGTGAACAAATGCTTGTAGTCAAAATTTCTTTTGACAATATTGACACTGGTATAGAGCGAGGGAGGGGGCGAAGAGAGGAGTACTATGGGTGGGTGGGGGAGGGGGGGGGGGGGTACTATGGGTGGGGGAGTCATGGGGAGGGAGAGCAGGTGGGCTACAGTATGGGATGAATATTAGTTGAAGGTTGTCTGTCTGGGGAAGCTTTCTTTTTCATATATATTAAAGGGCTCTTGGAGCCCTCTGCTGAAGCAGCAGATCAATACCCAGACCCAGACCTCGCACTCAGGAGATTGGACGGGGAGACAGGGTTGGACCACTTCCAGAACCACAGTTTATACTACATGTATATGAACAGGCAAGTGTGCACACTCATACGAACACGCTAGAGTACTGTATATAATATTCTGTGTGTGTGTTCTTCACAGGGAGGCTCTATCCAAAACACGCAGACCGGGAGATGTCTGGAACTTGTGGAAAGCAGCCTATCAGAGAACGGCTTCCAGTTGGCCATTCAGAAGTGCTCTGCTCAGAAATGGACGATCACAAATGTCCTGACACAGCTCCACCAATGACAGTGAGACGAGAACTGGAATGAACCAATGAGCAGTGAGCTACTGATCCTGACAGTGACCTGTCAAGTTCTGTGTGGGCGGGACTACTGCCTTTGAGAATCTACCTGACAAAAGGACATGGTCTGTCTGCTAGCTACCTGAAGTGACGACTCCCAACCCACAATACCAACCCCAGAGATAACACTGTATTTGTTATGTTTAGTATAAGCTTTGCTACGGTATTTCTTTAAGACTGCAAGAGTTAGATCTCATGTGAGGCATGCGTCTCTTTCATCCACAAAATAGGGAACATTTATCAAGCCATGACCAGGGGGAGGCCCTGGTCATGGCTTGATAAATGTTCCCTATTTCATTTTGTAAATATAGCAGACAGGCTTGTTTTGAGAACAAAAAGTATTTTCATTGGGGTTTTGAATTGAGGCTCGCTTTGCATTATGTACTGTATGGAACAGTATTTGCTACTGTGTAGCAGATTTAGTAAAACTTTCTGTTCACTTTTCTCTCAGGTTTGTACTTTAACTTCATTCTCAAATGAATTGAGTTTTTTTTCCAAAAACTGTTCACATCACAAGCTCTTTTATATACATATACACTGGATATTTATAAGACCCAGAACTAAAATACTGCTGGTAAAATGTGTGTGTGAGTATTCTCCATATTGCAGTTAGCGGATAAATTCCACCGATGACATGGACACACACTGACAGTCATATGTAGCCGTCCTCACCAACAACATCAGTACGGTACATTGTCTGTACAACAACCATGTCTATACTTCCACTCCAAATAGTAGCATTGATGTCCCACAAAATGATCATGACTTGCTCAGCTGGAAAGGAGGAGAGCAGTAATATCTCATCCTTCATCAGTTTCCAAGCTGCGAGCGTGGCCTGCAGTATCCGCTGGTGCTGAAACATGCATGAGGCCCTGGGTCTCCGCGCTCATTTGACAGGCCTGCCATAGCGAGGTTAGTCGTGGTGCATACACTCTCTCACATCAGTTTTACATATCCGGCACTTCAAAAGCCCTGCGTGTCGCCGTGGAAACAAATGAGGGTCACAGCTTCGACTCGGAGCACTTTGAAAGAAAAACCACATGTTTTTTTTTCATTGTTGACATTTGACTATGAAGTCATGGGTTACAAATTACATAAACATAAAAACATTTGAAAACGTGCCTCTAAGCATGTTTAGAAATATCTCTTTACCAGTTGACCTGGGAGTTCAACATTCCAACCTGCTGTCACACATTTGTCTACTTGTCTTCTATACAAGTTAAAAAGGTAAGCTCTGTTTGTTTCTGGTGGAGTCTGGGATAACGTAATCTCAGCTCCCCTAGCAGTGCCAAGACTCCAGCTACAGCCTCCTTCCTTCACTCTACCCCTCTGAGAGTTTACTAATGAAATCTCTCCATGGGGTCTCTTCATTTCCTCTTTATTTCTCCCATCTTTCTCTCACTTTACTTTCTTCACTCTCTCTTTCACACTCTCTCTTTCACACTTCTCAATTTTCTTTCTCAATTCCATTTCTTTCTCTCTCTCTCTCTCTCTCTCTCTCTCGCTCCCTCTATTTCTCTTAACCTCACACACATTTTCTCTCTCTCTTTTCCCACTTGTATTGTAATGTATTTCTCCAGCCTCTCCATATCCTCACCTTATTATAAAACCAACGAGATATGGCTCATTATTCCCACCCTGAGTTTATCCAAAGTAAAAAATGAGGCCTATACAAGAACTAGCCTACTTATGGAATGCATAAAAGGTCAAGTAACTCTAATGTGTCGCGTTACGACAAATCCAATTAACACGCAGCGACAAGCAAGAGTAGGCTCCAGCCAAGTCGCGGTTTAACATGCCGCCAGCCAGTGGTTCATATGCCTCCAGTGGTTTTCTAAAAGAACTGCGAAGTTGTTTGGGGATCTAGAAAAGTTAAGAGCATGGCACCGAGTGTGAACCGACCCATTACGTTCACACGTCTTGTTGCGGCTGAGTAGCCACGATAATTTCATTTAATTTAAAACTGAGCTTCGTTGATAGTCAGGATGGCCATAAATCAGGGGTTTGATTAAGGACAGACTGTTCTTAGTTTTATAATGCAATGATGCAAATCTGTCATTAGTGAGCTAGCCAATATGGGGGGGAGGGGGGAGGATGGGGAGGAGGAGGAAGGATGGGGAGGAGGGAGAGGAGGAAGGAGGAGAAGGAGGAAGGATGGGGAGGAGGGGAAGGAGGAAGGATGGGGAGGAGGAAGGATGGGGAGGAGGGGGAGGAGGAAGGATGGGGAGGAGGGAGAGGAGGAAGGAGGAGGAGGAGGAAGGATGGGGAGGAGGGGAAGGAGGAAGGATGGGGAGGAGGAAGGATGGGGAGGAGGGGGAGGAGGAAGGATGGGGAGGAGGGAGAGGAGGAAGGAGGAGGAGGAGGAAGGATGGGGAGCAGGAAGAATGGGGAGGAGTAGGTCCAATGGGATGTGATTATCCAACTTATGAATCCCGAGGTCAGCAATATTTCATGGAAAATACAATTCTGTTGGCAGAGTAAAACATGTCTCCTGTATTAATTGGCTAGGCTCTCAGCTTGACAGAAAAGCTTCATTGTATGTAGCTGTATATAGCCTACACAACACTATTGTAATCAGACTATAGCTTGAAGAACAAAGCATTTCTAATGAGGGATGACGTGTTTTTTACCATTTCAAGTACACCTGCTATCACTCACATAGAACCTTTGCAAGCATCACCACTTGAGTAGTATGGGATTTGAAGGATCTCATTAAGTTTGATCACCAGGTCCTGCCTGTAGCGGCGGTATTACCTAGGGGATTGAATTAATTGGAACTGGAACACTTGCAGTAGTTCTGTCTGTCAACTCTGCTTGGTTCCAGAACATATGGGCATTTTAGAATACATTAACAGTTCTCTCACTAAACCAGGCTGGACCAGTCACCAATCCTAAAATAACTTGAATGCCCCAGCTACAGTTTCAGAGCTATTGTCCTATACATAGGGCTAGGGTTAGCTCAGTGGTCGAGAATTTGATAACAGATCAAGAGGTCGTAGGTTCACATCTCCTCCAGTACTTTGCTTTAGATAAAAGTGCATACTAATAGGACACCATATTATTATTATTATGTAAATAGAGTTTTAAGCACAGCGGAGTTGAATTTTTTATATTTGTCTATAGGAAAATGAGGTTAACTGACAAAAATATAAATATATGATTGTCTGATATTCATTCATTAATTTCGCTTCACCATCAAGGGAATCAACGACGAAGGAGAGATGAAGTTCGATTATGAAACATTGCCACCTTGTGTTCAAGTCTATAAACTTCTCATGCTTTGTTTTTTAATCGGTAGCCCAGAATAATTTGAAATGTACACGGTATATACCATTAATATATATAAAATATACAAATTCATATATTTATGTAGGATAAATATATATATTTGTCTTTCTTTCTTTTCTTGAGAATATTTTTGAGCAGAGAAGGAAACAGTTTAATACTGCGAATGTGGACCTATGGGGAAGATTTCAACGTTGCACAGTTGCACTTCCGGCTTCAAAGGCAGCGTACGTCTACGATCGACCGTATTCAAAAGAACAATTTTGGACATGTTTCAGAATGTTGTTAGAAGATTGACTAATGAAACATGTCGTTTTAAAAGTTCTGTCAATTCTGTAACTTTCCTGCGATGCATCGGGCCAGTGTCTGTGACACCGTCGAGACATTTCTCTGATGCAAAGGAAGACGTCAGACAACCCTTTGACACTTCCCTGCTCGAATTCCTAGTCTGCCCTCTGTCTAAAAAGCAGTTAAGGTGGGTTACACAGTCTTACTAAACCGCCAGATATGATGTGTACTTTAAAACAAAGACGTAATAATAATTCTCAAAATCGGCCAGTATTTTAAAGTATTTATGAAATGTAAATCTGTTTACGTCCGTCTTTCCAGGTACGAAGAAAACACAAATGAGCTTATTAATGATGAGCTGGGCATTGCATACTCAATCATCAATGGCATACCCAATATGATCCCCCAGGACGCAAGACTGATCCAGAAAGACCCACCGCCAACCGAGGCAACTCCGGCATAGAACATACTTCTACTATTTATAGTCACACGGTGCCGTGACTGCAAGAGTATAAAGAACAATAGACGTACTAGCTTATTATCGTACTAACAAAGTTGCGAAATTTGTGAGAAAAAGAGTCCAGGAGAATGTTTTCCTTGTCAACCCTCACTGTGTTGATTCCTGTTGTCTCTCTTTGTGGACTTTTCTACTCTGCCACTGTGGATGAGAACTTCCCTGAGGGCTGCACCAGTACCAGCAGCCTGTGCTTCTATAGTCTCCTCCTGCCAGTCACCATCCCTGTCTATGTCTTCTTCCATCTTTGGAAGTGGATAGGGATTAAACTGTTCAGGCATAATTAATGCAGACAGACTGTAGCTTAATAGCAAGTGAAACCCGATAAAGCTATTGTAAAAAAAAATAAAAGCTTCACGTTTAAGCTTGTTTCGTTTTTTTCCCCCTTTTTTTAATGTGTGTCATTAAAGCTACAAAGATTCTAAACAGTAGCTATCAATTGCAATAAATGTACCAAAATAAACAACAGAAATATAATTGATCTGATGAATGGTATAAAATGTATGGATTTACATTTATTTCAGTTACAGTCAGTGCCATTCAAGTTATTTGTCAAACAATGCAATTGAACTTGTATAAATACATTGTATAGAGAAACTCAAAAGACTCAAAGTACTAAATATAAACAAACAAATTGGAACAGTGAAAGATTGGACAACCGTCAGCCTCACTGTCGTCTGTTTTTCTTCTCTTTGGACTGTTTAAGCTTCATCAGCTGTGACTGTGGTCTGGGTGACCTGTCTTCTCCTTTCATCTTAAAGAAAAAGGACTCATTAAGTCTCATCTGCACAGCCTTCACCTGGGTCAAGTCCATCTTGCTCCTGAGCAGTGAATCGTTGTCCTCGCTCGAGGTCATATCTGATGACCTTGACCCTGGCGCAGGGCTGACCTTTTGACCTTTGACCCTTGCTACGGTGATCAGGGGGTGTGGGCTGGTGCGGGCTCGTGCTCTGCTGGGGAGACTCAGGTCGACAGGTTGCAGGTCCGCTTGGTGAGTGGAGGTTTCGGTGAGCCTCTGAAACCTGAGGTATGTGGAGAGCTCAGTGAAGAAGTTCTCTGTCTGTGTGGCTGCCTCTGATGTGGTCCTGGTGGGTTTGGATCCGGTCGGCATCGGGTACGGCTCTCTGGGAAGCTGCGTGAGTCCGGTCAATCTTGCCGCCGAGTCGCTGGCGTCCTCCGACATGTCACTGCTGGAGGTTTCCGATGACGGGACGTTGAAGGTCTTCTGGGTGATGAAGAGGTCCTCGCTGTTGACTTCGTCTATGCTCTGTGAGTCGTCTGCCGACCTACACTGTGACCCCTGAGTCAGCAGCCCGTCCTCATTCTCCCTCCGCCTGATGGGGTGTTCGACGGGCGTTGGAGTCAGGCAGCACTTGGCGGGCCTTGGTTGCTTAGCTGGTTGGTACTTGGGCGATAGGTTGAATTCAACTTTCTTTTTCTTCTTGGTGGGGTTTCTGGGTGTCTGGGTCAAGGCACTGTTCCTTTCATCACACTGAAGGTTCTGGCTTGGGTTTTCCCCAGGTGCACAAGGCTGGGCAGTGGTCTCCTCTCCATGCTTCATCCAATCTATAACAGACTTGTTGGAACTAAATCTTGTTGACACCAAAGACAGATCCTGTAGTCCCACAATCACTCTTTTTTGTTTTTTCTCTTTGGGTTTATCTTTGGACTTTTTATGCTTTTTTACTTTTTTGTTTTTTTTCCCCACCTCGGTAGGCATGCTCTTTTTA
The DNA here is from genome assembly GCF_054491055.1 of Hypomesus nipponensis. Taxonomy (NCBI): domain Eukaryota; kingdom Metazoa; phylum Chordata; class Actinopteri; order Osmeriformes; family Osmeridae; genus Hypomesus; species Hypomesus nipponensis. The sequence goes on along the minus strand of NC_140374.1, from coordinate 4,929,528 downwards.
ATATCTTTATCTTTCTTTGATTTCTTTTTTCTTTTCAAATTCTTGGGCGGATCCAATAATGAATCCAAAAACAAGTCTGTTTCAGCTTTCAGTTGCACTGCCATTGTTCTGCAAATAAAGGTAATTATGTAAAGGAACACGTCATGATTTTATACACCCTGTCGGTCATCAATGTTTTTTAGCATAGGCTCGCCAATGTGACTGTGCAACTCGTTTTAGCTACATCAATCGAGCTACATTCATTTCAAAATCTGCAACAATGAAACAGTATAATTTCGCTCACTGAATTTTATTAGGATGAATCTTTATTAGAACGCGAGAAAAAAAATCGGCATAGAATCTACGGTTAGTCCACCTGCACTTTTATTTAAAAAAAAATACTTAAATTGCGCTTTTGCCAGTGCCAATAGTGGCTAATTTATCGTAACCGGAATCCTTTTATCTTCGCTAGCACAACAGAAGTAGACACAAAAACAAGAGATGCCGCTGTTGAAGTATAACATTTGTATGTAGTATTACTCATATTTCCGACATAATATGAACTATTAGGGTATTACCTTATCAGGTTATCGTTTCACCAAGTTGCACTGCCGTTTGCTGGAAATTTGACTTAAATCCAGGCGCCTTTTTATCTACGGTCAGCTCTACAGCACGCTCTGCCGGTAGGTCGGCCCACGAGCATGTTCCCACATGTTGGCGCATGCGCATAGCACGCTGTATGGACCGTAATATTGTCACGTAGCCTCGTCTGTTCTTCAAATCTTTAAAATGTTTAATCTATAATTTCAATATAATCTTTATAATGCAAATTTAGCTAGAGGTGGTTGTGTTTATAGCTTATTAGGTTGCCAAAAAGCAATTTGATTTGAGCATCTAAAGCTTGATTGTTGGATTGATTGAGGTCAGAGATCTTTGTACTTTTAGTGAAGTACTGAACATTTAAAAGCAATTTTTATATATTTTGGCACCCATAACCTTGCATTGGACGAAAGTGGGGGAATAATTATTAATTTAAAACAACGTAAATGTACAAATAGTACAAATATTATAGTGACGTTGATGTAACCTTTTACACCCTTTCAGTCTTTTATGAATCACCCTTGTAGCTTCCATCACCTCTCCCAAGGCCGCGCGCGTCAGTCACCTTCAGTTCCTATTGTGCCTATTGTTGTTACAGGCAGACGGAGCCATGCCTCACTCCCTACAATGGAGGGGTGTTTTTTCTGCTTCTTTTCCTTTTATTGTGGGAAAAAGTTGCTCCAAACTGTCGTCTGAGAATCTGATGATGTCAGTCAACGTTAGTCCTGATCCAAGTAAGCATTGGATGAGAATATTTTCTTTGAAAATAGCCTGTTGCGTGAGGCTGAGTTAGACTGGCCTTCTTGTGTGAGCAGGTTTGTACAGTGATGCAGTGAGTTGTTTCAAATGTGTTAGTCACTAAGGAGGGACCAGACCTTTGATATCTACTTGACAGATTGTTTTTCAGGAATACAGGAGTTCCCTTTCCACTGGGGGTTTACTTGAGTGTGTAAGCATGGGAGGAGGTCGAGGCTTGAGTGTGTGTCGGGGTCAGGTACAGTAACATAATACGTACACTGCTGTTGTCAGATCCACTTTCAATCGACACCCATCCATTTCAATTTGTCACAGGCTGGCAGTGTTTTCACATTATCGTGTCAGTCAGAAGTCAATTAAGATTACTGTCACTTGAAGACTAGACTGGCTGCATATTTTATTCAGTGCATTTCATCCACCTCTGTAAATAAAATATATACAGCAGCAACAATCAAACTACCTTTGCCCTACTGAGGTTATTTTTCTCTCAACATAATTCGGTTGACTGACTTCCTGTACACCTGTGGCATGTTACGTGTCCTCCTTTGTTGTCATGTAGAGCATACCAACGATGCTGTAACGCTGTCACCCTCTACGGCCACACGCTGTAGAAACATCCCTGTCTCTTCTCACATGGAAGCAGTGTAGGCCCTATTTATATCTGAGGGTTATGGAGCTGTTGAGGTGTTTACTGGCTGGATGGATCCGCTAATAAGCAGGAACGAATGCAGGTTCACACCGGTTGTGAGTGGGTGGACATGCTGCCTGACCTGGATGTTGTAACACCAGTCTGATGTTAGGGTGATTTTAGTCCCTGTTGCTGTCATCACTACTGTACATGGGCCATTTCCTTGTCTAAGATTGTCATGCCTTGCGTTTCAGTTCACTTAGTTAATATGCTATTTATCAGCCAGTCATTTTCCAAACTGAGTTTAATTATAAGCAAAAAATAGAGTACATTCAATTGACCTCCTCATTTAATAACAGCTTTATATTCTTTCTAAACTTGTATCTCAGTGAGGTATACATCTGTACTGGTACTGCAGCCTGGGGAAGACTTATGTATTGAACAGATTATTTTTCAGAGGATCAACAATACATTAGCAATCATTAGCCTGTTTAAAATAAATATAAATCCGAAGGATGTGTACTATGGCGTTGTGTTGTTAGGAATCTTTCGCATCCTTCGCGTCTGCTGAGAGAAATCGGATGCGGTGGCCATATTTAGCAAGCGTCACATACGATTGGGCGATGACCATGTGTGGGTGTCTTCCAGATCGGGGGTTCTTCCTCTGTTTTCCGTTGATGCTCCATTCTAGTGACCGCTACATTTCCCCTGCCTTGGCAAGACTTCAACATGCCCTGGGGAACCAGGTTTAGCTGACCACACTACGAAGAATGGGTCAAAACACTGGCTTTGCCTTGCTTATTTTTGGAAGCAAACATCAGCCCTTAAGTGTTAAAACACTCGTCCAGAGCCACGGACTTCTCACTCCCCCCCTGCCCACGCTCCGGATATGGAAAGACATCATTCATTTTCACCAGGAGCCTTCCTAAACAACCTGCGCTACGCTGCCTACTATTTACAGAAGCTGCTAAGCTGTCATCTTGTTAATGGTCTGCCCTATGGTAATGTGTGGCCAAGCTGTATGTCTGATGGCCCTGGCAGTTACCCGGCTGGTTAGCGTTGTCCTAGTTTGTCTTCGTTCTGTGCTGCGGATGCTACAGCTTTCTCCTGAGCCCTGGTCTCAGTGAAGGTCAGAAGGGCCTTATGGTGAGATGCCACCCAGGCCTAGTGGGCCTGACCCAGCCAACCGCCCACGCTGTCTGGCCCCTGATGGATAGCGACGGCATGACTTGGTCAGTCGATTTTCCGTTGATCATATAGTTACGGTGTAGGAACGGCATGGTTGAGGGGTTATGTAAAGAGCATTGCACTACGACAAGCTTTAACATAATCCTTACAAAGCCAAAGTTTGTGTGTCAAATGCAAGAGTGTGGTGTAGTGGCTAAAGCCATACATGTCAGGTGACCATGGCCTAATGGATTTGACTATACATTAAGATACGTTTTAAACAGAGAATTCACTCACAACAAATATTAACATTATTTTACACTTGCTATGATTGTAATTCCCTCCCCCCTGACCACCTAAGCAAAGACAATTTGCATAAAAGCGAGATAATGTTCATGTCAAAATTGAGTGGACTGTTCTTCAACATCCCCGTGGTGCCTTGACTTGTCTGTCATCCCAACACATCTGGGGAGACTGTTTTGTTGCCACGGCAATCTTGAGGGGGTGGGGGGTGGGGGGCAGGGCTACAATGGGCAAAGTAATCTCCAGCCAGGTGTGAAGGTGGCGAGTCGTGATTTAATGGAGCGACCACTACCTGTCCTCCGCTTAACACTCCACATGACAGCCACCTGCCCGTGACCAACCGGCAACACACGCACCCACCGAGGAACCGGCCGCACGTGCTTCCCCGGAAGACGGCTTTGAACCGCCACGCGACTCCGCTGTCAGAGAGGCGTTAATCTTCCTCACGCGAAAGTCAAGTGGGTGGCGAGTCGCCTCAGGGAGGTGGCGGATCGAGACAGGGCCCGTGATAGATGGCACCTTGGAGACCGGGGGAACGTCTTCGGAGTGTCCGTGGGTTATGTTAGACCGCCGTGTACCGTGCCGGAGCCCCCAGATGTGCACAACCACCCAGGAAGGTGTGTTTCTGGGTGTCGACGGGGTCACGTACTGACATTTTGAATGAACAAACACAGGCTAGCACCCCCCCCCACCCCCCACCGTCCAGACAGGCACACAGTCACACGTACACACCCACGCACACACAAGCCCAAACACACACACACGCCTACACACACACAGTCACACAGTTATGGGGGCTGCAAACCCCATTCGGAGACTGTTAAAGGAAGTGAGGAATCCACTCCGTGTCTAATATCCCGCTAAGAATAACGTTTTCCCTCCTCCGTCATGCGTAAATCCTGCTGAGACGCTGCTAGGATGTGCCGTCATTCAGATGTTCACACCGCACGAGACTGTTTGCATTTCAGCTCCACTTCCTCAGATAAGCTCTGGGATGCCAGGCCAGGAGAGAGAAGGCTTCTCTACCGGGCTGGCCGATTCCTCTCAGAATACTCTATTTTCATACATTTTATGTGTTCATTTTATGTGGAGTCAGATGGCTGAGCGGTTAGGGAATTGGACTAGTAATCTGAAGGTTGCCAGATTGATTCCAAATGATATTGTGTCCTTGGGCAAGGCACTTCACCCTACTTGCCTCGGGGGAATGTCCCTGTACTTACTGTAAGTCGCTCTGGATAAGATCATCTGCTAAATGAGTAAATGTAATGAAATGTGTTCACTTTCACACAATGTCGCTGGGTATTAAGGAAGAGATATACCCAGCTCCACCCACACATATTGCTTTGGATAAAAGTGTCTGCCTGATGGAACTCATTGTAATAAAGTATGATTTGCTGTTATGTGTTAGACTACTGACCAGTCAGGCAGTTACTGTTTTGATTATTATTTTTTAAAATATATATTTTACCCTTTTTTGGCTTTATTGGACAGAGACAGTTACAAAGAGACAGAAAATGATCACTGACCTATGCACTTGTTGTAAAGCTCTCTTTTGGAAGTCGCTTTAGATAAAAGCGCCTACGAAATGAATAAATGTAAATGTAATGTAAAATGTATGGGAAAGAGAGAACGGGAAATGGCCTGAGCTGGAATCGAACCGGATCCCCTGCATTAGGCCTCAGCCCATGTGGTATGTGCTCCGTACCCGGTGAGCCACCAGGGCACCCCCACAATACATGAACCGTAGCACCACCGACACCACCGTACGCAACACAACACCCTTCAGCCCAGGTGGCAGAGCCGCTTCCACAACTGTGCAGGACAGGAGATACTCTTAGAGACCCATCTGTGGACCTTTGGAGGTGAGAGACACAGAGGTGAGAGACACAGCATGCTGTCCATTGCCCATTACAGAGAGTCCCTTGGTGGTCCTCGGTGGTGGAGGACACCAGGCCTTTTGGGAAAAGAGGGCCGGGCTTAACCAGAGAAAGAGTAATGCGCTGTCCACAGTGACAGCGACAAGAGACCACGTGAGCACACTGTGAAAAGGTTGTCCGGGTTGCTCTTTGGCCCAGCGTCGTAAATCCTCATCCGACTTTACCGTAACCATTAAGTCACAATTTAGACAAGCCGTGTTTTAAAGTGGCACGGCACACACAAGTCTTTTTAAACAGTGCGTGTTTGTGGATTCCACCGCTGCACATGTGTGTCTGGTGTCGTTCCTCACTTCTGAGGAGCGCCCGTTTCTGTTGGACGTCTGCAAATCCATCTGGCGTTCTGTCTTCATGCGAGGCGGATTCTTTCAAACAAACATCACCGATGAAATGTATTTTGAACTGCTTCTCCATATTCTATTTTTGCAACTCATGACGAGCATCTCAGCAATGTCGTTTATCAACTCGGTGTCCACCATGTCATGTCTTCAGAGTCTGTAAAATCCAAAAGAAACTTTTGCCCTAAGGGTGTGCAGAAGTGGAGAAGTGGGACAGTAAACCCCTGTTGGTATACACACCTGCCTGGATTTGACGCACCTTTCCAGCCGTTGTCGCCGTAGTCGAGGACGAGTCGACCAATTTGTCAACACTTCTGATCTTGTTCTTAATTCTTTGAGTAGATCTTCACATGCACCTCACGTCCACCAGCATGGTTTGCATAGAGGCACCATGAGGTAATGAGAACTACATGGTTTAGGAATCCCCAGCTAAGGTCACAGGTCAGGTTGTATGGTAGGTGTCATCTAAACAGGCCATGCCCACTGAGTTCCATAATAGGATCAAGGGGAGCTTGGAGGAGGTCATCATCTTTGACAGGCAGGGCCCATCTAGGCCGTAAATCTGGTGAAACTAGTATGTAAACAACTTAATTGGTCAGCACCTGTGAAGTTTGTTTATACACAACAGGTGCATGGGCAAATTCTGTTTCAGAGACTTGGTGCAAAGTCAATTGGCGAACAAACCAGGCTGTGCTGTCTCATCAATAGATCATATAGAGTTGTGGTCACCGGTAGCTAAAACATGTTTGTCTGCCATCCTTTCTAAACATAGATGTTCTTGATATTGTTAATGTTCCATCAGTGGTGAGTGACTTTAACTACGGTATCTCTCGTACCAGTTTTCATCATGTTCCAATACATCAGATCAGCCCGCCAAACCCTGACCGTCCATATCTGTTTCAGATACGAAGTATCAACACTTATCTCCTTCTGTCTTCTGGAAGGAGCCAAGCTCTGCGTTCATGTGTCTTTGCTTCATTCCCTGCCTTCTTCCTGCGTGCCGTCATGTTCTGTTTTCCTCGTTGGAGATACAGGAGGCATGCTCCCTTCATGGCCCTGCCTGGTCTGTCAGAAACCCTAACCAGCCTACGAGGGCAGAAGATCTATGGGTCTGACCTGTCGGGTCCCTGTCTCTGGGACACATTCACTGTGTCCTGACATAGCCATGCCTCTGCCACATTTAGAAAGCTTCTCTCATGCTTACCTAATGTGTCAAGCCCATAAACGTAGGACAGGGCGGCCGAATCCAGTGGGGATTTTCCTGGACACCTGTGGGCACCACCCAACCCCCCCCCCCCCCCCCCCGCCCCCCGCCCCCCCATCCTTAGCAGGGGTGACAAAAACCAGAGGTGCCTCACCACTCATGGCTGACCAGAGGAGACAACAAGTGTCCATGGTGCTGATATGTGGTAGAGTGATGATGGCCAGTGCTTTTCTCAAGCTGTACATCTGGAGTTAAAGGAGGGAAGAAATCCCAGTTGACACTGGGAGTTGTCACTGCATATAACTCACTGGGTTGAGGAGGAAAGGGGACAGTGATAGCTGGTGGTCCACCTAAAATCTTGCTGTGGGGTTGTAATGCTTTACAGACGCTAAATCTCTTGAAGGTAATTTTTCAACCAATTTCTGAATGCCCACATTCCGGTACTCTGTCCTTGCAAAAAATACATAGTGATGCTGTAGAGCTGGTGACGTGAGTGTAAATTATAGACTTTTTGGTGTGTGATTTCAAATGCAGCGCAATATTGTGTTAAAAGCTCAACTATTTATCATAATATTGGTACATTTAGTCATTCAAATATTGCAAGTGTCTCGTGCATACCGCCTGAATCACCAGGCTTTCCGCTACAAAAGTAAGAATCTCACGCAACCCTCCAAGAGTAACAAAAACTTCCTAAACCTTCTCACTATTGGTTACAAGTCCGATGTGACCACATCATTCTCGTCACACCCTTCCTCATTAACATATACTCATTCAATCTGGGACGCTGCTCTGACGTAATCGTCCAAAAGAGTTTTTTTTTGTAGGACTCGTAAAATCCCATAATTTATAGCCTTAATGAATGCATAGTTTGTGGCGTCCATGGAAACTTAAATGATAATGTCTTGTAGTTATAAATCTGTCTATTGTTATGTTCCCTTTCAATGTAGACAAATAGTGGCATAAATATGTAAACACCTTAGGCCTAGATATCAACGTTTTAGCACGTTTATTAATAGGCTGGTAGGCTAATGGTAGTCTATATTAACTAATTAACTATAAAGATTGAGTACAGATCATAATTTGAAAATTACGGATTCATAAAACACAGTGTCGCAGTGACCAATCACAATGTAATGAAAATAAATTGCATCATTTTAGCATTTGTTACGCAGTCGGTCTGTGGCCGTGAAGCCAGTTTGATGCTGCAGGCAGGAAAGCGGGCAAAAGTTCAAATGCAGGGCAATTAGTATGGTCCAGTCTAGAGGTGCTGAAAGCTGCGCGGACTACGGAGGTGTTGTCACGCGCATGCCTCCCCCCATCAAGGGAACGGGTGACATCAACAGCAATAATGAAGGCGGTGGATCAATGGGCAGTCAGAGAGGGCTATAAAAGGAACTTTGAGAAGACTTACACCAAACTTTACTGATAGGCCGATCGACTAACCAGGTTGTACACCACTGCCAAGCTTCACATTACTTCAAAACTCTCAACACACAAGCGGGTCTCAACAGAGGTAAGCTAAACTTGACTTAAGTAGATGTTTTGCTTAATTGTCAAACTACATTGTTAAATTGTGAATTTGTGTGTATAATGATGAACAGCCCATAGCTAATCAAATACTAACTAGTTTAATATGTGCTATTAATAAAAAATACTTTTTCCTATTCTTTGCAGGTATCAAAATGTTTCCCAATAGAAGTTTGGATGTAAAAATAATCTTCACATTACTGTGTATTTTATACTTTTCAACACTCTCGTATGGACGACCATTGAGGTATAACATTTAAAACTTCCAATCTTTACTTTGTATAGTATTGTTTTGACATATTATAACTGTGATTTTGGATATTGCATGTTTTTAATAACACATTGTGTAGACCGTTTTTATGCTCAAAACTCAATTAAACTGACATATACATTTTATTTTACTCATACAGAAAAAGATCCGTCAGTGAGGTGCAATTTATGCACAACCTTGGGGAACACAAGCATGTGCAGGAAAGGCAAGACTGGCTACAGATGAAACTCCGCAACATCCACACCGCCTCGCTGAGGAACATGGACCGCGCAGACCGAATGAAGTCGAGGAGGCTTCTTCCCGAAGATCTCCCTGAGCTGAAAGACTTGACTCCAACCGAAATGGAATACGTCTTAAATTTTTTGGAAAAGCTCTTGAAATCTAACTGATATTAGTCGTTTATTTTATTTTTTTAAATTGCCTCGGCTCGTTGCAGCACCGTCATTTTTGTAATTTTTTTATTTGATACATTTAAATCCTATTTATTTCTTTGGTAGCCTATGTTTGCGTAGATTGGATTATTATAATATTTTCATGAGGCAAAGCTTCTCTTGGTTTATGCTTAAAAGCAGTTTTATTTGTTATCAATCCGTGTTAAACTTTAAGCTATTTATTTCGAAATTGAATCAAGCGCAAATACTGTTTAGGACCAAAATGTTATTTTATTGTATGAATGTTTGAAGTCTATATATGAAAAGTGGTTTATATCCTATTGATTTGTTATTCGAAGTGTTATGTTATTTTTATATTATTATAATTGCAGTATAGTAGGTTAAAGGCCCATTTTAATTACATGAATGGCATATGGATCAGTTTATGTGAAAGCTACAACCTGGAAAGTATCTATGCACTTTACCTTTGTAACTAGTCATGCATTTTATGTGAATAATTGCATACCACTGAAACGATAGGTAAAACTATCACCACAAATTCTATCAATAAACTTCAGATCTCAGTGAATGCATACCTTTGCCGAGGACTAACAAAATATTTCCTGTCAATGAGATTTTTCATTTTAACCATTGCTCGGTCTTAAAATTGAATCGAAGTGTTTCGAAATTACTACTTTACTCAGTAACGATGTCAGATTGTAGGCTACATAAGTAATCTGAGAACGGTCTATTCGGGAGGTGATTGGCTGAATGGATTTGGTAGCCCTCCCTGGTTTCCATGGTAGCGTGGTGTGGACTGTCTCGCGATATGCCCCATGCGGAGCCAGCAGCAGTCACACCAAAACAAGAGATCTGTTTTTACCGACTGACAAACCCGCTTCATTTCAGTCCTTGATATGGCTAATGTGTAATATGATTATAGATAGTCATATATCTAGGTATATGGGTGTATTCTCAATACTTTTTTTTAACAAGCCGAGTTGGACAAGCAGTCGGAATGTAAATGCTGCGGGTAAGGAACAATGATGTATGTTAACGCTAGGCTAGCCAGCTAGGCTACTACTGTAGTTTATATACAACACGTCTGACAGAAAAATCAGACCGATTTAGTTTGCTTGTTATTTTCCAAGTTAGACTATCTAGATTCCACATCTGTCTAAAGGAATTATTTTTAATTTAATCATTATTTCATTGATTCGGCAGTAACTTCTCTCAGTTCGCTAGCCAGTTAGCGTAAGGCTAATGTTTTATAGCTAGAAAGTTAGCTAACGTGCCCACGGCAGTACCCTACCCGGCAGCTACTAGTAAGACAATTTTGCGAATACATTTCCGCACTCAATTGGAAATTAAACTGTCCTGTTGACTGCAAGAGATACTTAACACCAACTTGTATCTAGCTAGCTTACCGACTAGAATGTAGGCTGTTTTGTAGACTAGATGTTAGTTAATTAGTTACCATGTCTTTAACAGGTGAGGCACGCTGACAACCGATTCCTGTTCATACCTGTATTCATCCGGGATGGCTGAATGTCCACATTTAGATGACAGCTCGAGCGACGGTGACAACTGGGAACGTAAACTCAACAGCAGCTTAAGGTGATTATGCCCATCACCACAGCAGTGAGAACGAATAATACTGTGTAATGTACAGTACTGTACTGTACGTTGCTTTGGATAAAAACATCTGCTTAAGGAACACATATGTAACTATGGGGACAGGTTAAATTTTTTGGAGCCGTGTACTGTTTAGGTTGTTCACATGTTGTGGCTGCTCTTGGGCCCAGTAGTATGTAAGAGAGCATTGGGCTTCTCCCATAATAAAGCTGGGAGCTAACTCGGCGTGCTTGGAATTGACTTGTAAACCATCTAGAGGAGTGCATTACACAGTAGAGTGGATTCTGATTTTATGATTCTGGGTTCTTAGTAGATCTGCATTCACAATGGAAATGTAGTCCATAGACAGAAAAACACTAAATATGTCCTGCTAGGTAGATGGTTAACAAAAGGTGCAATTGGAGATTCACTTAGTAACAACACCGATTTATTTCAGTATTTTTTCTTGATGAAGAAAGGTTTATTCATATTAATATATTAAAATGTACATTCTGCAGTCCACTGCAGAAATCCTTTCTCTGCCTTCTCCCATTAGGGAGTAGGGAGTAGTGGTCAGCCGTATCAGGGGAAATGGTTAATTAAAACTAAAATATTCAGTTGCTGTGTTAGGATAGGAAATTAGTAATGGGGAAGGGTGGTAGCTAACTGGGTTCAGTGGTTATAGCCAGGTGGCTGATTGTGTTGAAGATGGTAGAGAATCATAAAACTTTAAGTGACATTACAGGAGCCTAATTATTTGCTTGGGGATTGTTACTGTCACAACAGTTGACATGGTTTAACACAATATGAAAATACGACCACAGTTAAAGTGTACTTGACAGACCTTCAATAATTAAAAAATGTTATTCATCTTGATAAAGGTAATTGTGTTGTCATGTCTGAATAAAACACTCCAATTGGCATACATTCAAATAATATTATTTAAACCAACAAGGTCAAATATACCAAAATGCTAACAGACCAACAGTCAAGGTCATTTCCAGAGGGCAGACAATGCAGTGCACACCTTTTTTCACCGGGCTGGACCGAGCGGTGTGAAGACGTGAGCCGCTACTGGGCTACAGTAGCCTGTAATATCGGGACACAGACAGGGGGGTCGCCTACGTCAGATGGGCTGCTTTGTGCGTGTCTGACTCAGTGAAGCACACAGCCATTCACATTTACGGGTTCCCTGTCTGAACTGAATGACTGGTGCTGGCTCGCGCACATGCGTCTCGCCGCCTTTCTTTCCCTTCATTCTTTGCTTGTCGGTGCGAACGGATTGACTGCTTTAAAAAAATATATCAAAAGAGAGGCTGTTTAACAGCTAGCCAGTTGGATTGGAGTCTATGAAATAATGCTGAAGTTGGAAAGTAATGCCCGAGGATGCTAAACCGGGTGGCAAGCCTGATTTCTTCAGAGAAGCGCAAGTCTTTTGTGCTCTCATCCCCCAGCTCATCCCGTGTTGCTTTGTCTTTAATTTGCCGTGCAGCGAGAAGGACGGGTAGGTGTGCACCGTCTGCATCCCGAACATTTATGTAGCTGTAGACTTCTGGTCTACATGTATTTATCTATAAGACATTTCATTTATATTGATATCTGGCGATTTCCTTTATTGCTACGGACAGACAGAGAACAGGCTTTCACTCAATAACGGGGTTTGACTTCAGGGATCTATCGGACAAAATCTTAGTTTTCTATCTTTGTTTAAGAATCTGGTCGGATTTAACGTTCTTTCTCACCGGCGAGCATCACCCGAGCGGTGTGCTCTCTCAATTATTAATCAGACCCTTTTCTTTAAGTAATGGGAGTCGTTATGCTGCTTTTATTAGACGGCTCTTTCTTTTTTTCTTCTAATGTTGTTTTTTTTTTTCTTACTCAAGTGAACAATGCATCCGTCTTCATTCAATGTAATCATAGACTAATGGGAATTGAAGCGTGTAATCCTAGCACTGCGTTTACATGTGTATATATAGAGTATAAAGGCTATATATCATTTATAAACATGTTTGTATGTACAGTATATGTATACGTACACTGTTTGTGTATGTACATATTTCAAGGGACTGAGAATGTATATTTCCAGTCAAAGTTCAAATTCTCAGATATTGGGCTGAATTTGCAGTGTGCAAGATGAGCCTGGTGTTTTCACCGGCCCTTTGTTTGCGCACATCCTGTTTGTTCTCATCCCAGTCTGGAAGATAAGATTGCTTGTGCACGGGAACCTTTCCTCCTTCATGCAAGTCAATCTCAGTCTACAGCTGGGATTCATCGGTATTAGATAAGAGGTGTGGAGGAAAATGCGCCGATTATGTATCAACTCACCTGAAATGCCACTGAGTCCAGTGGTGGGAGGAGGGTCTGATATGGGGAGGGAGAGAGGGAGGGAGAAAGTGAGAGGGAGAGAGGGGGGAGGGAGGGAGAGAGGAAGAAAAAGGCGAGGGAATTGCTCCACATGTGAGGCTGGTGGTGACCCAAAGCTCAAGGACAAAGTGCCTCTTCTCAGATCATCCATCTCACCTGCTAGAGACCAGGCTGACTGTAGAGCCAAACGCCACTACCTATAATCTGCCTAATCATACAAACCAGACCAAAGTACTCCAGGGTCAGAACAGTTTAACTCATTCAGCCCCTTCCAGAAACACATGCTCTGCTGTTAAGAGTCAGCAGAAAACAAAGGCTTCAGTCAGGACCCTCACATATTGATTAAACAATTTATTTCAATAGACTATGGTGGAGCGGTCCTACTTAAGTGGGAAACTCTAGTGTAGTGCTAGCGTGGTGCTAGCGTACACATGGCAGGGAGCTGCGGTGTAAATGCCCCCACAGACAGCAACGATACAGACATTAGGGAAGCCCTGGGAATGGTGAAGGGAAGCAGACAATTGTACGGGGTGCAGGTATATAGGAACGTACAGTTGTGCAGTCAGCGCTTGGGTAACCATAAGGACAAGGCCTTATGAGCTTCAGTTAGCCCACCTGCAGGTGAATACATGTGTCTGACATCAGCCAATGACAGGACTCGTGCCTGAGTCACCTGCCTGAACAAGGCTTCACCCTGACGTGACAGGAATCCAGCACACTTTATGTTCAGGTGCGGTTTCACCAATCGACCGTGACCGGCATAGGTAGCAGTTGCACTTGATTCCACAGAAAATCCATATTTATTGATATAGTAGGAATTTGAGTAGGAGGCAGATGAGTGTGCAGACAGGTGGGGGAAAAACTGCAACCAAAATCATATTTAGTAGTTATACGATAACCTTGAATCAAGTCAGTTGAACTGTTTGTGGCCTGTGTTTGCACAGCAGAAGTGAATGGGTGGGCTGTTGTAGTTAGCTCTGTGGTGTTCCTCTGTGCTTCTCATCAGAGCAGGTGGCAGTGTAGACTTGTAGATCAAGATGTGGATAGACAAGGGTGGTATAAAGTCCCCCTTACGCATCACAAGGTAATTCAGTTGGAGGATGCAGTGTCTCTCCTTCTCTGTATCTCTCTCTCTCCCCCTCTCTCTCCCCCTCTCCCTCGGTCTCCCTCTCTTCCTCTCTCTCTCTCTCCCTCTCCCGCTCTCTCTCTGGAGAGCCCTTGAATCTGCCCTGTCCCTGGGGCATTGCGTCCATCCCCCTCAACATCACCATCATCTCATAACCCAAGAAACTCTCTTCATTAGACGCCAGGATGCCTAGTCGTAGAGAGATGGGAAGAGAGAGAGCAAGACAGCTCCCAGGTGACCTCCATGACCTTAGTGACCGTGCAACTCCTTTAAGACTCGTAGGACTTCCTGTCCAATTGGGCAAAAGATCTGTAAGGCTTCAAATCAAAATGAGGAATGGATTCAGAGACATGGTTGTGTGTCTGGCTTCAGGCATTGTGTGGTGACCTGCCCACACTGGTGTGCTGCTTAATTGCAGAACAACGCTAAATGCAAGGGGCATGAGAGGAGACAGGACAAGGCACCTGGGCCAAAATCAGCCTTTACTGCTTATTCGTCAACCCATAAATATTCCAGGGGAATTTTGGGGAAAATCATTTCCCCAAAGCTTCCTTTTCCCCTCTCTAGTGGGGTTCCTGAAGCCCTCTGGCCGCAGGCTGATTGGCCGTTTGTTCCCAGACAACCGTGTTCTGGTCTCCTATTGGCTGGTTCTGAGGCGCTGTGTGCTTTCCCCAGCGCCTCCTCGTGTCTCCTCTCTCTGGGGTCAGGTGGGTGTACTGCAGTATTTTCCGGAGTTACTCTGCAGTTACATGCAATGAAAACTCTTTCCCCCCTGAGTGCTGTCTGTGTGTGTGTGTGTGTGGTGAGTAGTCTAGGTTTAAGTGTGTGTGTGTTAGTGAGTGTGTGAAACTGCAGAGAGGAAGCTACCCCTGGTGACTCATGTGAACTGACTAAAGCCAGGCAGTCTAGGTACTGTAGAGTCTTGCCAAAGATGTATCACCTAATAACTAAGTACTTGTGTGTGTGTGTGTATGTGTGTGTTCCTCCTCCAGTCCCCAGCCCGCCGTGCCCCAGGTGGAGTTTGAGCGTGAGGCCATGAGCCTGCACGGCGCGAGCGGCGCCGGACTGGACCGCTCCCGGGACCGCCGGCGCTCCAGCGACCGCTCCCGCGACTCCTCCCACGACAGGGCAGAGGGTCAGCTGACGCCCTGCATCCGCAACGTCACCTCGCCCACCCGCCAGCACCACTCTGGTGAGGAGACCCTTGCGCCTCTGGGGGAGAAGGAAGACAACATGTCTCACTGCACATGACTTGGATTTTTTGGTGGCATTATTCAAATTCACATTTGTTTTCCAATCAGCGGTCTGGGTTTGAATCTCTCTCTCTCTCTCTCTCTCTCTCTCTCTCCCTCTCTCTCTCTCCCTCTCCCTCTCCCTCTCCCTCTCCCTCTCCCTCTCCCTCTCCCTCTCCCTCTCCCTCTCCCTCTCCGTCTCCGTCTCCGTCTCCGTCTCCGTCTCCGTCTCCGTCTCCGTCTCCGTCTCTCTCTCTCTCTCTCTCTCTCTCTCTCTCTCTCTCTCTCTATCTCTCTATCTCTCTATCTCTCTATCTCTCTCTCTCTCTCATCTCGTCACACTTCACATGAAAACTGTCCAGTAAAGCAGAGAAATGCCCTAAAAACGAACTCTCCAGGCATGCCTTGTCTTGCGTGGTGTTCTGGATGTGAGATGTGTGCTCTCCTCTCCCCAGACCGTGACAGAGAGGGGGGCTCCTCCTCCAGGCCCTCCAGCCCTCGCCCCCCCAAGCCTCCTCTCGGCACCCCAGGAGGGAGCCTGGCTCTGGGCAGCATGGGCCGGTGCTCCTCCCTGGGCCACCCACTGTGCTCCGACATGATCTACGTGTACGACCTGATCCGGGAGGGGCCGGGGCTGCGCGGCGTGCGCGCTGCCGAGAGGGTCACCCTCATCGTAGACAACACGCGCTTCGTGGTCGACCCGGCCATCTTCACCGCTCAGCCCAACACCATGCTGGGGAGGTAGAGGACCTTCTTAGGAGTATTGAACCGGATCGGATTCGTAGTGATGAATGGAAATACTGACAATTACTTGGAAAAGAAATGTAGAAATGGCGGTTTATTGTCGTAATTTGTGTGATTTATGGGTAAAAAAACTTAAAAAAAACTCAGTCTTGGGGTTTTAACATTAGGGAAAGTGTCAGTAACTCGTGTTAATCCTTCTGCAGACCAAGCATGTCTAAACAATGTTCTCAAAAAGTTTAAATGCCTCAAATAACTTAAATTAAACAAAGTAAAATATATATATTTTTCATACTTTTACTATATCATCTTATCACCTGGATGTTATAGTGAAAAGTGCAGAAAAAACTTTCAACGCCAAATCCTGGAGAATTCAAATGGAGTCTCTGGCTAACCAGCTTTTAAAGGGTCTATCTCAGTAGATTTGTATTTTTTGCCTCTTCGCAGGATGTTTGGTTCAGGGCGGGAGTACAACTTCACAAGACCCAACGACAAGGGAGAGTTTGAGGTGGCTGAAGGGATCAGTTCCACCGTGTTCAGGGCCATCCTGGTAAGTAATCCTTCCCTTCATCTCCTTCACTTCCCTCCTTCCCATCAGTCAGCTAGTGTTGGGTTAGCCAATTGAAACCACACAGGATGAGCCCTAATCCAGACCAGTGTGTGTTGATGGGATTCTGAACACAAGTGAAAGTTGCAGGTCATGGGGCCTGGTAGCGTGTCGCGGACGTGGGATTGTGTAAACCAGATTTGCGAGGGATCAGCCTTTAAGTAATACCGGGCTAGTACTTTCGCTCCTCCCTCACTCCCTCCATCCTTCCATCCGATTGCTCTGTCGCTCCCCACCAACACTAGCAAAGAAGCCGGCAAGGTAAATATTTACAAGTCGCAGCTCTAAAATGTGGTTCGTCTACGTAGGTGTTTGTATGGGTTGGCTACTAGAATGGACAGCATCCTGTGTGTGTGTGTGTGTGTGTGTGTGTGTGTGTTGCTGTTCCGGAGTGTTTTAGTGTCGGTGGTTCCAGCTCAGCTGACAGGCTGTGTGTGTGAGAGGTTTGGCTGTGTGTGTTCTGGAGGCTGCGTCATGTTTGTATTCAGCCTCAGATGGCTCAAGCTGACCCGTGACTCTGCTCTGTTCACATCTGTCCCCTGAAACATGTATGGAGCCGTTTTGGCTACGTACAAATGAGAAGCTGGTTTGGAAAGTTCTGATCCCTCCGGGCTGTGCTCGGTGGCGGGGCCCCTTGTCTGGGTTGGGCTGGATGGAGCCGTCGGCCAGCGAACTGTTCTCCGAGAGACCCAGGAGAGGGTTGCCAGGGCCTGCCAGCTCACCAGGCACTAGCGAGCCAGCTCACAGCCATTTTGAGTCTCCGTGGCGAATGGCAGGCCCCCGTCTCTGTATCTCCCGCAGGGGGCTGGGGGAGAGGAGAGGGAGGAGGGGAGGAGGGGACAGGGGGATAGAGAGGGAGGGAGAGGGGGCTGGGGGAGAGGAGAGGGAGAAAGGGAGGAGGGGACAGGGGGATAGAGAGGGAGAGAGAGGGGGCTGGGGGAGAGGAGAGGGAGGAAGGGAGGAGGGGACAGGGGGATAGAGAGGGAGAGGGGGCTGGGGGAGAGGAGAGGGAGGAAGGGAGGAGGGGACAGGGGGAGAGAGAGGGAGGGAGAGGGGGCTGGGGGAGAGGAGAGGAGAGGGAGGAAGGGAGGAGGGGACTGAGGGAGAGAGACAAGCATTTGTTTTCATCCCCGGGCTGCGAGCACGTGAGAGCGTGCACGCCTGCGCGTGTGGGAGCACAGGAGTGACGCTGGCAGCACACAGTAATGGCGGCCTGCACGACTCTCTCTCCCTCTCCCTCTCCCTCTCCCTGGGTCGTCGTCTGAACGCCAGGATTACTACAAGTCGGGGATAATCCGCTGTCCCGATGGCGTCTCCATCCCAGAGCTGAGGGATGCGTGTGACTACCTCTGCATCTCCTTCAACTACAGCACCATCAAGTGTAGAGACCTGAGTGAGTATTCCCGGCCCTGCATATAGTATCTACATTCTGTGATTATCGACGTGTAGCTGCGAGCATGCTGCGGATTTCAGCAGCTGGTATGTTGTGAGGTAACGCTTGAATCCGTTTTGTGTTGGTCTGCACCTCAGGCCAAGCCTTCTGGAACATGCAGCGGGCAGCGCTGTCGTATTTGAGGCGGAATGGTCCTTTAGTTGGATCTGTTTACAGCTCTGTCGAGGCTGTGTGAGTGCAGTGCAGTGGCTCTGTGTGTGAGTGTGTTGGAGGCTATTGTGTGTGATCTTGTGTGTTAGAGGCTAGTGTGTGTGTGTAGGAGACTTTTGTGTGTAGGAGGCTAGTGTGTGCGATCTTGTGTGTGTATATGTGTAAGAGGCTAGTGTGTGTGTGTGTATGTAGGAGGCTAGTGTGTGATCGTGTGTGTGTATATGTGTAAGAGGCTAGTGTGTGTGTGTGTAGGAGGCTTGTGTGTGTGTGTGTGTGTGTGTGTATATGTGTAAGAGGCTAGTGTGTGTGTAGGAGGCTTGTGTGTGTGTGTATAGGAGGCTAGTGTGTGTAAATAGGTCAGTAGCTTCTAGTTGCGAGGCTCGTCATAGCTTGGTGCTCTCACTTTGCAGGCTACAGCAGTCAGTAAACAGTAGGTTAAAATGTTTAGTTGATGTGTGTGTGAGAGTGAGAGACACAGGGAGGTAGAGACACAGGGAGTGATAAACATGGAGAGATTGGAAACTTGGCGGTTACTCATCACACGACTCTAACCCCACGTTCAACCCTCGCCCGCCCCGCCAAGGTGCCCTGATGCACGAGCTGTCGAACGACGGAGCGCGGCGGCAGTTTGAGTTCTACCTGGAGGAGATGGTGGTGCCCCTGATGGTGGCCAGCGCCCAGAGCGGGGAGAGGGAGTGTCACGTGGTGGTGCTGACGGACGACGACGTGGTGGACTGGGACGAGGAGTACCCACCGCAGATGGGAGAGGAGTACTCACAGAGTCAGTACACACACACACACACACACACACCCCTGAGGAGTACTCACAGAGTCAGTACACACACACACACACACACACACACACACACACACCACTGAGGAGTACTCACAGAGTAGGGTCACGCACACACACACACACACATACTGGTTTTCATGCCTGACGGGGACCACCTATTTGAACGTCACTTGTGGGGACCACCCTTTCTAAAGGTACTAGTACAGGGGTGTGCAACCCTGGTCCTCGAGAGCCTCAGTCAAATTACATATAATTTGCATAATTTATACAAATACTAATTTGATTAGTGGGGACCCATTACTATAATGAAATGATAAACATTTTAAGTACAAGAGTGCAACTGATATGTACAGAAGACAGGAGTGGAGAGAGGCTGGTCTATGTTTCAGGATTTAGCCTTGAATTTGGAGGAATATGCTGAATAAGTCACTGGCTTTGATGGATCATGTGTGGATAACAGTACTCCAGTTTGAACTATTTGCTCCCAACCATAAACCTTGGAATAACAGTGACGTTCAGTCAGTAGAGTTTAGCAGGTCATTTTTATTCTTTGATTTGACAGAATGCCTGGTGTTGTTTGTCTCCACCCCTCCAGTACTTTGGTCAGGCTGTGTCTGGGGTATTCCTGGGATGACTTTATCATTGTGGCTACAAACTTTATGCTTTATTATATTAATCAAATGTTATGTCACTCTACAACCTGTTTTGAGCAAATCACTAACTAAATAACCCAGTCCCATTGCACTCCCCTCCACACCCCAGCCTATTCCTAACCCCGTGGAGGGAAGAATGCAACATACATCAATGAAAATGTAGATATTGAAACAGCTTAGTTATCCAAATAACAAAGCAGTGTACAACACTGGCGTTACAGCGTTTGTGGTTAGCAACAGTAACTCAGCTGTTAGCTGCAGAGCTAATGTTACAACCACATTCTAAGGGTAGGTAACAATATACAGTAAAGCAACACAATTATATAGCGTTAGTTAACTTGCGTGTCCAAGTTTTGTAGCTTGACCAAGGAGATTTAGTAATGATCCAGAATTTAATTTCAGCAAGGCCAGCTTTGTGTTGGCTCAAGTTGAGGAAACAGTAGTGGCTGAAATGTTGTCAGACATGCAAAACTTTGGGAAGTTGTGTCGGTGCATGTCCAGCGAAAATAAAATTGAGATATTGGTTGTGCAGAGGCTCGGATGAAGGAATTAAATAAAGATTTGAGCTTGCATTTGTACATCCAAGCACTGAGCAACTGTTGTGCTTCGTTTGTTTGCTCGCCATGATGTCTCTCCAGGAAAAACCGATATCGCACTTTCCCTTGCACGGTGGTAGCCTACTGTAGCTCAGTTTCTCATGGGTGGGCCAGATGATCTGGGCGGGCAAAGCAGAGAGAGGGGAGGTAACCTTTCTCGTATCTACGTCACTTGGAGGAGATTTTCAAACAAAGCGTTTGAGCCTTCATTTTGTCAAAGCCGGAGAAGAACACCCAGGGCTTTGTTTAGACCTATCGAAAATTCTAGCCACTGGGGGACTAAAGGCAGGCTAGGGGAACTCGTATTAATGTTAAATAACCTCATAAAATGAAGTTTTCATGTCATGTCACCTTTAAACACTAGTCAATCAAAGTCAAATTAACCTGAAAACAATCAAACTCTTGTTACTTTAGTTTAAAAATAGTAAACTATATATATATATATATATATATATATATATATATATATATATATATATATATATATATATATATATATATATATATATATATATATGGAAAATAATAATACGTCAGACCACCATTGTGTGACCTTCAGAACAAAACAATAACATGCAAAACTTTCAACTGTTTTTTTAAAAGGTTGTATATAAATGTAACATGTTGCATTTTGCTCATGTAAATGTAAACGAAAACTGCCAAACTCATCGTTGGTTTCGGTGTGTTTGCAGAGGTTCCTTGTTTAGTCTGAGCACGATTGATGAGCTGAAAGCAGGACAACAGACATTGGTGTTCATGTTACATGTATATTAAATGACCTGGATAAAATAATACAGTAAACACTAATGTTATAAAGTCTATGTAATGTATAAAGTTCTATCTATGCAGATCCTCAACCCTGCCAAGACTGTCAAATATCAGTCTATTCTGGACATTCTTGACGTCCCCACAGCACACCTTTAGTAAGTGTTTGACTTTGGGCAACACAGAGACCACTGATCCCCACAAGGAACTATAACATTGTGTTTGAGATGTCCCCACAAAGCCTGTTTTACTCAATACACACAAACAGCTTGGCTCAGTTGTGTGTAAAGTCAAACACAAACTGTTGTTGTGGCTACTGAATGTTCATATAAGTAATATATAATATATGGTAATCAATTAACATTACACCATCCTTTCTGTTCTGGTGTTTACAGTGGTATCTATCTGTACTGGCTGCAAGTGTGCAAGAAGTGTAGGATACTGTGTACAAAAATGTGTAGTCAGAAAGTTTGTCATCCTGCTTAGCTTTAACAATGTCAACAATGTAGGATCTCCAGATATTAACGAGATATTGTTGTTTTTCACTTATACTAACTAGAGACAACTAATTAATTAGCAAGATCTCGCTAGCTGGCTAACGTTGTTAGCCACATTGCTAACGAGTGTGTAACAATGTTAGCTGGATAGTTTGCCAATTAACAGTACTAAATCTGAATGAATAGTGCGCATATATTTGAATTATTCTAGTTTTACGTTTTTAAAACTCTTGGAAGTTGTTGTTGAAGGAAGCATGACGATTGGTACTGCACGCTGTTTAGACGCTAATGCAAGCTGGCCCTAGCACATGGCACATACAGGATTTTTTTTTTTTTTTGATTAACTCCTAAAATGTTTAGTTAATTAACCAAATAATTCAGTTTGAAATATTTATTTAAACAAATTTGTTGATTTGTTTCAATCAAAATAAAACATTAATACTTTGGTGAGTTGATGCCATAATTTTTCTCATTAGAAAATACATGCGGTTCACACATTTTTTACAGTAATATGGGGACCCAAAAGTAGGCGGGGCCAATTTAAAATGTGCATATCTGTGTGTGGAACGTTGGGTGCATTACCAGCAGTGAACTACAGGTGGGCGCGCCACACGACACCCCACACACACACACTGACTGGTTTACATGACTTTTGAGCCAAAGCTAAAAACTACATAGACACCTTCAGAATCACTCCTGTATTCATTTAAAATGATGATCCTTATGATTACCAGAACACTCTCCACTGAGGAGTACTCAGTACGCATTCACATTCAACTGTTTCAGTTTAAAAACAATGTCTGTATTATTGATTCCTTATTCTTTTTTTCCCACAGTTATATACAGCACAAAACTGTACAGATTCTTCAAGTACATTGAGAACAGAGATGTAGCCAAGTCCGTGTTGAAGGACAGAGGCCTGAAGAAAATCAGACTGGGCATTGAAGGTAAGCAAGTTAAAGCTGTATTTTATTCAATCAGAGGCCTGCGTGAATTCATTTAAAAGGCAACCAACACCAGACTTACCTTCTCTTAAACAGACACATGACCTCTGAACCCTAACCCTCGCAGGTTACCCCACCTACAAGGAGAAGGTGAAGAAGCGCCCTGGGGGTCGCCCGGAGGTCATCTACAACTACGTCCAGCGGCCCTTCATCAGGATGTCCTGGGAGAAGGAGGAGGGCAAGAGCCGCCACGTGGACTTCCAGTGCGTGAAGAGCAAGTCCATCACCAACCTGGCGGCGGCGGCCGCAGACATCCCCCAGGACCAGCTGGTGATGCTGCAGCCGCCCAACCCCCAGGTGGACGAGCTGGACATCCAGCCCCAGGCCCAGCCCCCCAGCTACCACTACGAGCCCCCAGACTCTGACTCTCCCTCGCCAGCTGTATGAGGAGCGGACTCCGACCTCCGACCCCCGACCCCTGAACTTACTGCCTGCCTCTCAAACACCACCTCCATTTGCTGGATCAGCTGCCACTATGAAGTACTCCTTTCCTCCTCCTCCTCCTCCTCCTCCTCCTCTTTTCTCCTCTCCTCTCCCCCAGTCCTCCTCTCCTCTCTTCCACTGTTGGCAGCAGGAACCACTTCTGCCTTGTTGCAGATCTTCTGCAGCCTTCCAGAGCCTCAGACAGGAACAGACTGACAGACCGGCACATTGGGTCAAATAACAGCCGCGGAACGGACAGGCACACAGTAAAGCCACTCCTCCACATGCGAGTTATTTTTTTTTACCGACCAAAGGAGATTTTGTACTTTTTATCTGTATTGTTTTTACTGCACAGAAAAGTAGATTTTATTAAAAGGAATATAGTCAGTAAGGATGTGAGTTAGAGTATGTTCGTATGTTCTAGGTAGAGCTCCCCAACACGTCCTTAGGGCTCCTCACACTGCACAGGTCACATGTTTAGGAAGACCACCCCAGCAAACAGGAAGCACAACGAAGGTTTGTCGTCTTTGTGAACGTACCTGCCCCAGTGCTAGCTACGACACGACACAGCTGACTGTAGAACATCCTCATCCTTCCTGCGCAGCCCTGGTCCTTATTGGACGGAACACACCCGATTGTTGGTGCTGCTCTGCTGACTGTACTTTCCCGTCTTGGGGTGTGCTTCTCGGACCATGGCCCCTCCAGCGCCCCCTCTGGGTGTGGGTGTGTTGAGCCAGCCTGATTAGCAGGTATGAGGCTCTCTCTGGTCGCCGGGATATCAGGCTTCACTCTGAATAAAATAAAATCATTCTTTTTTGTTTTTTTTTAAATAAAAAATGTGCCAAAGCTGACTTAGTCCTCCTGAGTGGAGCGGTGATTCTGGTCCGACCCATGAACAACAAAGAGCCCCAACCTGCGTTTAAACTCCTCAAAAAAAGTTTTGAAATTTTATTTAGGTCGATTATTCCTCCCCTTCAATAATACCAATTGGTATTGTATTTTATATTGTTGGATAGCCTGATTAGTCACCTTTTACAACGATGTACAACTTGTAAGTATAGTGCATTCGTGGAATGAGCAACATGGCTAACCGTGTGGGTAGCGGCCCAAAGAAATGTGCCAAAATCCTTTGCAATATTCTTCTGTTGGTCTTCACTCCCGTTTTGAGCTTCAAGTGGGATCAGCTTGGGCGTGCTGTATGTGCCAGAGTGACCAACGCAAACATGTTGGCTGACTTGCGATAAATCCTGGTTGAGGAATGGGATGCCATCCCACAGCAGTGTTTGACCAGCATGAGGAGGGGGTGCCAAGCTGTTGTGGCTGCATATGGATCTTCCACACGCAACTGAGGTCCCTGACAGTGTAAAATGAATGAATGAAAGTGTAAAAATGGGCAATATGTGTAGTTTTTTTACTTGTTACTGTGGGAGAGTGCAATAATCCAATCCACTAAGCAACTCAAAACGAGAGTGAATATCAACAGAAGAATATTGCAGAGGATTTTTTTTTACACGGTTAGCCGTGTTGCTCATTCCACGAATGCATGATCCTTACAAGTTTTACCTCGTTGTAAAGGTGACTAATCAGGCTTTCCAATGATATAAAATACAATACCAATTGGTATTATTGAAGGGGAGGAATAATCGACCAAAATAACGTTCCAAACTTTTTTTGAGGGGTTTATATTGCAGCAGGGGAATGCCAAGTGGAGTGGGCTTGGTTAGTATATTTATATCAGATGTTTGATACTGTAGATGATGCATTTGTTGGAAAATTACTAACTTCATATGCGTATCATTAAGTCAACTGGTTTCAATAGCAGTATTATGATGTCAAGTGGCATCTCTCTTGCCTAATTTCAAGATCTGTATCAAAATACGACTGTCACTCTAAGCAAAAACGTCTGAATCCTCACGTCGCCCTGGGTGTAAGGATTAGGAGTGTGGAGGATTTGAGATCCAGGACTGCTGCTCTCCCAGCCTTGGTATCAAGCGCTTACAGACACGATGTCTTCAGTTCCTCTTTTCATCCGTAGCTGGCAGGATTTCTGCCACTGGATGGCAACAATGATGTAAAAATATCCCAGTAGCAGCGTCACACCAATAGGCTCAATGGACCAACAGGAGATATGATGTAGTCAAGCCCCAGACCCCAGGGGGTAACTATAAATCAGACTGCATAAATGCTACCTAGAACGTAAAGCACGAAACCTTTGCTGTGAAGAGCTATTTAATCTCATAACTCGCCCGGTTTTATAAGGTACATCTAGATAAGATCGTACACCAGAGCAACAGAAACAAAATACTTTTTATTTGAAAAAATATTTCACTGTTACGATACACTCATACCTTATAGTATTTTGCATAAAGAGTACTCTTATATGATAACATTTAAAAGGTTGTTACATTACATTATTGTCAACGGAGATATCCGACAAGGAGGACCATTTCATCTGTACTGCACGGTAGTGTAAAAACATCAACACACTAAAACAGAGAAGATTTGTTTTTGAAAAGGTAGAAATCCCATTGGAAAATATCGTAACCGGAGCCCTGGGCGCGCCACCTTTCTAGAATGTTCACATAGGACGAGAACCTTCGACTTTAACAAGCAGCACAAGGATTGGTCAGCTGTTGGTCTTCATCAACACCATCATCAATACATGACGGTCCTAATATGAATTCTCCCATGTCTAAGGGAGGACTGGATAGGTGAGGGTCTGTACCCAGATGCAGAACCGGGTAGATAACACCATCCGCCCCCTCAACTTGCATACAACGTGCCCTCCTTCCTGCCAACATAGCTAGCACTGAATCGGTGTGAGCATGATAATGACAGTTACAAAACAAAATCCCAAAATGTTCATTTTTCAAATAGCTATAGTTATATTTCATATAAAACCAGTCCTGTGTTGTATAACAAGTTGTTAGGTCCGTGAAGGGAAGTGCCTCAGTGCACATTCAGTCAGAGTAGAAGGAACAGTCTAGCGTGAAGGGTTCTGGACGAGCTGCTCTCCTTGTTCCATGGCCAGAGTCCAGCAGTCACTGGGACTCCTCATCATCGCAGCTGGACGAACCGGCTCTAGCTAGCATGTCAGCGTCTGCTAGCAAGTTAGCATCTGCTAGCAGGTATCCTCCCATTAGCTTCTTGGTGTCCTGCTGATATGACTGGCCACCTACGGCCAGGAGTTGTGGGGGCCTCGATCCCAGGACGTGTGAAAGTATAAGCCCTGCTCTCAAACACCCTTCCTGTTCTCCAGAGGCTGGAGACATGGGTCTGAGTGGAGTGTATAGGAATCATCAAGGAGGTAGCCATTTCCAACGACCCAGAAAGAGGGTGAAGTGACTTGTGTAGCTGAAGCCCAAAAAGAGTGATGGGACCAAGAGCCCAGTCCAGTCAAACCTACTGATTTACATGGCTAACCCGGTGGCTAAACATTAGCTTCGACCTATCTGGTCCCCACAGATGGATACTTTCTAGGAGTAAGAGATGTTAGAAGATTCAGAATCACTACACCCTGTGGTCCCCTCCCACATCTTACCCCCCCCCCCCCTTCCCCATCTCACCCCCCCATCTCCCCCTCAGAGGGGCCAGGGCAGGTCGCTGAAGTCTACGGGTCCCCCCAGACCAGCGTCGGCCTCCAGCAGACTCATGATGACGGCCATGGCCGCCTCGTCGTTGCTGGGGCTGCTGGAGCCCGGCTCGTCCATGATGTCTATGCTGGGGTGGGAGGCGTCACCTAGGCAACAGGAGAGGAAACGGTTACACTGGGGTTTGTAGTTAAAAAAGAAATAATGTGGAACCTCGATAACAGTCTAAGGGTGTGTGCGAAGCCTTTTGTGACGTTGCTTGTAAAAGGGGCGTAGTGGGACAAATGAGCCCCCCAAAAAAACATAAACCCCTTGAACCCTAAAAGTTCAGAATTTAAATAACTAAAAGAAACCAACAAGGGCTATACAAATGACATTTGACAGGAGAGAGAAAGAGGACGACTGTGTGCAGGGCGAGCGGGAGACTTACTCATGACGGAGTAGGGGTACCCCACAGAGTCGGGTCCAGGGACCACCCCTGCCAGTGAGAGGTCCGGAGTGCCCCCGTTCTGGATCTGCAGACCAGACCAGACCACCGTCACACACACGTCAACCACAGACAAGGAGGCAGGCCGACGCCGGAACATGCTAGTGGTCTGGGATGTGGTGTGTACGTATGTACAGAGTGCGGGTGTATATGTTTATATGGACAGTCTGTAGGGAAGGAGGAGGGGAAGGAGGTTGGTGGGGGAGACGGTGAGGGAAGGAGGTTGTTAGGGGAGATGGGGAGGGACGGTGGTGGTGGGGGGGGGGGGGGTGTGCCTCACCTTCTTGCCCCCCGGGGAGCATGTGTCAGGAGGGGGTGTGCTGGTGATGTTCAGAGGGCTGGAGCCACAGCTGGAGGGAGACGATCCTCGGATCCTGAAGACAGATGCTCAGGTTATTCTACTCCCAACGAGGCGTTGAGATATCGACAACAGAAGACTATTGTGACATCAGACGCTACGCAAACGCAGCCACTGGGTTACTCCTCGTCGTCGCCACGACGCTCCCGACCAGAAAAGAAACCTGACATGTTGCTATATTCAAATGATTCCTCTCGTCGTGGAAGTCTGCTGCCGTACGGACGTGTTTCGTATCTCACCTCTGGATCTCCATCACCTCCTCGGCGATCATGCGCCCGATCTTGCCCGCTCCCGCCCGCGTGCCGCCTGGGATTCCTGGCACCGTCTGCAGCGCCCGCCGCCCTCCTCCTGCAACCAATCGGGTCGCTCGTCAGACACTGTGTCACACACTGGGTGGGGAGGTGGGAGAGTGCTAGTAGCTAGAGACTGGAGGCTGGGAGGTAGGGGATAGAGGCTAGGAAGTAGCAGGTTTGGGGTAGGAGGCATGAGCTAGGAGGTTTGGGCTGGCAGGTAGAGGCTAGGAGGTATGGGCTAGGAGGTAGAAGCAAGGAAACATGGGCTAGGAGCTAGGTGGTATGGGCTGTGAGGGAGTAGGTAGGGGATATGGGCTTCCAGGGTGTCAGGTGCATGCTTACCCTCAGATGTGAGCACACTGTCCATACTCTGAGGAGAGGCTGCAGACTGGGGGTAGCTGGGGTCACCCCCCTCCAACACACTGCACCTGGAGGGGGGAGACACACCTCGAATGTTGAGTATGATTGCCAATAGTGTACAAAAAAAATTATAAATAAACATGTGCTTCTTAGAACAATGTTAGTCAATAAGTCAAGGCTGCGTGTCATTGCTGCACACACAAGGGCAACGGTGACCTCTCCTCTCCACAGAGACCATTCTGAACTACACAGCTAACAGTTTCTGTTCATGAACCCGGTGTTCTGCTGGGGCGGAGGCGGGTGGGACTCACGAGACGACGGTGTTGGTGGAGACGATGTACTCCACCTCCTTGGTCCAGGGGTTCATGAAGCTGAACCAGCGACTCCTCAGCGTGATGAACGAGCCGTCTTTGATCTTGAACTTGTAACAGTTGGTGTTGATCTTCTCCCTCATCTGCAGCACTGCAGACCAGAACACAGCCCGGCGTTACACTGATGTACCCTGTAGGCGTCTCCCATAGACGTCCTCTGGGCCGTATAGAAGTTTGGATGGAGGTGAGGTACCTTGTCTGTGACACTCTGCCAGATGACCGATGTCATCCTGGTGGAAGTACTCGTAGAACGACGTCCCTAAGAGCTCCTGTGGCAGGTAGGCTAGGATGGCTGTGGCCCTGGGGGGGAGAGGGGGATGGAGGAGGGGATGGATGGATGGAGGAGGGGAGAAGGCAATGGATGGATGAGAGAGGGATGAATGAAGGGAGGGAAAAGAGGGATGGATGGAGGATGAAGGAGAGAAGGGATTGAGTGTCGATTTGAAATAAACAAAGAATTCCGAAACATGTTGGGAGAGCGAGAGAGGTTGGAACCGCCATGACTCCCAGAACTCACCTCTGGTCCACGAACACAAACTTGCCGTCGATGGCGTGCCGGGAGACGTACTCGGTGGGCTTGACGCGGATGTCGACGTGGGCGGGCTGGGGGATGATGTGGGGGTGCAGGCGCCCGATGGCCACCAGGCAGCTGAGGTTGCAGCCCTCGTTGTCGGGCTCGTTGTCCTCGTCCAGGCCCATCTTGGTGGGGGGCCAGCTCTTCAGGTAGCCCGTGCTGTGGATGGTGCAGAAGCTCTTCCTGTCCGCTGGAAAGAGACGAGAGCACCATGAAAACAAACGAGGATTACAATATTAGCCTTGTGCAATTTTTTTTTTTTTTTACTTTATTTTAAATTAGTTAATTTTATTTTTACATAAAAATATCTTATATATCTTATCTTTTAAATATACATTATTTGGCATTTTTCCTGTGCAAAAATTAAGGTCTCACATAGCTGTTTTTCTAGCCTACTGAGTATTTAAACCTAGTGTGGACCACTGACAGACGAGACACGTCTCTACCTTTCTTCTTGGAGCAGGTGGAGGGGAAGTCCTTGTCCTCCATCTTGACGGAGGGCCTGTTGCACTTCATCCTGCAGAAGAAGGAGCGCCGGGCCCCGGAGCAGAGCCGGGACGGGCTTGGGGTGATGTCCGTCTTCACCGGGAGACCCGCTGGACAGGGGAGGGGGCACAATGACATCAGACCACCACCCAAGCCAACATCCTGTGTCACTATCTATCTGTCAGGGTGGAGTTGAGGGGAGGTAAGGGGGGGGGGTTATTCTGTTTTCACTGTCAGCCCCAGGCAGGAGAGAGGGAGAGACAGAAAGAGAGCGTAAGGAAAGAGCGTGGAAAAGGGAGGGAGGGAGCGTGCGAAGGAGAGGAAGGGAGGAGGCCTCCGTTTGAGAGGTGAGACGAGAGGCGGTTTACTTTTGGCGTCTATGAGTCGTTCTCTCGGGGCCGTGTCTGAGGAGGACAGCTGCTCCTTCACCTTGGCGATGTCCTTCGGGTGCAGGTAGTCAAACAGGCTCTGGCCAATCAGGTCGTTCTGGCAGGACGAGAGATGAGAGGAGGAGGAAAAGGGAGAGAAACAGGAAAAGGGGAGGAGTAAAGAAAAAGCCAAGTGATTCGACTTTAACTTTATAGAAGAAAATTGCGTACGGACACAGTCAAGAAGTTGCAAGTACACACTTTAAACACTGACAGCTGAGAGAAGTCAGTGTGTGTCATACCTGGCTGTAGTTAAGGATCTTAAAGACAGACTCTGAGACAAAGAGAATCTTCCCGCGGTCACATCCCACCACAAACAGGAAGCCGTCAGATGCCTAGAGAAACAGCAGAGTCAGCGACACGGGTGGAGGGAGACGATCAGTCAACTGGTGTTGAGTCCTTCTCTCAAAGGCACATCATGGGGAGGGAGGGGGGGGGCTGCGAGTTAGGGAGGAGGAAGTGATGGACGTACCCTCAGTATCAAGTGCTTCAATTCGTCGTCTGACAGAAAGGAGGGCTTGTAGTTGGCTTCCGTGTAAGGGTTGGCTGCCCCTGAACACACAAACACAGGAAATCCAACCTAGTTAACAACGGTTTAGTGGATCCACTCAAACGCATAGCTATAGCATTCCTAGAAGCCACTGTCGTAGCTACACAGAAACACATGATTTGACCTACACACCGTCTGCTAGCAGTAACTACAAACTCGATTACTCTATTATGAACCCCTGGGCCTAATAATAATAAAGCATATTCATTAGGCAGATACTCAATACTTATTTCGCTCTTATCCAAAGCGACGTACGACCCCTTTAACCAGTGAGCTCCACCTATCCCACCTCGCAGGGTCTTCATGTGCTGGACGGCCATGCGCAGCACCGTCAGCTTGTCCAGCTTGCGGGACATGGCGTTGCAGGTGGGCACCAGGGACGCCAGCTCGTCGATGAAGCTGTTCATCTTGTCCCGTCGGCGCTTCTCAATCTGGCTGTGGGCCTCTCTGGGGGAGAGAGAGACAGACAGACGGAGAGAGACAGACAGACAGACAGAGGGAGAGAGACGGACAGAGGGAGAGAGAGACAGACAGACAGAGGGAGAGAGAGACAGACAGAGGGAGAGAGAGAGACAGAGGGAGAGAGAGAGACAGACAGAGGGAGAGAGAGAGACAGAGGGAGAGAGAGAGACAGACACAGACAGACAGAGGGAGAGAGAGAGACAGACAGAGGGAGAGAGAGAGACAGAGGGAGAGAGACAGACACAGACAGACAGAGGGAGAGAGAGAGACAGACAGAGGGAGAGAGAGACAGAGGGAGAGAGACAGACAGAGGGACAGAGAGACAGACAGACAGAGGGAGAGAGAGAGACAGACAGAGGGAGAGAAAGAGACAGACAGAGGGAGAGAGGCAGAAAAACAGAGAGGTTAGCTACTTAGCGAAGCCACCAAGCTGTGGTGATGTCCGCGCTGTTCGCGTTCTTCATGCTCACTAGGATCTTACAGAGGGCTGTATCAAAGCACCTCCTCACCACCAAAAACCAGGCTCACTGACGACAGAGAGGCTTTTCATTTAGAAACTACAAGTAGAGAGAGGCTGCATACCTGGCATTCTTTATCCTTCCATGATGGTCACTGAGGAATGAAGAAAATACAGAAAAAAGATATAGGGAGAGAGATTAAGACAATGCAGTTGAAGGATGCGGGTTTGGAACCAACCCCTTTGTCTCTTGCATCTCTGCCTCGTAACACACAGGTATTGCAACTATGTAGCCAATATAGGTCAGGGCAGCAACACTATACTAATAATGTGATACAATCATCCTAGTGGTGTGAGCTTCTAGCTACCCCATCAACGCTGATCCTGTGTCTGGGTATGGCTACTCTTTTATTGCGATGAATATAAGGTGTGAAAGCTATTCAGACAGTCCACATAAAGACATCTCATATCAAACCTAAAATCCAGATCTTCTGCTGTCATAAAGAACTTACCCTCCAAGTTTGTCCTTGTCAGAATCCATGTCGCTGAGGAGGAGAAGAAAAATAAAAGTAAGTTTGCGTTCAACCATCAGTGACCTCAATGTGTCAGGATTGGAAAAGATGACAGGAAATGTCACTTACTCGAAGGAAAAGCCGTCAATTCTGTCAAGAAAAGAAACGTGATAATTAGTTTCTGTCAACACAGCATTGACCATTTAACCTTGTGAGACAGATGGATTTGAGAGATCACAACCAGGCGAGAATCCATCTTGCCAAGATAAAAAAAAGCTATCCGTTTGTGCCCAAACTTATGGGTTGGACCAATCAGGATCCTATGTGTGGCAGTGGTAGCCACAGGTGGTTGAAGTTAGCCAGGGATAGACGGTGACAGACAGATGGCTCATCCAATCACAAAGTAGTTTTTGTGCTTGCCCTTTTCCAAACTGTTTTCCAAGGACGACTTCCCAGATGGTTTTGTGCAACTCTGGCCCGTATGGTTATTAATAAATGGCCCTTCCAGGAAAGTCAGTACAAGTATGGCCCACATATTCTCAACAATACAAAAGGCAGAAAGCGATACCGATAGCATGACTGATCACTTATGAAAGGATTCATTTATATTGAATTTACTAGCACGTCAGTGATTGGGAGTGTAACAGTAAGCGTGTGTGTGTGTGTGTGTGTGTGTGTGTGTGTGTGTGCTTGCTCACTGGTAGTGATTGGGAGTGTAACATAAGTGTGTGTGTGTGTGTGTGTGTGCTTGCTCACTGGTAGTCGGAGGTGCTGCCCTTCCTCTTGCGTGTGAAGTCCATGCCTGGGGGATGGATGGAGCTGCTGATGAGGTCAGTGGAGCCAGGAGACATGAACTCATTCATCGTGGAGGTGATGTCCATCCTTTGGTCTGCCATTAGATCATCTGCGATACGGTCGCACACTTTGTTTAAACACCACCTTATGGACACACTTTACAGTTATATAACAGTGATGAAACAATACTACGAGGGAATAGAAGATGATACCAGCCATAACAATTATAAACAAAGACTATAATATATAACCCCCCTCAACTTTTTAAAAAAAATGATTTAGCATACGACATGCATTTATCAGCATAGCTGTGTGGAATGAAGTCTCTAATGACAACATTGATTGTGACCCAGGGACCATATGGACAGTAACACAATAGTCCTCTTTAGGATGATCATGATGAATCTATGGAAAAAGTGATGAGAAGCTACAGCATGGGATGAGGTTAAGGGTGACGGCTATGGGATGAGGTTAAGGGTGACGGCTATGGGATGAGGTTAAGGGGTGACAGCTATGGGATGAGAATCAAGACGAAAGCTTTGGGCTGGGGTTAGGGATGACAGCTTGGGATGAGATTAAGACTCTCACCACAGATGTTCATAACGTCCTCTGTTTCAAACGCATCTCCTTCCATCCACACAATCTAACTGCTGTTGAAACGGAGACAGGTTGAAAAGTTTCACTTTAGAATTTTTTTTTACACTATATGCTGTGATGAAAAGGGGTAATATGCTCAAATAATGCTGCACTGTTTCACAAAATGTTTATTTTATGTATTTTTTATTACAGAAATATGGGTCTGCACACTAATTAATAAACACAAACAACAGGAAGTTACCTGGGCTTGTGAAGGAGGTAGACTTCCTCTTCTTCTCTGATGTCTACTACCCTCAAGATAAGGTCCTCTTTCCCCTTTCAGAAAGCCATTCCACAACAGTCTCAAACCCTGGAACGTAAAGTAATTGTGATTAAAAAAATTTTTTTTGTGGGATTAAAAACACCAAAATGGGGCTTAGGTTTCCTGATTTAAAAGTAGGTATACATGGGGAAAAAAAAACAAAAGTACAATTCCACTCGTGTTACACCGCTTCCCAGATTACGGCGTTTATGGGTTAGTGTGTCGGTTTAAGAGGCTTCTCCTTTTACTTCCTTCTAACCTGAATTTAGAAATACAAAATCGTTTGCCCACTTATTATTATTCCCTGTGTTCAGTGGGACAAAGAACCAGCAAAGCCTCAACACAACACCGGGGCCGACCAGAGGGGAAAGTGGGTCAGCCGAGCCAGTCTGTCAGCAGTTATTTCCCTTCCCTGGTTTTCGTCAGATGGCTTGGTGGTTTTCATCACAAGGAGCAGAGGGAGGCAGAGGGAGGCAGAGGGAGGCAGAGGGAGGCGGTAGCCTGGATCAAGACCAGCTTGTGTACATCTTTCCTATTCCTTTCAACGTGTGACAGAGCTGTGATCACAAAGCCTATGTGTAGCATCTGGGTAGAACACTGGGGGAAGAGGATATAACTGAAATAACCTTACTAGAATTGAACAAATCGGACATCTTGATATCGTCAATATAATTCAAAGAAAAAAAATGATTTTTTTAAAAATGAGAATAACAATTTAGGCCATTGTAACATGAACAAGGAAGTAATAGCTAGCCAGCGCATGTTCCTTCATCAAGTCCATCTGGCTTCAGAGAAGTAGGAAGACAGCCACAGAGAAATTACCCTATGACCCCTTCACATGAACATGACCCCTCCACAGAGAAATGACCCCATGACCCCTCCACAGAGAAATGACCCTATGACCCCTTCACATGAACATGACCCCTCCACAGAGACATGACCCCATGACCCCTCCACAGAAACATAACATCTACCTTTGAAAAGCTGTAAATGCTAATTGCACCACTTATCCACATTCTTCAGTTAAGAAAAAAAAAATATATATATATATATACACACACACCACAGAAAGTTCATATAAGGCTTTTTAAGGCTTGACACATCAGATAAACATTTGTACAATATATCAAACACCCAGATCACTGTGTCTGGTAAATACAGACCGTTCCTTCTGAACACCAAAATGGTGTTATAACTATGCTCTTCTGATCTTGATTTTCGTCTGTAGCTTCTATGCACTATTTGTATATCGCTTTGGACAAAAGTTGCTAAAGACATTAAATGTAACATGTATGACCAGGAAGAGACTGAACTTTGACAAACTGTGGCACAGCTCACTGACAATTAAAGGACTAGTCAAATGTACAGCCAAAGTTCCCTGGCAAAGTTAGGTCTAGGGTCCATGCCACAAAGCAGCATTGTTGAGTCTAGGACACAAGTACGTCACTTTTTAGCCTAGCCTGGTCTGGACTTAGCAACAGAAACACCATGGCGACCCAGTGCAAAGACTGCAAAAGCAAGAAAGAAAAAACAAACGTACACTCTAAAAGGGAACTAGGTTATAGTTCACCTAAACTGTTACATTTAAAACCATAGGTTACAAACTCTAGACATATGTAAGTGCATAATTACAAGAATCAAAGCCAGAATAGAACACCTTGTGGAAGCTGATTCTTCTGAAATATTTGGTCAGAGTTTTTACATTAAATTGTATATATTGACCAAATGTATTATTCATTTGACCAATTTTGCATATAGGCAGCCTACTGCAAATAATCAAGGATCAGAAGTCCACAGACCTAACCGCAGGTTTCAGTGTTTAGAGAGTGCAACAGTTACATGATCACAACTACAATATTACATAATTCTGATATTGTGGTGCAATCATAAAAATAACTGAAAGTTTACATCGCAAACCATTTTGCAGTCTGTGTAAGAGAAAGTGCTACAACAAGATCTCAAGTACAACATGCAGGAGGTACTAAATTAAGTAATGCTTAATGCTTGTGCAACTTAAAGTGCTGGTGGTCCAGTTTCTAAATCGTGTCAACACACAATCAAGTCTCAAAATCAGTGCACTTTCCAAGACAAGTTTTTCTGGCTAGATACTTTGAGTGTGACATCTATAGTCCCTGGATATGTACGAAAAAACGCTATGACGCCAATTAGCGCAACTAAAAAGCTGGTTGACAGCGCGATGACAGATGCAAGGCTGTGGTGCGAGGCGAATAGGACACTAGCTAACGTTTGCTAGCCGATGTTTTTGTCTTAAAACAGATTCTAGTAACTTGTTACATCTTCAGATATCTGCCTACACTGCTTGGTAGATGATTGCCTGACTTCCAGAGATAGCAAGCCAACCTATTGCCTAGGTACTAGTACAAGGCGTACATTGCGCATAATCACTAGATAGCTGGGCAGTCTGAATTTCAATTTGACATGTAGTTGACGAGGAAAGGTGCCAGAGAAGCACGGAGCTTTAATAGCGCCAATGTTCCCCCGCTACAAAGATTATGTTCAGCCTCCGACCTCAGACATAACTCAGCTCGGGGTGTTATGTCACGGGTATGGCCCAAGCATTAGCTCGCTTGCTACTAGCATTAGCTATTAGTACAGCTGACATGACCAGTGTAACACATTCGCAAGTCGGCTTGTTGTTTAGCTCGCTACCCCTCAAGTCCACATAGGCTACATTAAAGCCCATAAACACTACCATTGTTATCTTGATATTGACAGCTAAATACCTGACTTGATCTTAAGAAACTGGCTTGATGGCTGCTCTTGGAATGCTAGCATTAGCCACCGTCCCTCTTTGACCACTAGTGTTACCACCACCATCACACAGTAGCAAGTCTGGCTAAATCTGGAAAAACACACATTAGAACGCCTGCCTTTCATCGTCAAAACGGACTATTCCCATCAATGTAAAATGGATGATAATAAACTAATAAGTACTTACATTAAAACCGCTGTGCTGTGATACATTGAAGTAGTCGATAAATATAACCAGTCCGTAAGAACAGTGACATAAACGCTTTTCAATCTGTGACCCACTTTCTTTTCGCCGTCATGCCTGCCGCAGCACCACTAACCTACTTTCTGAACCAATTGGATAATGAGGAATTTACGTCCCGTTTTTTCTCGCCAATCAGAAAACAGCAAGTTGAGGACATAACTTATTAAAATACGGCAAATCTATTGCTTGTAGTTATTTATTTATAGTTCTATTTAATATTATGTTGTAGAGAAAATTAAATTTAAAACGACAGAAACTGAATAGGCAGCCAAGTTTGTTATTGTCGCTTAGAAATATTGTTGATCTTGAACAGCGCCCCTCTAATGTCTCCCCGGCCTATAATGACGAAAACGGAAAAGGGGCGCGGTATTTGAATGAACGTTTGCAGAGCTCATTGAACAAAGCAGATTGCCAACTGGTGACGTTAGTGTGTTTGTAGCTTTTATAACTGTTTAAACCAGTGACAACGTATTCTGTTTTTTAAAAATGAGAAAAAGAAGTAGCTTAAGTGGCAGCAGGACAAGCTCTACCAAAAGACGCCGTGAGATAAGCTTTGACGAATTCGGTTTTGCTTTGAGTAAGGGAAAGAAAATACATCGATGTCACGATTACAGGTGCATGGTTCTTTGTTTTTTTTTGATAACTACGTTGTTTTTAAACTTTCTTTTAGCTAAACCACACTTTTAGGATTACATTTATTTACTTATAATTCATGCATATGTTATGTTTTACCTGTCGTTAACGTGAGTTTAAAGTTTGTGGAGGAATCGGATCCTTGCTATTTGAATAGCGGGGGTTAATACTATGGTCTCTGCAGCTATCCCCAGCTCAGCGCCACCCGGGTAAAGGACCTGTGTGAGCTGCTTAGCTTCTGGAACGGATCCAGTTTTATATGCAGGAGCCAGGTAACAGATCCTGGCCCAAGTGTGTGTGTTTGAACGAGTGAAAGAGAGCGAAGCAGATGGCTATGCTCCATATCATTTTTCAAGCTGTTACGCAAGATAGGCCTACACTGAATTTAGTTCACGTCTCAGCTTTCTCCTTAAGGGTAACGTTATTGACTGATTCACAAACACGTCAGGCAGCGCTGTCTAGGCTTTCATGATGTCTGAAAGCCATCTCACTTTTGCAGATGGAGCGGTCCATCCGGATGGGCGTTCCTCCGGTGTTGCGAGGCCGTGTGTGGAAGTGTCTGCTGAACCTCGACAGCCTGAGGGATTCCAGTGCCTTTAACTATCAGGTACTGTCCCCCCAATTGTGTTTTGGCTGCTGGGTCTCCAGTATCACTATCACCACCACCACATGGATTAAAGGTAGACTAGAATCTGCTGTAAGATGTAGGGCAACACTCTTGTCAACACCTAGAATGCACTGACTACAGCAAGAGCTGTAGACTGAAAGAGAGAGAGATCTCCTTTTCTTTCGTCATCTGTGGTTAAAAGTTGGTCAAGTTGACCTCAGATATTTGTATTCTAACAGGGGAGGAGGGATGGAGGTGCCAGTATAAGAGTGGTCCAGTCCCCTCAGACAGGGCCGGCCCAACCCGATAAACAAGCTAAACATTTGTTTAGGGCCCCGCAATTGGATCGGGTCCCCTTCAAAAAACATTTGCCAAAATCAATTTTTGGGCCAATCAAAAGGGCCCAATTCACTATTTTTGTTTCGGGGCCCCAAAACCCTAGGGCTGGCCCTGCCCTCAGACCACCAGTATGGCTCCAAGCCCTCATTCCCATAGTGAAATCCCTGCCTGCTGCTGTGAATGACAGAGGTGTCTGACTGAGATTCGTGGGCCACTGGTGGACCTGGGGGTGAGTGAGTACAGCATCCTGTCAGCCATCGCCACGCTCAACGACACCGAGAACACCCTGGGAGCCTGTCAGAACGCCCCAAACCTCCCTCCGGACTCCACCTTCTCGAGCGCTGACGTCACAGTGTTCCGTCAAGTGGCTCTGGATCTGCGTGAGTCACCGGGTGCATTGGGTGTGCTGGTTTTGGGACAGGGGTGCAGCCCATTTGTTTTTGTGATGCTTATGTTTGAAGTGTAATGCAAGCGATCTGTCCAGGTGCTTACTGTAGGTTTCATGATTTTTGGAAAATGACAAATCTGTCCCCCCCCCACTCCCACACACACACACACACACTTTTTTTATCAAGAGATTTATATTTAACGGATGCATCCTCAGCTCATGAAAAAAGGATGTTCCAACCACATTTGAAAACAAGCGCCCCTGGATGTGTCTCTCTGCAGAGCGCTCCTTCCCAACGCACCGCTCGCTGATGGGGGAAAGCCCAGAGGCCATCGAGGGTCAGGCCAAACTCTTCAGGGTCTTAATCGCCTACGCCAAGTACAACTCCAAGATTGGCTACACCCAAGGTAAGCTCACGGGCTACAGCCACAATGTGAATGGCATTAAAAACAGAGTAACTGACCTAACCCCATCTCATTGCAAAAGCTTTGCTCAGGGTGCCCCCAGTGGTCACATATAGAATTTGTGCAGTACGTTTGTCCACCACTTGAGGGCGGCAGAGTTCAAAGAATACGTTAGTTCCACGAATCATTGAAGACGGATATTGCGTATGTGTAACTTTAACAATGTTGTTGTTGTTGTTTTCTTTTAAAATTAAAATCTTGTGCGTGTGTGTGCCTCAGGGATGTCGTACATCGCCGCGGTGCTGTTGATGCATCTGGGTGAGGAGGAGGCCTTCTGGGCGCTTGTGACCCTGCTGGAGCAGCCCAAATACCTGGCTCAGCTGTTCGACCTCTCCCTCAACAAGTAAGACCTACCACATCGTAGGACGACCTTAAGATGCTATGAAGAGCTTAGTAACACAGTACCTCTCATTCATCACGTAAGACCTACCGTACGATAGTAATACCCACCTCTGAACGAGGAAAAGCTCTTTAGGAAAACATCTCCTTCTGCAAGTAAGACCTAGCTTATCAAAGTAAGACCTACCTAACCATAGTAAACACAAAGCGGAATACCTCCCTCCCTCCCTCCCTCCCTCCCTCCCTCCCTCCCTCCCTCCCTCCCTCCCTCCCTCCCTCCCTCCCTCCCTCCCTCCCTCCCTCCCTCCCTCCCTCCCTCCCTCCCTCCCTCCCTCCCTCCCTCCCTCCCTCCCTCCCTCCCTCCCTCCCTCCCTCCCTCCCTCCCTCCCTCCCTCCCTCCCATCCGCCGCCCGCCTGTCAGGGTCCAGCACCAGGTGAAGGTGTTCCACCAGCTGCTGAAGCACAGGAAGCCCCAGCTCTCCCAGCACATGGTGAGTAAGCCAGCCAGGTTATAGCCAGGTGCTGAGATCTGGGACCTGCCTGTCCATCACCAGGTGGGGCCCCTTGGTCCATCTCTCACTCTCCCTACCACCCTCCCTCCTTCCCTCTCCCCTCATTTGATCTCTCTCTCTTCCTCTTTCTTTACCTCCCTCTCTTTCTCCCTCTGTCTTTCTCCGCTCTCTCTTTCACTTTCTCTCTCTCTCTCTCTCTCTCTCCCTCCCTCCCTCCCTCTCTCCCTCCCCCCCACCCTCCCAATCTTTTCAAGCCCCTCTTAACTGTTGCCCAGGCCCCCTTAATTGAGTGATATTATCCAGACACACACACACAAACCTCCCCCTCCACTATCATCTCTCTGTCATTTGCGCTGCTTGAGTCTCTGAGGGGATTCTAGCTGTTGACTCGGCCAGTCTGAGAGGAAAGCTGTCCCCTTCAGAGTGGCCGGCTGCCCTACACACCACAGGAGCCCCTCTCTCTCTCTCTCTCTCTCTCTCTCTCTCTGTCTCTCTCTGTCTCTCTCTGTCTCTCTCTGTCTCTCTCTGTCTCTCTCTGTCTCTCTCTGTCTCTCTCTCTCTCTCTCTCTGTGTCTCTGTGTCTCTGTCTGTCTCTCTCTCTCTGTCTCTCTCTCTCTGTCTCTCTCTAGATGATGGTTGACTCTTAATAGAGCTGTTCTGGTGAGGGTCTTGGAACCCCCCTTTCCCACTGCCTCCATCTTTCACCAGCTCCCCTCCTCCGTCTCTCCCCCCTCCAGGAGGACGTGGGAGTATCTCCCGTCCATTTTGTGACGCCGTGGTTCCTGACCCTGTTCACCTCGCTGCCCTGCTGGGACTCGGTGCTGGCTGTGTGGGACCTCATCATGCTACACGGTAACACGCGGTCGCCTCCCCCCTTGGAACCCAACCTCCTGCTTAGAACCGGACCTTCTCCTCAGAACCGTGCCTCTTCCCTTCCTCCCCCCCCCCCCCTCCCCGTGTCCCCAGGGCTGTCTGCGGTGTTCCGGGCCGGCCTGACCGTCCTGCAGCTGCTGGAGCCCAGGCTGCTGGCCCTGGGGGACGAGGCGGCCACTCTGCCCCTGCTTCTCAGGGTCCCCGAGGACGTGTGAGTGGCCCGCACTGCGCTTCAGTTACACGCTGCGCTCGCTTCAGTGACACGCTGCGCTCGCACGACACCCACGCTGCAGTCATACGACTTTCGTACTGCACTCGCGCGCAGCACTCACGGGACCAGAAGTGCATAGATCTACCAGTATTTTCATGGTCAGAGTCAAGGAGTCTGTATTTACTAGCCATACTGCAAAGTAACCACATCTCAGATACCAGGCAGGTATGCATCAACACTATTATCTCAAGGAGAGTGCAACAATAATGAAATGCTGTTCAGTACCTATAGGGGAGTCTATTTCCGTTGTATACCACTGAGTTTCTGTGGTGGGAGTTGTCTATGATAACTATACTTACTGTTCCTTTCTTTTGAGGATTTTCACGTACCGTAACTCACCACACTGTGTCTTCTGTGTCGCCAATACCCTGCAGTTCTCTTCAACAGTGTTTTTAAATGCACAGCCATTTAATAGGACTTCTCTTTGAAGTTTTCAACCGACACAACTCATTTAAGCTCCCCCTCCTGAATTCAAATCAGCGAAATGGAAATTCAAAGTCGGATGCCGTTTTGTTGACGTCAAGCCGTCCCCATGACAACTCGGAGGGGGCGCCGAGTTTGTTTACACACCCATGGGCGCCTCTGTCGTATGTTTTCTCATGTTTGTTTTAATACCTCAACCGAATCCTTCAATTGTTCTTTTGTTTGGCTCACTTGTCTGGAGGTAATGCATTCTATCAGTTTACTTTGGATGGAGAACTGTAGGGCCGGCTGGTCGTTGCGTCATGGCTGAATGCCAGGCCGCTCCCCCCCCCCCCCCGTGACATCAGCGCTCAAAGCCTCAGAGTTCTTATTGATGTAAAGATCTCCCTCGCGTGGTCTCTCTCCTTGAAGTCACGGGCATTCGTGACTGACTGATACAGATACAGTTTTGATCCGCCCCCCTCCCCCCACCCCCCTTTCTGTGAACCCGGGTTAGATTCCCCAGGTCTTTGCTGTTCTCATTGGATCCCTGGGAGGCCAGTGAGTGGACAGCGGGCGAGGTGCCACTGAGGCCTTGTCTCGGGGCTGGCATGGTTTCACCGGGGGGTTGGGGGGACGACGACGACGACTAAGTGGCCTCTCTGTCTCCAAGGTCCCAGAGTTGTCTTACCTCATAGCCAGGCACTGTAGAGAGGCAGGGAGAGGGTGATGGAGAGAGGGGTAAAAGTGAGATGGATGGAGGGGAACATTGGGGAGGCAGGGGGCTGGAGAGATGGATAGATAGAGAGAGAGAGAGAGAGAGAGAGAGAGTGAGTGAGAGAGAGTGGGCCATGGAAGGAGAGAGAGAGAGAGAGAGAGAGAGAGAGAGAGAGAGAGAGAGAGAGAGAGAGAGAGAGAGAGAGAGAGAGAGAGAGAGAGAGAGAGAGAGAGAGAGAGAGAGAGAGAGAGAGAGAGAGAGAGAGAGAGAGAGAGAGAGAGAGAGAGAGAGAGAGAGAGAGAGAGAGAGAGAGAGAGAGAGAGAGAGAGAGAGAGAGAGAGAGAGAGAGAGAGAGAGAGAGAGAGAGAGAGAGAGAGAGAGAGAGAGAGAGAGAGAGAGAGAGAGAGAGAGAGAGAGAGAGAGAGAGAGAGAGAGAGAGAGAGAGAGAGAGAGAGAGAGAGAGAGAGAGAGAGAGAGAGAGAGAACGAACACACAGGAGCGTATATTGGAGGGGAGAATAAATCTTCCATCGACTAGTTACTGCTGCCATTTATCATTCATGACACCTAAATGTCTGGTTGTAAATAGGTGATCTTTTATATCATTTTACCCTTGACGCTCTCTCTCCCTCTTTCTCTCTCTGTTTCTCTCACTCACCCATTCATGATCTCTTTCTGTCTCTCTCTCTGTCCCATTTACACTCCATCACTCTCTCCTCTCTCTCCTCATCTGTGGGTTTAATTCAGTGGTGAGACTGGAGCAGTCAGATGCCAATAAACTGATTAATGATGGACTCCATCTATCATCCTTCTCCTCTATGGAGTTCTGTCCTCACAGTCAGAGTCACTCGTCACCAGCAAGCTGTGTGACAACAATACTCAGCCTTTTCCATAGAGGCCACGGCATGCCCCCTCTCTGTCTCTCTGCCCCCTCTCTCCTTCTCTCCACCCCTCCCTTACCTCTCTCTCTCCCTCTCTCCCCCCGCCTCCATCCTGCCCTTCTCTCTTTCTGTCTGCCCCCCCCCCTCTCTCCACCCCCTCCCTTCCCTCCTCTCTTTCAGTCCACCCCCCTCCCTCCTTCCATTCAGGGCCCATTGACACAGCTGCCCCCCCCAGAGGACTCGACAGGTCATTTGTTTAGCACCTCTGTCAGGCCAGTTTCTACATCCCTCCCTCCAACTCCCTCTATCCCCTCTCTGTCTCTCTCTCTCTCTCTCGCCCTCTTTCACGCCGCTTATGTAACAAGGTCCCAAATAGCCCAGCCGTAAAGGGACATTACAATCAACTGTTTTCTGAAGTGTGCCCGGAAGCTGATGTGACCCGGGTCAGAGGTGGTTCCCTTCACCATCATGTGTTGCTGCAGGGCCCTGTATGAATGCCTGCAATCCCTGCAGGCCCAAATCAAAGGGAAAAGATGTTTGCTTCATTTTCACTGACAAGGCCACTTCAGTGCTGCCTCGCTCCCCTTCACGGTGGTTATGTAAGGGCTAGCGCTAAGGAGAGGCTGGGTGTGTTTGTGTGTGTAGGTGTGTGTGTGTGTGTCCATGTGGTTTCGCATGAATGCTTCTACAACACTGGCAGTAAAGGTTTGGCTAATGTCATTGAGCCCCGAGTGTTAATTTAATCTGGCATCCCTTCAGACCGCTATGCGGGTCCTAAATGGATCTTAAATAGTTGAATGAGGTGAGGGAACGAAAGTGGGGGTTTTGGAAAGTCGATGAGAGCTCAGCAGGGAATCTGATCAAAGGGGCTGTTTGTTTACTAATCTGACCTGGGAGACGGGCATAGCCCCAGGAGGACAAACTCTGAATGAAAAGGGCTTGAAATCACGTTTGAACCCAGTCCTCCCTCCTCCCCTCCAGGTCTCGGTACAGCGTGCTGGTCCCGGCCTTGTGGAGCACAGAGCTTCAGGACTGGGAGATCACCTGCATGACCGGCCTGGTTCTGGAGGAGGCTCTCACCGAACAAGATTCTGGTAACACACACACGCACACGCGCACACACACACAATACATTTACATTTAGTCATTTAGCAGACGCTCTTATCCAGAGCGACTTACAGTAAGTACAGGGACATTCCCCCCGAGGCAAGTAGGGTGAAGTGCCTTTGCCCAAGGACACAACGTCATGTGCACTGGCCGCTCTACCCGCTTTGCTAGCCCCCTGAGTTCCCCGTGCGCATGGCTACGTGTGCGCGTCTGATGTAACCAGAGAGGGAGC
This sequence comes from Hypomesus nipponensis, assembly GCF_054491055.1. Lineage (NCBI taxonomy): Eukaryota > Metazoa > Chordata > Actinopteri > Osmeriformes > Osmeridae > Hypomesus > Hypomesus nipponensis. The sequence goes on along the minus strand of NC_140374.1, from coordinate 4,885,027 downwards.
TGGGACACTACAGGGTTAAGTGGCGAGCGCTAACAAAGCTACCTGAGATGGTCCACAATGGGATGAGCTTTCTCTTAGGTCTCTGCTTTATCTGCCATGAAACGCACTGTGTGTGTGTGTGTGTGTGTGTGGCTTCTTTATGCAGCCTAAATGTCAGCTGTATTCTAGGTGACCCCAGGGAAGTTGGGACAGAGCTCTCTCTGTATGTCACACACTCTGCCTGCGAAGAGAGACCCAGCCTCTCTCTCCTCCTCTCGCCCCTCCTGGACGCACCTAGTCAGGGCCTGCTTATGGCTCCCCCTTCCTGGTGTCCTGGGTGGGTCTACGCCTTACTCAACAACATGAGCAAACAGCTACATTTAGTACAATGTCCACCACCAGTCAGAGTATGAATGAGGCTGGTTTGAATCCTAAGCAATCAGTGATGACTTAATTTGTGTGCCTGTGTGTTTGTACAAGTTTTCAGATCATCATGGCTCTTAGTGTGTGCTTCCTCTCATACCTTCATCCTGACACACAAACGTATTGACTTTGAAATCTTTCTGAGTCACAAGCACTTTTACAAGAGACCTCCAGAGACCTGTGTGTGTGTGTGTACCCCTTGTCAGGCCAGAGGCCCCACTGCACAGGTAATTGAAAGCCTGGACTGTATGGTTTTTACCATGTCAGTCTCTCATCTACTCTCACTTTGTGAGTCACGGTGAGTCATCCACCTTGCTCATCTGTCTGCCTGGCTGCCCCCGGCGGGGGGGGGGGGGGGGGTACCAGACACTAAATCAAGTGCACCCCCTCACCACCTCGCTTCATAAGCCCTCAGGATAGAGCAGTCTGTCTGGGAGCTCGGTGGTGTTCCAAACGCCCGAAACCCAGTCAAGACGCGACACGTCTGCCACAGGTCGTGGGCGACGTTTCTCCAATATCCTCGAGGGCCGCGGCGCACTGGAAGGTCCTGTGTAATGAGGTGTAATGAGTGTTTGGTGCAGGGTTCCGGCGTAGAGGCTGGGTCGTATTGTTGCTGCGTGAGCTCGTTGGCCTCCGTCCTCCCCTGACCATCCGCTCTCTCTGTGGTTGCTGCCTCAGCAAAACACGCGCTCGTGCATGCTCACACACACACACACACACTGTGGTAGCAGAGAAGCAGGTGCTTGTGTGTGTGTGTCCTCTCCTCAGCATGTTCTCTGCTGCTGCAGTGACTCAGCGCCTTTCTCCGGGCTGAAATCAAAGCTGCCTGCTGAAGCCCCGGCACAGCAGTAGAACAGGGAACAATGGCCTCTCGGAGAGTTGTCGCTCTCCTATTTGTTTTTAACAAGTGCTTGGCAGGTTAGTGATACAGGAGGCTTCTCTGCCCTCTGGCTGTCTCGCACTCGTCCTGTAAACCCCAACTCTCTCTCTCTCTTTTACACTCACTCTACAAAACTGCACCCCCTTGCATGAGCACACACACACACACACACAGTCTCTACCTATCTCTTCTGTCTTCTGTTTCCCTTTGTCAGCGGTCTCAGTGGGACGGTAGAGGAGACTCTGTTCTCTGCTCTTATGTGTTCTAAAACAACAACGACAAGCGAGTCGGAGCCACATCCAGCTCTGGAGTAGAACCAGGGAGCTTCGTCACACTGTACACCCACCCAGTCCACAGCAGAGGGGGAAGGAAAAACCAAACGAAATATCTGGAACCAAACCATTTTCGAAGGCCCTGTCAACGAAAGCCGCGGACCTCGTCGACTCCAGGTGGGGTCGAAGCCCCTTCGTGACCCAGTCTAGTAGCCTGCTAGCTGTGACCTGAGCATGCAAACGGAGACTTCTGATCCCTCCACCCTCCCAGTCTCGTGCCAGGGCATGCCCTGACCCCCGGGGAGGGTCACGGAGGGTCACAGGTGACGGCTTAGGTAGCCCCCACAAGCTAGGTCCCTCAGAGCAAGGACATAACATAAGAGATGGAGGTCATAGTTCAGTACAGTTTGTGGTGGCACAGAAGTGTGTGTGCACCGGCCTGAGCAGAGATGAGATATTGAACCGAGAGCCCAGGTCACCTTGAATATAATATATTATGGAAGTCAGAGGTATTTCTGATCTTGGCAGCGGGGCTCTGAACACGTAAAGGGAGACGGTGGTCAGGTCAGTGCTGAACTACAAGCCTGTTGGGAGAGCTGCAAGGAGACCGAGTCCTCTGTAACCAGAGGAGAAGCCTGGATGCTGGGAGCTAGTAGCTGGAGCTAGGGGCTGAGGCCAGGAGCTGGAGCTGGGGCCTGGAGTTGAAGAGACTAGCCTGTCTCAGTTAGGCCTACCCAGCCTTCCCAGTGTCATAGTACTGTATATCTGCTGGTGCACAACATTGCTGGATAAGGCTTAGAGCAACACTGGAGGTCTATCACAGCAGTGAACCGTGTACGTTCCACCACACACACACGCGCACGCATTTACTACACACAGTCTCACACATACAGAAACACACAATCTCTCTCATACACAGACACACATTCACGCACAATCACACAGATATACAAGCACACGCATATAAAAACACACAATCTAACAAATACACGCGCACACACACAGACATGTACAATCTCACACACACTATACAGAAACACACACAGATGCACACCTCAGCAGGATGGGGTGGCGAGTCTTAATAATTGATAGCTCACTAATCAGATTTACGATTGTTGAAATCTAGGGCATTATCGTAAGGTTAGGCAATTACAGACTTTGGAGACTTCTGCACCTCCTAGGGAGCCAGGATGAGTTGTACTTAACTTCCATTCACTCCTGTTTTTGTCTTCTTAATTAGCCTACTTTCTGTTTTGGTCGTGACTTTTTGTGTTTTGACATGTCAAGTCCTTCTGCTGATAGCCAGAGGTCCTTGCTGCAGAGAAGGAGAAACGAAACAAAGGGAGAGGGACAGAGATGAGAGGAAAGATGGATAGATGGATGGAGGGAGGGCGTGGGAGAGAGAATGGAGGAGACTGTTCTTGTGCAGTTGTCCGCCATCTGGAGAAAGTGTTCTTTTCCAGGCCGGCCTTGATCCTCTTAAGCTGCTGTAGCCTCTCATCACGACTCTGAGGGGATGAAATACCAAACCACACACACACCAGTTTTTTCTGCACACAAACGTGTGCATTCATACACAGACATGCAACCACAAACTCTTTATGAATGTATCGGAGGCTCAAAGGGAAGGACAAGATGTGTGTGTGTGTGTGTGTGTGTGTCATTCCTACCAAATTGCTCCAAAGCACAGAGAGATTGGGAGAGCTTCAGAGCTGCTTACTTCAGCCCTCTGCCAATATTTGTACCATCATAAATAACTGAAATGAAAACGGTTTAAAGAGTTTAAATTACAGGCCCCAGATCCGCAGATTTCTCCTAATTCTCTGTTTTGACAGTTATAATTATGTGATGATTCTAGGCCATCACTGAGAATAGAGATGTGTTTATGAATCCCCCCCCCCCCCCTCCAGCCCTCAGCCCGCTTACACTTCTCTTCTCAGGGACGATGTTTGACCTCTGACCCTTTAGGCCGGCCCTTTCACCCTGCAGCAGGCTTAAAGGCCAATTAAAAATCAGAGCGTGAATGGCAGGGCGTGGTAGGGTCAGACCTCAGGGTCACAGAGGTCACGGAGATGGTACCACCACCCCCTCCCCTCCCTGCTCTATTGTCCCAGCCTCGGCCTCCTCCCTCTGGACCGCCGGGGCTGGAGCTCTGGCCTCTTGGCCTGCAGGGTGGAGGGCACTGTGGAGACCCATAGAGACGAGGACTGGAGTGGGACTGGAGGAGGCGTGGGGGAGAGGATGGGGGGGGAGAATGGTTCAAAACAATGTTCCTCTCACACGCAAAAGAGCGCTGATTGACAGATTGAGAAACACACTTTTGTGTTTTCTCACCACTCGCTCAAAAGTGGACTGACGGGCTGAATGAGTGAGCCGTCAGACTGTCCAAGAAGATGCCTTTTTGACTTTCTTTCCCATAAACCTTTCCCACTGCCCTTCTCAAGTTTCCATATGTTCACCAGCTGCAGGTCGGATACCGCGGGCTGCATGAAGTGTCTGTTTGCTTGTCAGTCCGCCAGCTTCCGTGAAAATCCTTCCTGAACGGAAGTACGATCCCTGTGTGGTGAGCCTTGAGGAAGAACGCCGACTTCTTGGGGCACGCTAGGGAAAGCGGAGAGTGTCGGTTTTCCTGTTCCCACAGACGGGACAGGAATACGTGGAGAAGCAGAAGTGTTGACAGTGAGTGATGGCGTGGGCACGCCATGTCTGAGAGTTAGTTCAGGTGTCTGGGTGCAGACTGTGTATCCGGAGGGGAAGCATACCATTCTCCTATTAGCACCTGGTGACAGACCAGGCATGTAAATATCACACTATTGGGTTTTTCAATACAGATACCACATGATTGTGTGTGGTATCTGCGTTGGAAACCCAAACACCGTGATATTTTATATCACAGTGATAATACTAGTGATAATACACTGATAATTTTTAAAATATATTTTATATCTGATATAATATAGATATAAAATCTATATAAAATATATGATATATATATATATATATATCATATATTAGTATATATATATTAGTTCTTATAAATTCCATAGTATCCTATATATTATAGAGCTATCTGTTGGCTGGTCCAGTGTGTGGTCTTTTGAAGTTACTGTCGAGGTGTGTGTGTCTCTCTCTTTCATCTCTACAATGACCTGTTAAGGCCTGGTTAGGGCCCAGCTGGGTGATGACTGATGTGATGTGTGGGCTCTGCGATTAGGGCTAACACCTCCCAGTGCTGTGTGCACGCGGCCTTGTGAGGACGCCCTGGCCAACGTGGTCCTGCTGGGTTCACCTGGGCAGATGCTGCTGGGGTGGGGGGAGCTGAGGCCAGGGGGGTTAGGGTGGAGTGGGGGGCAATTAGACGGGGTGGGAGGTATCGTGTGTGTGTGTGTGTGGGGGGGGGGGGGGGCAGGGATTGAGTCAGATCCTTAAAAAGCATCCTGTTTGAAAAGTAAATACCCCCAAGTATTTCAACATTGTTACTCGTGACTTTGTGACGTTTTCCTCACCAGCAGCAATGGATGTGGGGTTTAACTGACGTTGATCCCGACTGGCTTTTAATCTCCAAGTGTAAATACAGAGGGAGGGATAGAGCAACAGAAAGATAAAGAGAGGTAAAAGGGTTCAATCTCTCTCTTAATCTGCAGTTAATGATATCTCTCCCAGGAGACCTGGAGGAATAGGGGGCTGAATCAAAAGTGATGTAACCCACTGTAAGATCCTGATGTAACTGGTAATCTTCTAACAGCGCTAGGTTGGTGGGAATGAGATGGAAGAGAAAGAGTAGAAATGGTTCACCGCTGTACACAGACAGTGTATGATCAGACCATGAGGGATGATACAAGCAGCTGTCAGATTTGTTGGGCTATTTCTTTTTGTTTTGTTAAAAGAAACAAATCTATATTTTATATATATATATATATATATATATATATATATATATATATATATATATATATATATATATATATATATATATATATATATATATATATATATATATATATATATATATATATATATATATATATATATATATATATATATATATATATATTATTTTTCTTAAATGTTTTTTACACAAAAATTGCCCATCTATGGTTTTCAACCTCCATGTTTTGCTAGAAGGAAGTTTTGTGTATGAGAGTGCTTGTTTTGGCTCCAGTGAGGGAGGAAGGAGGCCAGTAAAACAACAGTCCTGTGCTGACACACAGTAGCTACATGGCTAGGTGCTCCTAACCCCTTCATGTTGTTACGGTGTCTGTGTAGTGCTTGGCTCTCTCCCTGTGTGTATGCATCTGCAAGTGGTGCGTACAAGTGTGTGTGTGTTTTTTCAGGGCATCGGCCTGTTTTCAGAACTCCTTCACTTCCTTATCATGTTTCCTGCTACGGTGAACCTTGACTCTTCTCCACAACTCTGTTGTTCTAGGCTCTGCTCTGGGCAGTACGATGAGAGAAGAGATGAATGGACAGACAGACACAGCTCAAGAACTTCTGATGTTGGCACAGACCCAGAGTAATTACATTCATCCCAAAGAAGCGTCCAACGTCTTGCCTGTTTAGTTGAGTTTTTCCTTTCATGTTATCTCCAAAAGGTAGTGGTGTACATGGAGTAAACTGCAGTCTGTAGGAGTTCATACGAGGTTAGTGGATGTGGGCTAATACACCTCGGTAGTACAGCCACTGTTATCGTCCCTGCAGGCCTCGCTCTCTCTCTCCCTATCTCTATCTTCCTCCCCCTCGCTTCTCTCCCTCTCTCTGATGTGGGCAAACCATGCTTTGAACAAGACATCTTTGATGTTGGAGAGATGAGTTGGACTGATAAGACTGCTGCAGGTCCTCACAAAGCTCCTCCTGTTTCTCTGTGGGGGGGGGTGATTACGTGTGTGGGGGGGTGTTTACGTGTGTGTGGTTAACCCTGACAATGACCCTGGACCTTAAACATGGAGCCTTGTCTGTCGTCTGTCTCGACCAGGAACAACCGTCCTTCAGAGTGAGACTGAACTGGGTGCTGGGATCCACAGCCCTAACGCTGTTTGAAGCAGTGCAGCTGACTAACACAGATTCAGTCATGTAATAGGTTAACAGCTGTAAAAAAAATAACCTTGATTGTCTGTTGTTAAGGTTGTAGAACCATTGCATTCATAAAATAAATCATTGGAAGGGAACATGACCAGCATAAAGATACCAAACTGGAACTTGAACATGCGGAAGCCACATGAATTTCAGTCAACTATGATATTGCCATCTATTTCTACCTACCGTTTCTGCTGTTCATTGTGATGCTGCTTTTCCCGCTAGGAAGCAGGGTGCTTATCTAAGAGGCCAGTTATGCTAATCTGTTCCTTTAGCGCTGTTGCCCCGCGCCCCCAGCGGAAGAGGGCAGCTCACCTTCCTTCGTTTGGTGCAGCCGGAAGGGCAGTGAGGATGTCCTGCCTTTTAAACCAGGGCTGCGTTCAGAGGTCCAGAAAACACTGATTTGTTGCTACTGAACTGAATGTGACTTGCCAGTATAGTGTGTGTGTGTGTGTGTGTGTGTGTGTGTGTGTGTGTGTGTGTGTGTGTGTGTGTGTGTGTGTGTGTGTGTGTGTGTGTGTGTGTGTGTGTGTGTGTGTGTGTGTGTGTGTGTGTGTGTGTGTGTGTGTGTGTGTGTGTGTGAGATCTATACCTGGCTGTCTACCCGGGACATAATGTGGAGGAAGCGCTTTCCTCTAAAATGGAATCAAACTCCATTAGGCCAGCCGTTTTTTGTAATTGATCAGCCAGAAAGAGCCATGGAGCAGAGTCAGTCAGATGGGAGGAGAAGGAGTGCTGACGGCCGTCTCTATTCCCGCTTATTCACTGCCGGCTCCCCCTGTCCCAGAGGCCAGCGCTTATGCAGACGAGAGAAACAAAAAACACCCGAACCTTGAAAAGTGTGCGTCACGGCTCAATTTGGCAGCGTTTTCCTCGCCAAACGGCTTACTCTTCCAGAAGGGTGTCATCCGAAACCGAAAGCTGCCTGTCTCAAGGGAATACGCCGTGTCACTCCGGGCCTTCTAATTAGCCTCTGAGTCACAGAGCAACATCTCTCCGGCTCTGTCATCCGGGGCTGAACTCATGGACGCGTCGTTATCGTGTGTGTGTATAATTTCGGCCATGCGTCAGTGTCGGCCCCGAGGGCACAGGAGGCCTCCTGTAAATGAAAGGGTAGCAGAAGCCGGGGTTAACGGCCTCGAACCAGACCCGGGTGTTTTTTGGTCTGACGTCAGCCTGCTAGTGTACAGAACAGGACATCACCCAGCAGGAGCAGGAGCAGGAGGATCCTCAGTAGAGACTGAAGGTGCTCTGTAGAGGAACTACACACAGATGGGATTATGCTGTAAAGCAAATACCATTTAATATACTCATAATTATGACCATGTCAAATTATATTGACACTCAGTCTGCAAACACACTGTATTCACATAACCTCTCTGTCCAATTTTGAAGTTGATATTAGTCATACACTCCAGAATTGAGAACAGGAAGTTCCCAGGGCCAACAGGAAGTAGAGACCATATGCTGGGTCATCCTGGCTGGTGCCCTTAGCCTGCAGACAGCTTGGCTGCTATCTCCATGTATAACCTCCTTGGTGACACAGGGATAACGTTAAAGAACGCCCAACAATTCACCATGACGACATCCACAGCGGCGGAGGGAAGTCATCAAAGCTTCCGTTTTTTTTTTTTGGCTTGTCTCAATTTTTTCTCTCTTGACAATCCATCACTCAGACCCCCACGCGAATAAAGAGAGGGTAGGCTATCTAGCGTGTCCGCACCTGTTCCTGTTTGAAGTTGACGTGCAGATGGAGCTCCACGTCCTATAACTCTGACGCTAAGAGAGATAGATGGAGATCCAAGAGCCTCGTGGGCAGGAGGAGGAACGGATGGGACACGTTCAGGAAGTCCAACTGGAGCCTTCAGTCACCTTCTCGTCGTCTTTACATTGGGTTTTTTCGGGCTAGGCTTAGCCAACTAAAGGCTAACCCCAATCGTCACTCTTTTCTTTTTCTCCAAAGTGTGTTTATCTCCAACAGGCTGTACCACAAGGCGTATTGTAGTATGGTGGAGGGGTGTAAGGGGTAAGTGAAGGTTGCCAAGAGGCAGTTGAAGATTGTGTTACCAAAACACGATCTATGTTAACATCCAGTTACCCCTGGAGTGCAGCTGGGCCCCATACCAAGTTTCACCTGTAATAACTTGTACCGCTAAAGCATGATCAAGTGCTTTAACTTTAGTAAAGCCACATGTTGCTCCTGTAGGTAACGGTAGTTAATGTACACCATGACGAAAGTGTTACCTTAATGAGTTTCCTCTTATATCTGATTGAATTGTTTCTGTTGCAGACACATGTGATAGTGCTCCATCACAGCCTCTCTTGGAGAAGAGAGGGCAGAAAGAGGAGGGGATGGAAGAGAAGGAGAACGAACCTGCAAACGCGAAGAAGGAGGAGGAGGAGAAGGAGAAGAAGGAGGAGGAGAAGGAGAAGGCTTTGAAGAAAGGTAAGGAGAGAGACAGAGAGAGAGAGGCAGACAGACAGACAGACAGACAGACAGACACAGAGACTGACTGATTGTAGGGAGATAAACAAGGGTTTTGAAGGAAGTGAAGAGAAGGAGAAGGAGGAGAAGGCTTTGAAGAAAGGTAAGGAGAGAGAGAGAGAGAGGCAGACAGACAGACAGACGGACACAGAGACTGACTGATTGTAGGGAGATAAACAAGGGTTTTGAAGGAAGAGAAGGAGAAGGAGGAGAAGGCTTTGAAGAAAGGTAAGGAGAGAGAGACAGACAGACAGACAGAGACTGACTGACTGTAGGGAGATAAACAAGGGTTTTGAAGAAAGTTAGGAAGCCCAGATAGTGGGTTGGGGAGAGGAGGGGGGGGCAGCTGCTGAAGACAGGAGTGGAGGAGTAGGTTGGGGGGGCGTTCTCCACTTCAGATCTGGCACGTCAGGACCTCACACACCCTAAACTGTTTCCTAACCCATTCAATCCTTCCACATGGGCTGTTTGACAGGATGAAACCTCAACAAAACTCAAGTCCGCTCTTCTGAGAGACGACAGAAAGCCCTTCCAAACCCTGGCACAGGCCACACACCAAACACAGCCTCATAAAAGAGATGGATTCACCCTGTCACAACTAATGCTCTTGTAAACTGGATAGAGTCTGGCTGGTTTCACGTTCCCAAATCTGACAGACTGCAGAACTACAAGGGGTTAAAAACTGAGCTGGCTGATCAGACAAACTTTCCAATATTAGAAACGGCCCTGTGTTAAACAGCAGTTTAGCCGTGAGTCAAGTTTGATGGGTGTAGCCGTAAAAATAGTTGAGAAAGTTGAACATTGCCAAGTTGTAAAATATATATATATATAACTCGGGAGGCACCAGATCTTGCTTAAACTTGAGTCACATCTGAGTCACTATGAAAGCCAGAGTCGGGGACAGACTCGTTAAGATGGACCGCACAACATTTTCAGACCCCTGTACAGTAAGATGCTTAACGTAACACTTCATTCATTCATTACAGAAGTCAGATGAACTGTAGCTTGTTTTCCTTATACCTCAGTACTATACGAAACGCGACACTGAGGTTCTCCCTGAGGATGGGTTAGGGTTAGTCTACACACACGGGAGGGAGGGACGCAGGGAGGGAGGGAGGGAGTAAGGGATTTGACATGTTGTGATGGTTGTACTCGACAGATCCCTCCGTGTCTGGACCCAGGGCAGTGTTCAGAAGGGTTGTCCGTGTAGCCCAGCGCTACTTCCAGCAGTCAGGGAGGCACAGCAGGCCTGGCCTCCCTCACCCCGGCACCCCCCAGCCCGGCACCTCCAGCGCTGCAGCTGGCGGAACACCCTCCCAGGCCTTCACTCTCCCCCAGGCTCAGGTAGGGGTGGGGTGGGGGGTGAGGTGAGGAGAGGAGCGGGCCGGTCTAGATCTAGCACCTTGACATAAATGTCAGGTTTCCTTTTAGTTTCCTAAAAGCGTTCTGAGATTATAGGGATGGAGATTTTAACTGATTTCACTATTCGAATAGTATCCGAAATTATTTTCGAATATCCGAATAATCTATTTTGTTAATGTGGTTCCGTTATGTAATTAGCCTGACGTGACGCAAAGCATACAGTAAACACATGAACCACCACACATTCTGGCAATAATTGGAACTGTTAAGCTATTAGATTTAAATAAGGGTTGAATAAAGAAAACAAATGAAAGATCAATTTATTAACATGACGAAAAGACAATGAACTTGAAAAAACGCTGCGTCTTCAGACGTAGGCTCTTAATTTGGCGAAGAAGCGATTAGCCTATTATTATGTGAAATAAAAAGTGGGCTACATTGGACTGAATTAAACACATTGGGTAGGCTATTCTCGATAAAAAAGAAAGACTTTCGTCTTTCTATTGCATATCAACTTGGATATTCACTTGGAACCGGAATCCTATAGGATACGGTGCGCCACCACACAATGCAAACATAAACAGCCGATTACGCTAGCTCTACATGGCTACTGGTAAGAAAATAAATAAGCCACAACTGCGTTAGCCATACGCATTTTTATTCAGGAGAATTAGCATGTAAACATGCTCAGGGGAGAGGCGAGTACGGAGTCGATTTACGAGCAGGCCGGCGTAGAAAAGACTGCAGGACCTGAGGTTGCTGCGAGGTACTGCTTAGCCAGGACACTATGCTTCTTGTAGCGCCAAATGAAATGAAAGGAGACTCGCAGCAGAACACAGGCGTAGCCTACCTTTTTTGATGGTTTATCATTTTCTAACATCACAACTATTAGAATTCACAACACGACGCGACGGTTTTTCAATAAAATGTTTTTTTTAAATTAAACTACGCTCATAAGTATTTGAAAAAAGTATTCGAATACTAATTTACTTTAGGATATCCGGATATTCGATTAACCACGCCCATCCCTATGAGATTACCCAGACACTTTTAGGCCATTGGATTATTTTTATTTTCAGAGAGAAAAAATGACTGTTTAGACTTCAAGTCAAGCCATTTGTTGTGTCTTTCTGTTTTGAGTTAAGCTGCCACCATATTTGAGATCTGCCAATCCATTCTGCCATGTTGAAGGTTTGACATCAGCACAGGAGGGGAGAGTTTTGGTTTGAGATTAGTGAGCAGAATCCACATCTGAGTGGTGTGTGTGTGTGTGTGTGTGTCTGTGTGTGTGAAGGGGAGAGTGTGTGTTATTTGCTTTTGCATGGTCACTTTGGCCCTACAGTATTAAAGGATCTCCAGGCTTTAGTTTGACCTTTATGTTTTACAAATTCACGCTTCCGTCTTCCTACCAGGCTGCCATCACCATTCTCCTCAATATAGGCCATATAATACACACAGGAGAGAGGATTTAGGATCATTCTGTCTGGTGGTTCTTTGGGGAAGTCTGTTTTTCCCACATTCAGGCTTACAGAAACATGCCTTGTCAGGGGAAAAAAAACACAATTCAGTAAAAGAAACTTTGGCAGCTACTTGGGATTAGAAGTTTGTCAAAGCTGGCAGATAAGTCTCATATCTTAGAACTTCCTGTATACTGAGGGCTGTGATTGCGGAATAGACCAAATAGCCCCTAATCTCAGTATTTATTTGTATAATTAATCAAATACATGATACAACACCCTTTAATTTGTAATGTATTTTGTTTGGAAGATCTCTTATCAGCTGTCATGATATCTATTCTGGGGGGCTCAGATGGCTGAGCGGTTAGGGAGTCGGGCTATTAATCAGAAGATTGCCGGTTGCAAAATTACGTTGTGTCCTTGGGCAAGGCACTTCATCCTACTTGCCTCGGGGGGAATGTCCCTGTACTTACTGTAAGTCGCTCTGGATAAGAGGGTCTGCTAAATGACGAATTGTATTCTCTTGTCTTATGTTGTCCCTGGCCCCTCCCACAGATCAAAGGGAAGAGGCGGAGCCTGAGAGGACAGCCCCACATTGTGGGCGGGGCCTCGGTCAAGGGCCCCTCCCCCCTGGATGTCCCTGCACAGGGGGAAGATAACAGGTGAGGGTTGCTGGATGATTTAATGATTTTCCCCGCTAAACACTTTTTTTCTACAGTAGTTTTCCCTAGTTTTTAACTGACCATTTCCCAATCTCCCTTTTTTTCCACGAATCGATACGCTTTCATTGACTTTCACGGTTTAGCACGGCCGGAAACAGACATGGAAGTATTGTTGTACCTGTATCTGAAGTCGCTCAAGGTTTCTTTTCAAACAACAAGAAGCTCAGGAGAAGATTTGATTTCAATCTGAGCGCAATCGTTCTGGAATGTGTCATAACGGGATATGTGCTTGCAGCTACTTCTCACACCTGTTGCATGCCAAGCATCAACGTATCCCTATATGTGTGAGGGAACAATGTGTTCTCATACAGCGCCTACAGAGGAACAGGACTGGAAAGTCAAGGTCATAAAAAAATCGTCTTCACGTTGTCCCGACCTTGGGCGTTACTCACGCATCTCAGAGGTGGAGACCCTTCCAAACAACCGTGGGCCTGGCCTCGTCTGTTCTCTATTTAAAGTCTTATTCACAGTCATTTGTGGTCGGCGTCGTCAACTCTTGACATCACTGACAGTAGAGGTATGTGTCTGACTGGAGAGATCCCTCTCACCTCGCCCAGGAGGAGCCCAGAGACCTGGCGCACTCGCTCCCGGCAACAACATGCCACACATAGGAGTGGAGGCAGACACTGTGTGTGTGTGTGTGTGTGCTTGTTTGTGAGTCTGAGTGTGTGGTTTTGTGTGTGTGTGTGGTTTTGTGTGTGTGTGTGTGGGTGCAGGATGCTCATGTGTACGCATGAGTAGGGAGAAAAGTGTGTGGGGAAAAAGTGTGTGTGTGTGCCTGGCAGAAGTATTTGTCGTGTGTGTGTGTGCACGTGTATGTTTGCACACAGCATACCTGTCATTCCTCACTGCTCGGGGTCGCCGTGACAAGGGGTGAGGTCGCCCGGAGTCACCGGGGGTCAACGAAGGGATTAGATGAAGGGATCTAATTGGACGGCAGATTACACGACTAGGGGACAAAGGGCGGATTGGACAGCTCTCTCCACCAGGTGCTGACTCAGCTCAGCCTCTGGCCCTAACCCCTGGAGGGGGGGGGGGTTAGGGTCCCTAAGTAAGACCCAGTACAACCCACCATCCCAAGACTGTCTAAACTCATGGAACTGGTCTGAGCTCCAGCCAGGGGCCCAGGAAGGAGGTCAGAACGTCTCTCAGACTTCCAGGAAGACTGTGTATGCCTGGCAAGCTCAAGTGTTGCAGCGTGTGTCTGTGTGTTGTTGGGTGATGGTTGGGGGGAGGGGGGTCAGGCAGCAAACACGGTCCAGGTCTTGGGGGTCAGGCCGGGTTGACCCCTGACTGAGACTGACCTGGAAAAGAGGGTGTACAGTAGGTCAGGGGTCACCTCACAAAATACCATGGTCATGTGACGCATTTCAACCCAAACAACCCGAGAATCTGAATAATTCAGAACATGGCATGTGTCTGGATGCTTTCTGGGAGCTTCCCACTGAAGCAGAGCCAAGAGTTCCTCTGCCCTGTCCTCCAGCTGCCCTCCCGTGACATCTGGGGTCAAAGTTCACAGCAGGGTTGACATTTCTCCACATGCTTATCTACTGTCTGCTGTTTGACGGGCTGCTGACTCTTTCACTTCCTCTCTGGCTGCTATGCTACGTGTTTGTTTACGTTTGGTGACCTACCTGGCCGTTTGACAGCGAGTGGTAAAATTGCATGTTGATCTACAGAGGAACTGTCAATAACCAGGCTGTTCTGAAGGTAACGAGATGGGGCATGTCGGTTAACAGGCTCGTCTTTCTCTCTCTCACACAAACACACACACACCAGCCCACCCATTGGCAGCTGCGTCCTCTGGTAATGCTTTCTGATGTTTTTGAGACTCACAGTTGAGTGAGCGGAAATGGGAGGCGAACAGGAATAGGGGACAGCAAGATGGATGAATGAAGGAGAGAATATTAGAGACAGTTGATGGTTTGGTTGTCTTTATTGCTGTAACTGTGTGTGTGTGTGTCCGCAGACGAGAGCCGTCGTTCCGGAGATTGGGCACAGGTCCGGTCGGCCGGGTGGCCCGTCGCCGTGGCAGCAACCTCCAGCCAATCCGAGTCAAGTCCGTCCGCCTACAGCGCCCTGCCAAGCCGTCCCACACTCCCCCTCCCCTCTCGTCACCCCTGACCTCCGACCCCCCCAGCCTCCCCCAGCCACATCTCCCCTCACACAGAGCTCTGCTGAGGTAAGACTTCCAGCCTGTGGGGGGGCATGGGGGGGGGGATGAGGAGTTGTGACTAAAAGTCCACCTCCAACCACAGAAGAAAAAAAGGAGGGAGCTGCAGCAAACCGACATATCTAGATGAGTACCGTAATGTTCGGAATATAAGCCCATTTTTCGACCCTGCGGCTTATATAACGGTGCGGCTAATCTATGGATTTTTACGGCTAACGGTCAATAAATAGGAGCTTCCTCCAGCAGCCATCTCTTTCCCGACAATCCCCTCTGTGCACAAACTCTTACATATGGTAATTAAACATTAAAACACCTGCGGCTTATATTCCAGTGTGGCTTATATAAGTACACATCATTCAATTTAGCTGCTGCAGCTTATATAACGGTGCACTTTATAGTGCGACAATTACGGGAGTATCTTCCCTATCTTTTTTTAGTTGTTAGTGGTTGAAAGTGTCAACGGGGTAGGATGTGGGTGTTAGTTGTTCTTCGTCGGTGTCAAGGTAGAAAGGAAGGGAGTCGGGGGGGGTGTTTTGGAAGGAAACTCGTACAGAGGTTTGAGACTGGACTCACCGCTGTCCTGACCTACAGGAAACTGACCATTAACCCGTGATGCACTGGTCAGGTCTGGACCAGGTGTGTGCGCTCACGCGCACCCTGGTGTGAAGGATGTCACTTCCTGTGTGGAGGGTGGGGATGTTCCACGCTACCAAAATAGACCTGCTCTCTTCCTGCCAGTCAAGCCCCACACACACACTGACTGACTGTGTGTCTGGCTAGCAGGGTGACTGGCAGACTGTAAACAGGCTGCGGAGATGAGAATAACAGGGATAATTACACGGTCGTGACAGCGTGTCAGGGACACAGTGTCTGATAGCTCAGTGGATAACCAACTAGCTCAACAGGTCTTTTAACTGCTGCCACTTCCACACGCAACGGCAGCCTCCTGCACAGGGAGCAGTTCACCAAGGCAGACTGGAGCTCAGGCGCGTTTGTTCGTCTCTACTTGTCTTCCATTTATTGGCGTCTTGAACTTTTGCACTGTTTTCCGATGGGAAAAAGGTTTGACGGGGAAATGTGTTTACCGTGCGTCTCATGACTGAACAGGTTGCGTACGTTTCATGTTATGTATGCGTTCGGTTTGTGGTTTCGGTGTTTAACAGGGTGTGCAAATAAGCAAGTACATGATGACACACAGTGAGAGATTAAGAGGAGCTTTCCTGTGATGGATACGACTAAGGAGTTTGTGTGATTATAAAGGGGCACACTTTTACATGATTATATTTAAACGAAAACACATGAACCGTATACACATGACCACATCGTTGTCTGCCACCCCACCCCCACTCTGACTCCTGCTGTAAGTGTGTGTGCATTGTAGCGTGTGTGTGTGTGTGTGTGTGTGTGACAGACATAACTTGCATGATCTACTACTCTCTGCCATGCCATAGTCCATATGATAAGGACAACAAAGGGGATTACTGCAAACAAACAATGCCATTAGATGCTGCCGGCTTAGAGAGATGACGCACTAGGGGAGAATCCTGCTACTTTGGTGTGTGTGTGTGTGTGTGTGTGTGTGTGTTATATGATCTGCTTGTATGTTCAGTGGCGTAAGAGCTTGCTCTTTACCCTCTTCTAACCCCCCACCCTACGCACACAATGTTGTGAATTGCCACAGGGACCCGAATAGCGAGTGTGACGATATTATAGCACACTGGAAACCCAATCACGCGTGTGTCCATGCACATTTTGAGAACACACACACACACGCACTCACACTCTGACCCAGACCACAGAGTCCCGCCTCCCAGCCTCAGGTGAGCTGGCGGTGTCGTGTAACGGTGTGCAGAGGCAGGACAGATGCAGGGCTGTGCACCTGCGATCACAGAGCTACCTCCCCCACTCCTGCCTCCATCTCTGCCTCCCCTGGAGGGGTCTGGCAGAGAGCTGCCTCCTGCCTCCACTCCTGCCTCCCCTGGGGGGAAACTGTTGATGGATGACAACCGTCGCGCCGTCACAGCTGTGCAGTGCCACAGTCCCACGCAGGGAGAGAGTGTTTGTGATCACGGAGCCTGGTGCAGGAGGGCAGCAGAGACAGAGCCCAGCCTGGTGCAGGAGGGCAGCAGAGACAGAGCCCAGCCTGGTGCAGGAGGGCAGCAGAGACAGAGCCCAGCCTGGTGCAGGAGGGCAGCAGAGACAGAGCCCAGCCTGGTGCAGGAGGGCAGCAGAGACAGAGCCCAGCCTGGTGCAGGAGGGCAGCAGAGACAGAGCCCAGCCTGGTGCAGGAGGGCAGCAGAGGCAGAGCCCAGCCTGGTGCAGGAGGGCGGCAGAGGCAGAGCCCAGCCTGGTGCAGGAGGGCAGCAGAGACAGAGCCCAGCCTGGTGCAGGAGGGCAGCAGAGACAGAGCCCAGCCTGGTGCAGGAGGGCAGCAGAGGCAGAGCCCAGCCTGGTGCAGGAGGGCGGCAGAGGCAGAGCCCAGCCTGGTGCAGGAGGGCAGCAGAGGCAGAGCCCAGCCTGGTGCAGGAGGGCAGCAGAGACAGAGCCCAGCCAGGAGTCAAAACTAGCCAGGTGGTCAGGAAATGAGCGAGCGTGGATCCCACTGTGTCCCAGCCCCCCCTCTCTCTCTTTCTGTCCTCTCATATGACATGCTACAACCCCAGTTCCTTAATCATTCATGACTTCTCTCGTGATTTTTTTTTTCCCAGCGTTTGCCGGCTGCTGCCAGGCTGTGGGCAGCGTCTGGGAGGGGGACGGGGGTGGTGGGATCCAGGCTGTCAAACCAGGCTGTTCACGCTGTTCTGGAAATGTGAGCGTATGGGAGCCGACTCTTGGACGACTGTTCACCGGGTTGGACTGAAACACGAGGAGCCTCGTCCCAGATTGAGCCGAGTCGAGGCTCGCCTCTCGGAGAAGTCTGTGGGTATGGCGTGTGTGGGCTGGAGTGCACGCTCCGGTGTCATCCGCAGGTGTCGTGACGTCTGGAACACGAGTCCCAGGCCCTGTGGTTGGACCCTGGCCCTGTGAAGGTGTTCTGGTCTGACACGGGGGCCCTGGGAGGGGCCGTGGAGCTCCGCAGGTCTGGTCGGAGCCAGACGGGCGCCGTCGGAGATTGCAGCAAAGGGACGTGTTGGTGATAACGGGGACCGTGGTGAACACGCGGCCGTGTGAAAGGTCGCCTTCCCTCCCGCCCCGAGAATCCTCCTCACAGTGGTGAGGAACTCCCCCTGCCCCCTCCCCCCTCCCAACAGACCCGTGAACACGACATGGTGGGATGGTTAGGTCATGGTGTAAACACAGGTGTGAAGGGTGGGCTGGAGAGGCTGTAGAATAGATGATGCACCTGTGTGACTTTAAGAGCCTTTTTAGATTGTTGCAGATCGTCTGACCTGAACCCCCCGCCCACACACACACGCTCCTCTGTGCACAGGAGTGACCTCATCAGAGCTTACCTTTACCCCGGATGCTAGGGATTGAGAGGCCCCCAGCCCTGTGACCCGTCTAGGTCATGACTACCGCTTAGTGGCTGTAAGTAGGTGCTGTTCTGTCCTCACTAAAGTGAGGTCGTCCTTCAAACAAGCCTCTAGACTCTCCCCAGTACTCGACACAACCAAGGGGGAAACAAGTCCCAGGTAGCTTGCAGCCTTACATTTCTGATCGCCTCGGGGCTGTCAAAACCATTGTTTTCTTCCCTCCCTTCCACAGGAGCAGCTCAGCTGTTTTTGAGGACGTTCTGCTGACTCATTGACGAGGAAACGGCGTATTACCGGAGTGAAAATCAACTTTCCTTTCCTCTTCTCCTCTCCTCGCGTTTCCTACTGTTCCCTACAGTGTAATTGAATTTGAATTATGCATGCCTTAAAGCTGCTTGGACAGAAAGGCCAATAATTACTGTCTTTGTCCAAAGTGGTGGGGAGCCTGACCCCCCCTCCCCCCCGCAGAGCAAGCCTCACACCCCTGGCTGTCACCGAGAGCTCCTCCTCTATGCGGCACCTAGCCTAAATGTTTTAGTAGAAAATGACCCTCCCATCATTAGTGGCCGTGTGGAACCACTCTGTCATCAATATATCCTGTCGAGCGAGGGTACTATTTGAGTCTTTCCTGGTATAGCTCCATGCTGAGATGCCGTACTGGGTGTGGGTGTGATGCGTCAATGGGTTGTTCTGATCTGGGGAGTTGCTGTTTTTCTGGAATCTGACTCAGTAATATAGATTCACCAAACAAAAGCTACACAGTACTGTACCTGTACTACCCAGTATTGTACCTGTACTACACAGTATTGTACCTGTACTACACAGTATTGTACTTGTACTACACAGTATTGTACTTGTACTACACAGTATTGTACCTGTACTACACAGTATTGTACCTGTACTACACAGTATTGTACTTGTACTACACAGTATTGTACTTGTACTACACAGTACTGTACCTGTACTACACAGTACTGTACCTGTACTACCCAGTATTGTACCTGTACTACACAGTATTGTACCTGTACTACACAGTATTGTACCTGTACTACACAGTATTGTGCCTGTACTACACAGTATTGTGCCTGTACTACACAGTATTGTACCTGTACTACACAGTATTGTACTTGTACTACACAGTATTGTACCTGTACTACACAGTATTGTACCTGTACTACACACTATTGTGCCTGTACTACACAGTATTGTACTTGTACTACACAGTATTGTACCTGTACTACACAGTATTGTACCTGTACTACACACTATTGTGCCTGTACTACACAGTATTGTACCTGTACTACACAGTATTGTGCCTGTACTACACAGTATTGTACTTGTACTACACAGTATTGTACTTGTACTACACAGTATTGTACCTGTACTACACAGTATTGTACCTGTACTACACACTATTGTGCCTGTACTACACAGTATTGTACCTGTACTACACAGTATTGTACTTGTACTACACAGTATTGTACCTGTACTACACAGTATTGTACTTGTACTACACAGTATTGTACCTGTACTACACAGTATTGTACCTGTACTACACAGTATTGTACTTGTACTACACAGTACTGTACCTGTATCTCCTGATACTCCTGTGATCCTAGAAACCTGAGATGGAGCCATATATTTACACGAGGACACAGAGAAGAGTGTTTGACTCCTGTTACCGTGTTCAGGGCGGTAGTGTGAGACGTGAGAGGCATGGATGGATGGATGGAGCGAGGGATGGAGCGAGAGGTATGGATATGCACCTCTTTCTCTCTCCCCCATTCCCTGGTTTTCACATTCAGGTCCCACTATGCTGGCGGGCCACGAACGAGTTCTCAGTATCTCTGACAATGCTGGTCTTTGTTAGCGGCTAGGTGCCGTCTTAGCTACAGTATGTGAAACAGGCTCGAGTGCTCCCAGGTCTTCTCTGTAGTCTAGGCTCCACGTTTCTGTGTGCCGGTGTACGCGTGTGTGTGTGTGTGTGTGTGTGTGTGTGTGTGAGAAATTGAGAGTTTGTGGATGTGTACACGCGTTTGTGTGCAACTGTGTTTGTGTGTGTGTGTGTGTGTGTGTGTGTGTGTATTGTACGATGAGGTCATGAGGAACCACTCGGTTTTGTCCGGGCTCTCACCATTAGGACCCGCTGTGTGGGACTGGGGCAGGGGACTGAGGCTGAGACTGAGAGCAGAAGGCAGCCTCTACTGTTGTGCTACCTCCAGACAGTGTTCAGCGAAGGCAGGGAGCCTCCTCCGCTCAGGATTACCACCCTTTCCCAAAACCGAGCGTCAAAGACTACAAACTGTGGTCCTGCGAGCTCTCGTTGGTCGAGAGGCGAGAACAAAAGTTCAGAAAGGGGTGAGCGTGGGGGGAAGAAAACCTCTCAATTAAATCGAGATGAAAATATCATCTGAATGCGTCCAGGCTGGGGGGGGGTGGTTGTTGTGGTTCTCCGGCCCGGCAGGCGACGGTGTGGGGCCCCTCTCCACAGACCTCCATTGTGTGTGGAACAGACGGCGTGAATGGTGGGGCCTGGTCTCTTATCACCTCCCAGCGCCAGACACACGCGGCTAAATCCTCCGTGCCTAACGTCCTCGAGGTAATCTCCCCAAACCTCGGAATGACATGGTGACTGTGCGTGTGCGCGTGTGTGCGCACAAGCATAAGTGAACTGGTGCGCGGGTGCACAGCTACACATCAATGTGTGTGTGCTGTGCGCACGTATGCCTTTGTCACCGCACAACCCCCACACACAGCCCCAGTGTCGGCACTGCGGAGCGTCACTGACCCTGGGTGACAGAGGAGGTCGACCCAGGGTCTAGTGACGTGGGTGTCACCGCTCTGGGGAGGAAGCCCGATGTGTCAGACCTCAGCCCCTGCTCCAGGTTAGGGCCCCGGAATGAGAGGAAGCGGGGTTCCATTATCAGCCGGTGTGGTCGTCTTTGGGAAGGTTTGGTATCGGCCTGCGGCGGGAGGTCTGTCTGCAGCAGCATGGGTTTGTCTCTGTTCGGCTCCGCTCCATCCTGCTCTGCACTATTCCATTTTCATCTGCTCCATTCTGTTCTACCACTTTCTGTTCTCTTCTACGCTGTTCTCTGCTATTCTATTCTGTGGTGGTCAGATGGCTGAGCGGTTAGGGAATCGGTCTAGTAATCAGAAGGTTGCCGTTTCGATTCCCGGCGGTGCAAAATGACATTGTGTCCTTGGGCAAGGCACTTACCCTACTTGCCTCGGGGGGAATGTCCCTGTACTTACTGTAAGTCCCTCTGGATAAGAGCGTCTGCTAAATGACTAAATGTGAATGTATTCTCTTGTCTACACTGTGTGCACTCTTCGCTGTTCCCTACTGTACTCTACTCTTTACTGGGCTGTCGTGCAGTACAATCCTGATGCAGCTCTCTGTGGTTTCCCTGGAGACTTGTTGAGAGTCGCTCCAGGCTTATTCAGGGAACGGTGTGATGCACGCACACACACACACACGCACCACACACATGCACACAGACACACACCATACATGCACAGACACGCACATATGAACACACACACACACAAACGTGCACACACACACACACACACACACACAGGCAGGCACTCTCTCCCGGATCCCCTCCAGTGTGCAGCAGGCTGTTGCAGTGTGGAGGTGTTGATCATGAACGAGGCTGTGCCTCTGTGAGCTCTCTGTCTGCGGGCAACGGAGGCACCCCGGGGGTCACAGTTGCTTTACACTGAACCACCGTCTCCAAGATCAGGTCCCACTCAGTACCCCTCCTCACTACCAGGCCTCCTCACTACCAGGCCTCCCCACTACCAGGCCTCCTCACTACCAGGCCTCCTCACTACCAGGCCTCCCCACTACCAGGCCTCCCCACTACCAGGCCTCCTCACTACCAGGCCTCCTCACTACCAGGCCTCCCCACTACCAGGCCTCCCCACTACCAGGCCTCCCCACTACCAGGCCTCCTCACCACCAGGCCTCCTCACTACCAGGCCTCCCCACTACCAGGCCTCCTCACTACCAGGCCTCCTCACTACCAGGCCTCCTCACTACCAGGCCTCCCCACTACCAGGCCTCCTCACTACCAGGGCCTAATGGCCCTAGAACTCTCCCAAGTCTCTCTAGTCTACAGGTCTGAGCCTCTTGGTGTCTCTGCATATCTGGGCATGGACTCTTGTATTCAGCTGTCTGACAAGAGAAGTGCGTGTGGAGGGGTGGAGGGGTGGGGTGTTTTGCTTGTGAAACGCAGAGTGCTCTTACAGCCTAAGGAAAGAGAGGGGGGAGGGCAGGAAAAGAGCGAGGGATGGGGAGAGGAGGAGAACCGAGGAGAGCTGTCGTCTGAGGGCTTTTAGCGTTCTCTGTTGTTGATCTCGCCTGTGTGAGGAGAGATTTGTAAAGCCCCCCCCCCCCCGAAATAATTCACATTCTTACCTTTTACCAAGACCATTTTTGATGTCTTTTGACATCACACAAATAGACACAACTCTCTGAAAGCAGATCCTGTCAGTCTGTCTTTGTTTCAGGAGTGTGTGTCTGTGTGTGTCTCTTTTACATTCTGTTTTTCCTTCTTTTCTTTTTTTTTTCACCCTTTGGACATTCTGAAAAAGGTTGTTACAATAATGTTTGCTTGACAACATGCGCGCCTCTCTGTTTTTGTGGTCTCCTTACAGAGTGTCTCTGTGAAAGAAAGCTTACACAGCTGGCTTCAGCTGAATGCAGTCCTAAAGAACTGAGTGCACTCAGTCCCCAAAACATCCCATAATCCTGTTCAGAGTGATCACAAAGATATGTCCCATTACTAAATCATTACATAGGATCTGCTAAGTAACTACAATGTTTTAACAATATACTGTCCAGTTACATAGTAGTTACTGTAACCTAAAAGTAAAGGCTTCTTTTTCATGAAACGGCAGGAGATTTACATTTCTAATATCTTTAACTATTCGTGTTTGTCTGGGTGGTTAAAAAGAGGTTTAAAAGGGGCAGCTGGTCTCTGTGGTTAGATCGCGTTTAGTTTTTTTTTCTGCCTTTGGATGTGATGGCAGGTTGGCTGGTCCTGGATCAGACCTTAGAGAGGGCTTTCAGAGGAATGCCTCAGTTTCGACCGCCGACCTGGAGGACCATCTTGGTTCTGTTTCTCTCACTTTGTCTCCCTGTCTCTCCCCCATGTCTCAGGGAGCTGTCAACAAAATGCCAGGAGATGCAGGAGTCCCACAGCCCCCCCAAGACCATCCAGGAGTCCCACAGCCCCCCCAAGACCATCCAGGAGTCCCACAGCCCCCCCAAGACCCTCCAGGAGTCCCACAGCCCCCCCAAGACCCTCCAGGAGTCCCACAGCCCCCCCAAGACCCTCCAGGAGTCCCACAGCCCCCCCAAGACCCTCCAGGAGTCCCACAGCCCCCCCAAGACCCTCCAGGAGTCCCACAGCCCCCCCAAGACCCTCCAGGAGTCTAAACTCATCTGAGAAAGAGGGAGAGGAGATGACGTTGCCCAACAGTACTGTACTTTCTGAAATCTGCTTCTGCTGACATTTCAGACCACTTACTGCGTCTTCAAAACACACAATGATGTGTGTGTGTGTCCGTGTGTGTCCGTGTGTGTCTCTGTGTGTCTCTGTGTTTGATCCGGTTGTCCCCCGATGAGGCGACAGAGGAGTCGTTCGTCCTTTTTTACGGCTCCGTTGCGCTACTTCTGTTGCGCCACTTCTGTTGCGCCACTTCTGTAGACTATCTGGTTCTTTTATTGTTTCCTTTTTATTGCCTTTTGAAGTAATAAAACATTGATAAGCTTTCTAATGGCCACTCATCATTTATTCAGCGGCGTGTCTGTGAACATCACTGGCACTCCCAGAAAGCCACAGTCCTTCTGGGCTCTCTATGGGACAATTCATATTGGGACCAGCTGCCTCTTTTTAACCACCCAGACAAACGCAAATAGCTTAAAAATATTAGTATAAATATATATATATATATATATATAAGTATAATATATATAATATATAATAATATAATAATATAAGTATAAATCTCCTTCTGTTTTATGAAAAAGAAGCCTGGCAACACTTTACTTTTAGGTTACAGTAACTAGTTACTATGTAACTGGACAATAGCCTAGAGTTCAAACTTTGTGGCGACTTAGCAGATACAAGGTTCTCCCTATCTGGTTCCATGTCTGTGTTAGTCCTGCCTGTTCCTCAGAGCGTCTCTCAGGGCATGCTGGGATTGACGGCTCTCTCAGCTACCTGCCCACCAGCTCGCTGGACGTGGGGGAGCCGTCGTTATCCCGGTGCCTGGCAGATCAACGAGGAGGCGTTGGCGATCGAGCCGTGCTCTCTGTCGTTTCGAGGGAGTCCTTTTTCATTGAGGCTGGTCCGTTTTCCTTTCAGCTGCTTTTACCTTTTCACATTCTCCATTTAGCTGTTTTTATTCTGTCCCTTTTTCTCTCTTTCCCTCCCCCACTTTTCCCCCTCCTTGTACCTCTTTCTCTGTGTCTCTCTACCCAATTATCAGGGCTGCCAACTTTTCAAAAAACCTTGGATTGAGATTCGGTGGGGCCAACCAAAATGTTGCTGCCCCCCCCCCCCCCCCAATCCGTTACTGTTGCCTTCTCAGCGTGAGAAATACAAGGTGTGGCATGAGAGCGTGTGAACTGGTTGAAATGCAGTGTGTCTCACGTCCAATGCGTGAGTTGGCAGCCCTGAACTATTTCTCTCCCCTCCCTCCAACTATTCCTTCTCTCTCCACTTCTCTCTCCCCCATCTCTCTCTCCACCTCTTTTTCTTTCCACATCTCCCTCCCTCCCCTACTCTTTATCTATTTTTCTCTCTCCCCCTTCTAACTATATCTCTGTCAGTAAGCTGTTAAGGTAGTGAACTATTAAAGGCTTTGGAATGTGAGTGGACCCTCTGACCTTGTAATGGTCTGACCCGGTAGTGACAGCAAGCCTCGGAACCTGGGAAATTAGACGGGAGGGGGGGCAGCAATACCCTCTCACGTACACGGACACACACACATGCAGGACCAGGATGTACAATACCCTAAATGACTTGTCTAACCCTTACATTAAGAAGCAGAAACCAAATGCAGGCGTGAAACATTAACGCTCGATGTCTGTTCTTGATGTTTTTCCTCAGAAGTCTAGTAGAGCTGCAGTCTCTAGTGTGTTTAGGTTTCAGCCACAGCAGTCTGGGCTCCCTGGTTATGGATCCTGAGGAGCTAGGACAGCCCTGGGGTCAGGTGTATGCATGGATGACGTTCTATCTAGCCTATCAGAAAGCAGTATGGAGAAGTCACAGCATGACTCCAACAGGAAGTGCCCTGGGGTTATGTGTGTGTGTGCACATGCGTTAGTGGTTGTTTTTGGTCTGGTGCCGTGAACTCTCCCTAAACAGAACCGATAGCAAAACTCCCAGTGCAGGTAACACGGCTGTTACACAACACAACCAGGAAACGATAACCGCCCCGCAAATGTCACATTCTGATCCCCGAGGGCAACCGCCGTCTGGTCACAAACAGTTCTGTGTCTGCTTGTAGAGGCAGCAGACAGACAGACAGACAGACAGACAGACAGACAGACAGACAGACAGACAGAAAGACAGAGAGAGAGACAGACAGACAGACAGAAAGACAGAGAGAGAGACAGACAGACAGACAGACAGAGACAGAGAGAGAGTTGATCATTGACATGTTCTTATTTTGCAACTCTGCCCTACTCCCCTCTCTCAAGTTAAGTGTAAACGGTGACTCAACGCTGCTCTGAGTCATGGCAGGTAGGAAATAGGGTTAGAGCGTCAGCTTGTTAGAGCGCTTGAGGGAAAAAGCGGAGCTTTCAAGCTTTGAATCATGGTAAATGGTACACTGAATATAAACACTCTGTCACACACACACACACACACCTACCTTGGATGTGGACTGTTGGGCAGGAAAGGAAAGGTTGCATCTGTTTCCTGGCATTGAATGTGATGATGGGACTGGATTCAGAATGATTATCTGGCACATCTGACTGTATACACACACACACACACACACACATGGAGATAGTCTAGTACACCCTTCTGTGGGCAGGCCAGATGTTGGAGCTGTAAAAAAGCAGAACTCTGTTATGTATTAAGAGGGGACAACTCAACATGTTGTTCACATGCTGTTTACACAGACAAGGCTCTTCCCTTGTATCATCTAAACATCCGTTTCTCCAATATTCTGTGTGAGTTTGTGCAAATGGTGGGGGTGGTGGGGGGGGGGGGGTACTGAAAAGTATTGTTACCTTAAAGTGACAAATGTGTCCCGGGGTGTGGGGGTGGGGTGTGGGGGTGTGGTGTGGGCCTGGGGTGGAGTCAGGGTGTGGCCCTGGGGTATTGAAACCTCCCATTCTTCCTGCTTCATCAACTCCATCAACTGAATAATTAATGATTTCATCATCTCATTAGCTCATCCAGTAATCTTAAAAAAGGTTTTGGAGATGTCTCCACCTGACATCATGGGTGTGTGTGTGTGTGTGTGTGTGTGTACACATGGGAACACACACTGGGACTGCTCTTGGTGTGGTGTAGAGTGTTAAACCCCCTGATGCATTGTCGTATTTATCAACGAGGGACTGACTCGTTATCCGGTAACATGGCAGATCCAAATATTATACACAACAAGCTTACATCTCTTCATATTGCATCGTGGGTAATATTGTCGGTGAGGAAAGCAGACTTGTACACACACGCGCCCACCCCAACCTGTCTGCCTCGCTTGTTAGAAAAATGACACGTGGGGTTGCTTCATGTTTATTGGGTGATTAAAATAATGACTTAATCTTCTTCAGTTCATTTGTGGTGCATTTAACTACGTATGACTGAATGCCATGCATGACACCAGCTTTTTTGTATGGGTTTATATGTGTGGGAACAAATTAGCGTGCCAACTTTTTCTCTCTACCGCACACACACACCGTCACACACGCATTGGTATGCAGGAGAACACTGTGTCCTGAGCTGTTTCACCACACACACACACACACACACACAGGTATGTTTATTAGTGTTTGACAGGAGTGCAGAGCGTGAGGTCAAGGAGGCTTGGCAGCCTGTGTTAACTCTGGTAAATGTTTAATCCTGACCAGCGTTTACCATCCCTGAGAGAACCTTTCTGCAGAGAATACCTCCCTTCATACATGACCTCCTACATACATACACTGCCTCTCTTCATACATGACCTCCTACATACACTACCTCTCTTCATACATGACCTCCTACATTAACTACCTCCTACATACATGACCTCCTACATTAACTACCTCCTACATACATGACCTCCTATATTAACTACCTCCTACATACATGACCTCCTACATTAACTACCTCCTACATACATGACCTCCTACATTAACTACCTCCTACATACATGACCTCCTACATTAACTACCTCCTACATACATGACCTCCTACATTAACTACCTCCTACATACATGACCTCCTACATACACTGCCTCTCTTCATACATGACCTCCTACATACACTGCCTCTCTTCATACATGACCTCCTACATACATACACTGCCTCTCTTCATACATGACCTCCTACATACATACACTGCCTCTCTTCATACATGACCTCCTACATTAACTACCTCCTATATATGATTGATTGTAGTCTTTGTAGAGTGCAATAGAAGAGAGGTGGCGTGTGTGTGGTGTGGCGTGTGTGTGTGTGTGATGTGTGTGGCATCTGTGTGGTGTGGCGTGTGTGTGTGTGTGTGTGCATGTCATTACTGTCAGGTGGCTCGACTGTGCCTGGCTGAGTTGTTGTCATCAAACATTTATCAGGCTCCGCCCTCGTCTGCGAGCATCCACACTGACAGATGAACAAAACTGGCTTGTCAGGTTGTACACACACACACACAACCCTGCGCGGTCTATCCTTTCCTTATCCCTCTGTTTTATCCGTATCCTCTTTTACTGCACGCCTCATTTCTTCTCGCTAACCCTCTCCAATCCCTCTATCTTAGGAGGCACACCTAACAATCTATCGCACTCTAAACTAATATCCTACAAACCTGTTGTGGTGAGGCTGGATGTGTACAAACTGGTGTGCTGTGGTTGATGAAGTTATCGTGCAGGGATCTAATGTGGCTTGGCATAGAGTAGGAATGACTCAGGGCCTATAGCAGGCTGGCCTTTACTTATTCATGTGCTGGGTGTCTCCCGTGGGGTGGGGGTGGGGGTTGGGGGGGTTGTCTGGCTGGGGTTGTGATTAAAAGGAAGTCCAGGGGCCTGGAGGGAGTCGCCGAAGCTGAAGAGAGACTTTTACTCCAGAGAGAATGGAGAATAGGGTGTCAACAGATGGGGGGTGGTACCCCCCCTCCTCCCCTTGAAAAACTAGAACGTTTCCTGTGTATGACGGAGGAATATCAGGGGAGCGGGAGGTCAAATGGTGTAAATATCTCATTGTAAGTCCCCAGTTCTCTCTGTCCTCTGCATTCAGAATGTGACTCTCGGTTCGGTCCCGATGAGCTGCAGAACCGAGCCAGGATCTCCTCGCTACGCTTTTATACAACACATAAAAACTTGATTCATTTTGTGATTGGGTTGTGATGAATCATTTTCATTAAGATCTTGGGAACGGAGGAGGGAAGATAGGGAGGATGGAGGGAGGGGAGAGAGAGAGAGCGGCAGAGAGAGAGCGGCAGAGAGAGAGTTTTCCTCGGCAGGCTCATGCGAGGACAAGCCTCCAGGTAGCAGCTATAGAGTTTCAGGCTTATCTTCTACCAGCCCGCTCGTTGCCAGGAGATGGCTGCCTTATCGACCTAACACACAACAGCGTTTGCGGACCATCACATGATTTTAAGAATAAGGTTTAAACGACACATACAATGCCACTATGTGGCTGGCCGGTGTCTATCTCTGTGAGCATCCCTGTTTAAATACAATTACACACAAGCGCAGACACTCACACACACACACACACACACACAGTTGTTGGACAGATGTTGTTGTCTGCCTGATCTAATACACCCTGAGTTTATGGGGTTGTTTGTTTCTTGTTCACATCCTCCAACATCCTGCTTAGTGCAGGATTACCCAAGCACAGAAACCTGGGGAGAGATGAGACTGTGTGTGCTCGGTGAGAGACCGGTGACGCCACGGGACGAGGTCACATGCTTCATCAGCCAGATCTTATCTACGGGATAGATAATCAACCTCTGTTTACTATCAGCTTCAGTCACTGAGAGACAGCGATCTCCGTGACGACTGGTTATGGCATCCTGGTTATCATGAGTGCAGGAGACGGTTTGACGGGCCTAATCCGAAATAAAAAACAAGATGTGGATTGTAGATGTCAAACTAAATTGTCAATAAAGGGTATTCAGGAGCAGACTCATGTTATACAGTACATACTGTATCTCTGTCTGTTGTCAAACAGCTGACGTTCACACATAAGCCCCTTGATGTGATGCCTTTGTCACACACAAACACACACACACTCTCACACGGCTCTCACTAGCAGTTATGTAAGCCTTAGAGTGTTTAAGCCCTGCCTCTCGTGCCTGGCAGATCACCAGGGGGTGACCACAACACACACACACACAGACGCATTCAATCTGCTACTCACTCAAACACACACACAAATAAATACACATGCACACACGCAAGCAATACCCGGACACAAAAGCAGACTTGTTGATTAACAAACTGATAAAGGTGAAATCCTATTTCTAGTCAGGGTCCTAATTTGACTTGCTCAGAAACCAACCGAACCACAAAAACATATTTGACTCTGTGGTCCAGGGCCTGCGCCAGGTCCTTGACTGTTACTGAACCAGACTACAGTTGATGACTGCCAAGAAACTGGAGGGAAAGTCAGTATCAACTACATGGATGAATTAAACAAGCTAGGTCAGATGACAGGGCTAGTCTGACAACATTAGCATGAAATGATCTTGGCTAAGTATCCTGCCATTAAACGTTTCTTTCAGGCACTCTTGCTTATCTTTAGGCTGCCTCTCGATCCCTCTGAAAACCCCCTGCCCCATTTGGTCACAACCTACATATTCTAACTCGTATATATTATAACATTAAAATATATATTAATATTGTAACAGACGATGGTTTGAACTACAAGCCACAATGCCTCAGATGAAAACTGACTCGACCAAAAACTGACTTGATCACTGCCCCTGCAGCACATACAGCTGAGAGGAGAAGTGTTGGTCAATGTGGCAATGCTAATTATAAAGCACTTAGAAAAGCCGCTGCGTTCGTTCTTGCTGTCTGGCGAGGAAACTGCTATTTAACAGTTCTTGCTACCGTAATAGTCTGGAATTCGCACGGTTGGTTTGTGAACAATCGTCGTCGCCACCACTCACTACCCTTGTGCACTGCAGATAAGCTATTCTTACAGCATTCCGCTATAGAAAAGGGGTTCCTTTGGAAAGTTCCGTCGGCATTAGCTATACCCAACCTGTGATAGGTATGCATTTCCACTTGTCATAATTAATGCAACAGTTTACGCGTCACTGGTTCTGAAAATCCAATTAACTACAACCGTGCATGACAAACACATCGACCAGAACACAGCAAACTGCCGAGGCGTGGGCGCTTGCACGCAAGGAATGCTGGTCAACTTATGTCGAACATTTTCACAAGTAAACTTGATTATAGTTAGCTTTCACGCACAGAACTGAACAACACAAATTGAGCATGTTTTTACACTTTAATTCCATAATTAAGTTCATGGTTATACGCTGAATGGCGCTACCGCTGTGTTATGTCTCAGTGCCGGCGTACAATCCATAGTCTAGACATTGTTTATATAAATAATACTTGTGTGAGTCAAAAGCAAGCTGTAGCTATAGCTTTCCACACGTGTCATCATTTTAGCATCAACTTTTCAATTATCTTAAATATTAGCTGGGCCAATCCATAGCCAACTTAGGTATCGGTGGTAATAAGGCCTATACTTCAATATACACAATTCCTCATAGCTATTTTGTGTGCATTGGCGATGGGTACAGACTTGCTAATATACTGTGTGTCCATGCTGATGTACAGTAGTGTATTATTCTTGGAGAATCACACTGCCCCTGAGTTTGTAGGCTGCTTGCATACACTATAAAGTTATTTAAGTTCTCCATCCAAGTTAAACCAGTGACTCGCACACGGGGGGATTGTCCGAGTCTTGGCTATGCATTGAGCTTAGGCCGGTGTCCGAGTCCTCGTCGTTTGTGTTGCAGGTCTTGGATAGACCCCGAGCCTGCTCCACCCACCCGCCCTTTTCCAAGGAGGGCAAAATGTCAGCCTCGGTAACAGCGGACTCCTCTTCAACAACAGCGGACTCCTCTTCAACAACCTCGATGAGTTTCTCCTCCATTAAATCCATTGCGTCTACTTTGGCCATCAAAGCCGTTAGCTCTTTTTCTTTCGCGTCCCATAACTCCTGGCTTAAGTCCAAATCACCCTTAATAGCCTCTAAATCCGTGTTCAAACGGAGACCGATGTATAAACTCGTGTCTAGCTGTGTTTTGATTCTCTCCTCCTCCACTACCAAGTCGTTCTCCGATAAACTGTCAACATCTGGCTCCGCGGGCCCGGAGGTTGCGCCAGCGGACGGAGCTGCAGCAGCTGCCGTACTCAAGTCCACAGAGTCGGCTAAACTGTCTGTATCTTTGCACGAGAGCTCTTCCCGTCGTCGTTTCATCCACCTTTGGTTGAGTTCTTCTTGGATCTCACCTGTGATGCTCTCCATGAGCGCCTCGCGCTCAGTCACCTCCTCCTGAAGCCGAATGACCTCTTCGCATCTGCGCGCGTACTCCTCAAACTGAGCGATGGCCTCCGCTGTGCACGGGATGTCCTTCTGTACTTTCGAGACCGTTTCCGAACTCGAGTCCACCATGTATGTGTCCTGCACATAGTTTATGCCATGTCTTTTGATTCGGTCAAAGTGTACTTTTGCCTCGTACCTGTCGATCTCTCTGTCTAGTTCTGTGACCCTCTGGATCTGCTGGCGAATGGTGTGGTCCTGAGATATCACCAAGTGCACCAGGGTTTCCATTTTCTCCACAGAGGATTTGTCCTTGGTCACAGACTCTTCTTTCTTTTTGTTGATTTTGTCCAACTTTCGAAAAGCTTTTCTGACAATTCGCCGTTGCTTTTCCTGGGTGATAGCCATAGTGACCCGCGGCGCTCCTTTGAAAACGCATGGGCTGTCTTTGCTCTGAACGACGCGCGCCTCAGCACTCCTTGGCCCGTTGTTCGGTAATGACGCGTCCGTTTTCACCAGCACAAACCTCACGTTTTCCTGCTCATCCCCCCATGCGCTCCAGAGACGGAGGATTTTTGTTTTGTTGGGTAAGATCCTCTCGAACCCTCTCCATTTTTCTACAATGCAGTAGGACTGTGGCGCGCCGGACAGCATCGCCGCGGACGCACCTTGCTGCAAGTTCTGATCTTCCAGGAGAACTTTCACAACATCGGCGCTGGTGGTGCGTTTGGACAGCCCGGAGACTAGCTTCTCCTCCCGGCACACCCAAACCGAGATTTTGCATTCGTCTGGATCCATACCTGGTCCAGGAAAGAGACGTGTTCAGTAAATCCTTAATTTTTTTACCCTCTTGCCTATAAACTCGTGGTCCCACTTTCCATGCCAGGAGGAAAACAGTTCACAATTTTTTCAAAGAAGCATATCCTTCCCAATCCTCTTAGTCCTATAACATTGATTTCCGAGGAAGGCAGGGAGCCCTCCGATACTTTATTGCTGGGAACATCCCCCCATTTTCCAGTCCCAGCATTGAGTGGTGAAAAGAGCGTCCTTCCTCGCCTTGGAGACGCAGTTCTATTCTGAGGCGAGAAGTTTGGAGCCGCACTCGAATAGGGAACGCCCTCTGCGCGCAACGGGACTCTCTCCTCCCCAAGCTCTCCACGCGCGCTCTCTCGCTCTCTCTCCTGCCCAATGTCTCCACGCTCTCTCTCTCACTCTCTTGATCACATGACAAAGCAACTACTTGTAAGTTTTTTTTGTGCTCTGCTGCCAATTTACATGGGTATACCATTTTAAAACTGTAGGCAGTAGTTCATAATAGGCTATGCTAATACAAACAGAATCACTAGATTTGTAAAAATGAATTAGGATCAGTATGGCATTAAAAGGGAAAAATACACAATTGTCTGGATCTCCTGTTTTTCTATACCACACGTGTTAACCATGCTTGACCTTTGACTTTTAAAGTCAGGTTGTTTCAAAGGATTTAAGGTCAAGAATATACGCATAAAATAAACCACGAAAATGTTTTTTCTTGTTTGTTTTTCCCCGCCGGCGATTATAAAGCAGGATTGTTGTCCCAGTGTTTGTGTACATATTAATACCCGTGCCCGGGGGCTTACCATCCGCTGACCTGGCAAGAGGTCGGGATGTCAAGTTTGTTGATGAAATACGACTATATCCCCTGGTTAAAGGTGATCACACCAGTTTATTCTCTGTCTCCTACGTCAAACCAGGAGATTTAGACAAAGAAGATTGACAAAATAGGATAGGAAATGATTAAATCAAATTAATTCCGAACAACTACATTCTGGACGTGGGGACAGGGTTAAGTTTAAGGTATGGGCCTAGCTAGTTGACAGCATTTGACAGCTCACCCAGGAAACTTCGAAACGTATGATAAGGGTGATACTCGTGATACCTCAACATAGAACAAGATTTCTGTGAAACAGA
Source organism: Hypomesus nipponensis (assembly GCF_054491055.1). Lineage (NCBI taxonomy): Eukaryota > Metazoa > Chordata > Actinopteri > Osmeriformes > Osmeridae > Hypomesus > Hypomesus nipponensis. Next base: position 4,851,042 of record NC_140374.1, on the reverse strand, counting down.
AGCGCACAATAAATCCAAAGCAATTTCAAAACAAAAACAATGAACCTGCCACAGATCTTTATAGGCTTCCATTGTTTTTCTTCACAAGACCAATTTGTATTATATTGTTCCTCACGTTCTTTTGGTACTAAGACGCCACCTGCTGTTTTAAACGAGTTTTGCGCATTTTTCGTGGTAATAGAAATAGAAACAATTATAAATACATGTAAAAAAGGAAATAGATCAGAACTGCCGTTTATTTCAATTGGCTATTATATGCATACAAAGTTTCTAGAAACCTATAAAATAACTAACATTTTAGCAATGAGGAAAAAGTTACAAAGCCAAGAGCAGACCCTGTGCAGTGACAACACACAATTATTATCCTCAAAATTCTCACTTTCAATCCTTAAGAATATTAGAGATATGAAACATTTGTACCAAACTCTGAATACATTATCTTATTTATACAAAGCACCTTTTTAAAATCTTCTGCACACAAAATATACCGTTTAGAGAGGCAGACCAAGGGTCAAAACTCAAAATATTGAACATACTTCGAGGTGCACTTGAAAAGTCCTCCCTCACATGCCAGAGCCAAGCATAGCTCAGCTAAGTCTTATATGTGGAACACATATTTGACTCAGGTCTGTCTTGAGATGTACACATGGAGCACAATCAAACAGAACCTGCTGTTACTGTGTTCATCAATAAATCTTACAGAGTTAGTGTCTGTTACAGGGAAATACCTCACAGATATGGAACCAACTCACTCAACATCTTCAAAAACACCAGGACAGACAAGTTTACTTAGAATCCATCAGGTCCAGGACTGTTCTGATTGACTGTGGGGTCTTAGTGTGGGGTGATAGGTTCATATAATGCATATGATTGCGACATAAGTCATTTTCCCCAGTAGTGACATTCTAGCAATTCAGGCCAAGTAAGGCCTCCTCTCATCTACCTCTGTGACATTCATATAGTGATGGCATAAAACAGTCACATTAGGAATCTGCAATTCGGGTTCAAGCCCAACGTCCTTAACATTATGAAATATAAACAACTCAACGGTTGAACTTGTTTGTAGTCGTCAACACTTACGCTCCTTGAAAACCGATTGAACTCAAGATGTAGCTATACTTGAACACAGGTCTACTGACGTGATGACAATAAAGACAATGACTGACAATTAAGAAGCCTGAATTGTTTTACTGTGACGGCACAGGAGAAGGCATTCTGGTGATCTCTTCCTTTCATGTCGGTATTAAATTCTATATTTGGTTTTTCCGTCCGTGTGTCTTTTCTCTCGAATGTGAAGCATCCCGACCCAAGGCACATCCTGCTACTCTGCAGACCTGAACCACACCGGCGCCTGCTTGGTTCTGGATTTTTGGTTTTTGATAGGCAAGGCAAAAGTATTTCTGTCGTGTACGTTATCCAGAAAAGAAAAAAAACTCCTGTGAATTCGGTCATTGTCTTCTCTGGTCGTAACTCATCACAGTTGTCCCTTTTAAGGCTTGAAGTCCTGTGGGCCCCACGGGCAGAGGCGGCAAGCGGAGTAAGGCTGGAGAGTCTCAAGCACTGTCGGTCACAGGTGGGATCCTTTCATCGGCAGGTGTGGAGGCATCCATCGACTCCAGACTCGGTTGTGTTTGCGGAGCTGAGAGGGTTAGGGTGGGGGGTGACCCGGGGTGTGGCACTGATGCTGCCAAAACTCAGCCAATCACCGTCATTCTACACTACCATAGAGAGGCACTATCTAAGTGCTTTAGGACTCCTCCGCAGTACTGTATGTGCGTGTGTGGGGATGCAACGTGATGTCCGCTGTTAAGTTGCCTCAACCCGATAAAGTTCTGCGATTTTGAATTGGTGGGACTTTTAGCAGCTCAGAACAGAGAGGGTTACAGATCTCTGGCTCGCGCTGGCAGTGCTGTGTGTTCCAGTGCTTCTGCTGTGTGTGTGTACAGTAACAGTTCATGACTCGGACCGGTCGATCCTCCCAGGGCCTCCTCCCTGCCTTACCCAGAGAGAACTGCTGAGTGGACCACCTGAATTTGCTGTGTCATTCATTCTTTCGGCCTGTTATTGTCACTGGAGTTGCAGAGACAATTACCACCATTGGTCACAGTCTCATATTATGTACAAGTTTTACAGAAGTGGATGTCTGGAGTGGACTAGTAATAAAATGTCAAGCATCTATTGTCTTTGGGATATTTTTGTTGTCACATAGGTGTGTGACAAAGGCCAGAGGCCTTGACTAGTGTCGTGTTTACCTCTTCAAGCAAGGCTTCTTTAAATGCAATCAGCTTCTAGCAGTGATCTTGGCATTATACCAGACCTGGTTCCATGTAGAAGGCCTTCCAATCACCTCATTCAATTGTATTCCATGTTCTAAGTTCCTGTTCTCAGTTGTTGAATGTGTGCTAGGTCACATTCTAGGCTGGGTCTACTGGTAGCAACCTAATTATGTACATTAAAAAATCGAAACACAACTGTCACAACCACAAATTTACAGCTGCACTTATACACGTATACATTAAAAATACAACAAAATAAAATAATAATTATATTATTGTCCATAAAAGATTCCACCCCTATGTGCCCACAGAGGCTAGGGTAGTAGTCTGTAGCAGAGGCACAGCCTGTTGACACAGGGTTTCCAGTCTTTCTGTAGTCTAGATCCAATTCGTCAAGAGGTTGATTCATGTCCAGCCCACAAGCACGAACAACAGCAGCTATACACAGGGTCATTCTGTCCACCAGGCCTCTTTACGATCACATACAGAGCAGAGAAGACTCCCTTGGGCAGAGAAGTACCTCTCAGTCAATCATTCGGTCTGGATCGTGTGTGTGTGTGTTATTGTTCCATGGCCAGCTGGTAGATGTGAACGTTCATATGTAGTGTTTATTCCACAGAGAGAGCGAGTGTTTCATCCCACTCTGTGTGTGTGTGTGTGTGTTATTCTTTGACGAGCCTGTAGATGTGGTGCTGAGCGCCGTGCTCGCTGTTCGACACCTCGAACACGCAGGCCATGCACAGCAGAGTCTCCTGGGTGTCTCTGTTGGTCACCACCTGCAACACAGGGAGGCAGGCATGAACGCTGCTGCTACATCACACCAGACAGTCTGTCTGTCTGTCTATGTCTGTCTGTCTGTCTGTCTGTCTGTCTGTCTGTCTGTGTCTCTGTCTGTCTGTGTCTGTCTGTCTGTGTCTCTGTCTGTCGGTGTCTGTCTGTCTGTGTCTCTGTCTGTGTCTCCCTCCGTCTGTCTGTCTGTCTGTCTGTCTATGTCTGTCTGTCTGTGTCTCTGTCTGTCTGTCTGTCTGTGTCTCCCTCCCTCCGTCTGTCTGTCTCTCTGTCTGTGTCTCTGTCTGTATGTGTCTCTGTCCGTCTATGTATGTCTGTCTATGTCTGTCTCTGTCTGTCTCCGTCTGTCTGTCAGTCAGTCAGTCAGTCAGTCTCTCTCTCTCTCTCTCTCTCTCTCTCTCTCTCTCTCTCTCTCTCTCTCTCTCTCTCTCTCTCTCTCTCTCTCTCTCTCTCTCTCCCTCCCTCTCACTCACCGTCTCTGTCTCTCTGTCTGGTGTCTGACTCTCTCTCTCCGTCTCTCTCCCACATACACACACATACACCAAATAACTGGAGTGCACAACGATGTCAGGACCCTGGCCCTCCGGGGTCGACTCACCAGCAGGATGGTGAAGTTCTCCAGCACGCTGTTCATCATGTACTTCTCCGGCAGGTGCTTGAGCTTGTGGATGAAGTTAATCATGTACTCGCACATGGGAGAACGGTTGAGGCGGTACACGAAACGTCCGTTCTCAAACCTGGCGTACTCCGTCTAGGAGAGGGGGGAAGGATAAAGAAGAAAGAGGGGGAGAAGGGAGAGAGAAGGAGGGAAGGAGGGGGGAACGGCAGAAAAAGGGGGAGGGGAGAGAGAAGGAGGGAGGGAGGGAAGGAAGGAGAGATAAATGGCCGGCCTTGCGCTTCCCCTTCCTAGTCTGCACGCAGGCAGGGTAAACCACAAACCACTCCTGGTCTGCCCTCCTCATGACGGAGCCCAGAGCATTTTCTTACCTCCACCTTCTCCACCACCTGCTTGCCAAAGGAGCACACCTTGGTGGAGCAGGTGATGGTTATGTTCTCGGAGCTCTCGTACTGGCTCGTCACGCCGTAGAACGCCCCAGAGTCATCCTGCACGTTGCAGTTCAGGTCCGCCTGGGGGGGGGGGGGGTTCAAACACAGGTCAGGGGTCAGGGCTCCAACAGCACTTAAAAGGGACAGTATGTAATAGAAAATCGATAAAAAAATAAAAGTACTAGGACAAGGCTGCCCCCAGGTGGCCAGGACAGGTACTCTAGCTTGATGTTCAGGGAAATGTAGAATGTCGTTCTGTGAAATCTTTTTATAACATGTAATACTATTCAGGACGAGTCAAGGAATAAACTATTATAAACAATGTTTAACAAAAACAAACATTGCCATCAAATGAATCATACCTTGAACTAAATCGATAGAATCATAGATAGAAACCTCAACACTTGCCTAATGCAATGCTCTGTCACCGAACCAAAGGCTTCTCGGACATCAAAGTCAGTGCAAGCACGCAGTTCACATCTATGTGCAAAAGCACATCAGGAGAGGAGAATACTAGACACTTCAAGCTGAGTGTGTAGTATTCATCTCGAGAGAGCAGTCACCCCGTTGTTCGGTAAGAAGGTTATATATATTCTGTTGTATCTAGTTCTGAGCATGTATCCATGTGCTTCCTGACTGGTCGTGGAGTGTGATGGAGAGGTGGTTGATAAAAGCCTTTAAGACCGTGTTAACTGAAGCCGTTCCGGTGGCTCTGGCTATCAAACAGATCGTCTTTTGTGGCCAACATCTGCTGTTTCACGGAAGCCCTGGGCACAGCCCCTGAGACATGTAGTAAATATGAGAGAGAGAGGGAGCGAACAGTAGAACCAAACAGTGTTTGGGAGACAAAGAGACAGAGAAGCGATAGAAAGTGTGTGTGTGTGTGTATGAGAGAGACACACAAAGAAAAAGCGAGGTGGAAAGAGAAACAGAACAGGGGGAGGGAGGGAGGGAGGGAGGGAGGGAGGGAGGGAGGGAGGGAGGGAGGGAGGGAGGGAGGGAGGGAGGGAGGGAGGGAGGGAGGGAGGGAGGGAGGGAGGGAGGGAGGGAGGGAGGGAGGGAGGGAGGGAGGGAGGGAGGGAGGGAGGGAGGGAGGGAGGGAGGGAGGGAGGGAGGGAGGGAAAGATAAAGCTACAGTGGTTTCCCATAATCTCACTCACCTGTCGAAGGGCAGGTGTTCAAACAAAGGCACCATCATGTCCCCAACAAACACACACACGCCTCGCGCACACACACGCCGTCAATCCCAAACACACACACACACACACTCACTCCCTCACAGACACACAATCACTCCCACCCCCACACACAGTCACACGCGAACCCTCAGTCTCTCACACACTCGCAAACACGCGCCTGTGGTCACGAAAACCTCAGAAACGCACCACACGCACACTAACACTCACCCAGAACTTGATGAGGAAGAAAGAGTTGTGAGGGCCTTTCCCAAACAGCTCCTTGAGGCCTCCCTTCTTCTCGGGGAACTTGTCGTAGATCTGCCTTATGTCCACTGCCTCCAGCAGGGGGTCGCTGTATGTGTAGCTGGTCTGGCCTATGTGCACAAACAGGTGCTGAGGGGGGAGGGACAAGACAGAGAGGGAGAGACGGAGAAAATAAATGGCGAGGAGGGAGAGAGGAGAAAGAGAGACGAAGACGAAGGGGGAAATATGAAATGCACGCTCCATATTTGTGTTGGATTCTTGTAGAATATATGGTCCGACAATGTCTGGATGACATCTGGCCATTCTAGTATTCTATTTCTATCAGACACCTTGTTTGAAGACTACAGGGTTGTTTCAAAGTCACTGGTGCGTACACTAAGAATAACACCCACTGTCCAAGTATGAAAGATATGGTAAGATAAATGTTTGCTGTCTTAAAGATATATAAAGAAAAATGATTGCTTGCAAACAGTGGCAGAATGACAGATTGCTTGTGTGGACTAGCAGCACATGTATACAGAAGTCAGTGTCTCTGGAGGACAGCCAAATAGACGTCACTGTTGTTTGTGCTCCATTCTCTCTCTCGTGTGTGTGTTTGTATGTGTGTGAATGTTTAGGTGAATGTTAGCATGCGCGTGTTCATAACCGTATGTATTGTATCTATGTGTCGAATCGCATACGTGTACCTGTGTGCGTGTCTCTGTTTCAGTGCGTGATGTGTGTGTGTGTCCGTGTGTGTGTGCACCAGTGTGTCCGTGTGTGTGTGCACCAGTGTGTCCGTGTGTGTGTGTTAATATGTGTGTGTGTGTGTGTGTGCACCAGTGTGTCCATGTGTGTGTGCACCAGTGTGTCCGTGTGTGTGTGTGTTAATATGTGTGTGTGTGTGTGTGCTGCTCACATCGTCAGGGCCCCTCTGCTGCTCCAGGAAGGAGGAGAACTGGACCAGCCTCAGCTTGGTGGTGCCCACAGAGCGGCCCTGCCAGGCGGGGGCGCTGGGCGAGGGGGCGGGGGGGCTCGTACGCTGGGGAACACACACACTCATTAATACACACACTCATTAATACACACACTCATTAATACACACACACACATTAATACACAGTCATTAATACACACACACATTAATACACACATACACAGTCATTAATACACCACACATTAATACACACACACACACACACACTCATTAACACACACACACACTCATTAACACACACTCATTACCACACACACATTAACGCACACATATTGACACACACACACACACATATTAACACACACATATTAACACACACACATTAACACACACATATTGACGCACACACACACATATTAACACACACACGTATTAAAGGTTTTATAGGCAAGTTGTGCGAAGCTAGCTATTTGAGCTACAATTCCATACGATTCAAACCATAATATCCCACCCCCTCTCTTCAAAGCCACTCCTACAAACCTATAGAAATGCGCATTGAGTGCAGGGGCAGAGTGCACGCAACTAGGCAGACAGACAGATGGCCCGTCCAATCATTAGTCAGGGTACGGCTTAATGATGGTTGTGTTTATCAAAGTCTTGCGACACCCACAGATGTCGGATTAATTTCATATTAACGTCAAACCTTTAGACGTATTGGTTGCTATCAAGATGTTACATTTATTTAGGCAAATATGACAAAAGTGCTTTGCAACAAAATTGCCTACCCTGCCTTTAACACACACACACACACACTAACACACACATATATTAACACGCGCGCACGTATTAACACACACACATACAGACGTGAACACAAACAAACAGATGCGCCCCCCCCCCTCCCCCACTGCAGACACACACACACACAGAAAGAGCTGTAAATTCAAAACCCCTTTCGAACTAAAGAAATCCCCTGGTCCTTAATGCCAGGTCGTTAAAGCCATCAGCCAACCGGCGTCCCTCTATCTGCACTGAGGGGCTCTGCAGCGGGGGCCCTGCAGCGGGGGCCCTGTGGGGGCACGCTCACCTGAGATGGTGGTCACCGCGGTCTGGATGGGGTAGGCTTGCTGGGTGAAGGGCTTGACACTGAACAGAGAGACACACACACAGGTAATCAGCATCGTGACCAGGTCAGAGCAGACGCAACAATGGCTCGGCGTGAACAGCTTCATGACGCGTCATGGCGCACGCGACGCCGGTCGCCGACAGCCCTCCTGTATGATGAGGGGGCTCTGTTCACTGCTTTTTACTGCTCGGGGGGGGGGGGGGGGGTAATGAGGAGTGCTTCCCTGGCCTCCACAGGGGGGGGTCTGGGAGGCCAGGGGTATCAGACGACAGGGACTCGCTGTCTTCACAGTGGGTTACAGTGGGAACGTGCTGTCTGGTTGGGTGAGGTCGTTTGGCCAGGAGGGAGGTGGTGATGGAGGCGGGGTGCGAGGCAGCAGAGAGAGGAGGACTTACTCTTGTGAGGATCCCGGCTGTCCGGCTGACATCATACCCTGCCAGAACTAAACACAGAGGCAACAGAGGAGTTCAGTTTGGACGGGTTTGTTAGAAGTACACGTACGTCGGAATTGTTGTTCCTGCTCCTATCGACTGTTTTCGAGCAGGCTATTCGAAGTCCTATGTGGTGGTTTCAAAGCTTCATTTCGACATGAGTAGAAATAAGCTTGGGCGAGCTCTTCAGTCGTGAGCATTTAGCAGTACATGTCTGCTCCTCTGTCCTGCAAATCTGTCTTTTCTCTGTATGCTGTTTTTAATATCCTGTTGTACTACTATCTCACAACAGACTGCACCCAAAAAATGGTTGGATATCGCACTTCTGATTATGCTATCATCTATTAATCCTGCAACTATGCAATATTGTATTTGAGATGTTTTTGCCGGACTGTATTTGCAATATTATAATTGTTCATCATGCCTGGTTGGTAAGATCCAACTTCGCACTGTGCCTGATAAATCCAGACTGTTCCTTGACTCTGTCTGACCACAGAAACACTGTTAAAACTATGCACTTCTGATCCTAGATTTCTTAGCTGAAACTTATGAGTGTGTGTGTATCAATTTGTGTGAGTGTGTATGTCTCCAAGTGTATCTGTCTCTATGTGTGTGTGTGTCTGTGTGTGCGTGAGTGTGTGGGTCTGTGTGTGTGTGTGTGTTTGTCTGTGTCTGTGTGTCTGGGTCTGTGTGTGTGTGTCTCTGTCTGTGTGTGTCTGTCTGTGTGTGTGTGTCTGTCTGTGTGTGTCTGTGTGTGTCTGTGTGTGCGTGAGTGTGTGGGTCTGCGTGTGTGTGTGTGTCTGTCTGTCTGTGTCTGTGTGTCTGGGTCTGTGTGTGTGTGTCTGTGTGTGTGTGTCTGTGTGTGCGTGAGTGTGTGGGTCTGTGTGTGTGTGTCTGTGTGTGTGTGTCTGTCTGTGTGTGTCTGTGTGTGTGTGTCTGTCTGTGTGTGTCTGTGTGTGTGTGTCTGTGTGTGTGGGTCTGTGTGTGTGTCTGTCTGTCTGTCTGTGTGTGTCTGTGTGTGTCTGTCGGTCTGTCTGTGTGTGTGTGGGTCTGTGTGTGTGTCGGTTTGTCTGTCTGTCTGTGTGTCTGTGTGTGGCTGTCTGTGTGTGTCTGTGTGTGTCTGTCTGTCTGTGTGTGTGTCTGTGTGGTTGTGTCTCACCCCTGCTGCCCCAGGGAAGCTGGGTCTGGGTAGTCCAGGAAGGCCCAGCTTGCTGTGGATGGCCGTGGCCGAGACGATCTGGGCCGAGGACATGGAGGCCATGCTCTGGAGGGCCTTGTCCTTCACGTTCTGGTCCTGGACAACCACGACAACGCCAGCGTCAACAACAGCAACGAGCCTCAGGCAAACCAGCACAGGCTTCTGCGGCAGGTCGCAGTGCCTCACATGACCCACAGGCAGGTTGCAAACCCCATGCTATTGATTGTTATCAGGATTACCGAAACAACCCGGGTTGGAGGACGGTGCACTGAGAGAGAGGGTCCGTTTCGTACACAAACCGGGCTCACATGCTGCCCGTGCTCGGAAACGGCGACCTCTGCCTCTCCTCTGGTCCGAGGATACTTCAGCAGCGGACCTTGCTTCTGTGTGTTTGCGTGTGTGTATGTGTGTGTGTGTACATTGCCAATGCTCTCTGCCCTTTTGAGGGCGGGAGAGAACAGGTTGGTTTCTATGAGGACACAGGGACATTTCCCTCCAGAGAGAGAGAGGAGGAGGTCCTGTCACCGCGGGAACAGGAAGCAGGAAGTGAAACAGGGGCATGACCAAGCACGACTCCCGGAGACAACTTGCCAACCATCTCAACCATAACCAATCCCAGCAGGGCATCCATGTCGATTCTAATATGTTAATGAGGAAAGTCAAGACGAGGGAACAGGCTCCATGGCGGATAAAGCAGGGGAGGGCTGAGGTCAGTGAAGGCCCAGGCTCAGTGGCTTCAAGCAGCAGCATGAGAGGGCTGGCTGGCTGGCTGACAGACAGACACAGCAGCAGCAGCTGGGAGCCGCGGTACGAACTGCAGAGGAAAACCTTTCTGTCTGACACACGGACAAGCCGACACACAGGCAGGCAGATAGGTGAATTGACACACGGAACAATAGACAGCCAGACAGCCAGACAGCCAGGTATGCAAGTGGACACACAGGTAGACAGACAGGTAAATAGGCAGACAGACAGGTAGACAGACAGGTAAAATAGGCAGACAGACAGGTAGACAGACAGGGCAGAAGCCTGGGGGGGGGGGGGGTTCTAAATGAGGTCAGGGTAACTACTCACCATCCTGGTGACCTGCACACACACACAGAGAGAGAGAGAGAGGAGGGTGGAGCTATAAAACCCCAGTAGAACACATAGGACCACAATAGAGATAGACACAGAGAGAGACCCTGCCAGTCAATTAGCATTCCTCAGACTGGAAGACTGGGCACTCTTTTGTTAGTTACAGGAAGTAATTATGCCTGGAGGGGGAGGGGTGGGGGGGGGCTGAGCGGACCGAGCCAATAAGAACCCACGGATGTTGGTAATTAGGAGCCTGGGATACAGGAGTCACTGCGTCAGGCATCCTATCCGTCACCACGGCAACCCAAACCAGGAAGGCACGGGTACACACAGGCTGGGCAGCCTTTACCCATAATCCAACTGTCTACTATTGCTCATGTTGCTACTGTAGGTGGGCTCGACGGAGCCCCGGGCTGTGTTCCTGCATGCGCAGTCTCACCTTCAGTTTGGAGTGGAACTCTCTGGATTTCCTCCGGGCTAAAACCTGGATATGACTGGAGACCTGTTGGAGAGGGGGGAGGGGAGACAAGGGAGAGAGAGAGGAGGACAGGGGGAGAGAGGGAAACAAACAGTCTGTAACCATGACGATGAAAAGACTCCCCTTAACCGTGGCAAACAAACAAAACGCACACATACACACACTACACACACATCCCTTGAATATCCACTTCTCTTCCTGGCTATATAAACGAGGGAATAGAGAGAGAGCACCTGCAGTGTGGAGACATAGTAGCGCTGCC